>NW_021703774.1:102433396-102528321 GCF_005190385.1 Monodon monoceros
AAAAAAAAAAAAAAAAAAAAAAAAAAAAAAAAATCTCAGCAATCAAGGTAATATTAAGGATGCAAACTTAGCCATACACTGAAAAATATAAGCATTTAAATAACAAAGTTATTTTTTTCTCATTGAATTCCCGCAGAATTTTAGGAAATTATTTGGGTTGTTCACAGTATTTTAGAATTATTATATAGTAACTGTCAGGTGAAATGGATTTTATCCAGGTAAAATTAAACTTCTGTAAATCAAACTGGACGTTTTCACTGGCAGCATTAGCAACACTCACCAAACCAAAAGATTCTGCCTTTAATATTTAATATATTAAACATCATTCACCCATTGGCTCTCAACCAACATCAATACTTACTGACTCTTGAGGCTTGTGGTTTTTATCTTAGTCAATAATGCTTGGGTACGGGCCTTAAAAGTCATCATTAAAACTGGCTGCTGCAAAAAATGTTCCCCAGAACCCCAAAAGAATAAAGAGAGGCAGTATATTTATCATGTCCTTACGATGTTCTGAAAAGCATAGGATAGTTTTTCTCTATACAAGACAGGTTTGCTCTGTTATAACATATTCGCAGGACGTGAAGCAAAGTAATCCAAACTATACTTTACTGAGATTTAAGTATGTGTCAGGCACACTGGGGGAGGGGTTGTACAAAAACTATTTCATTTAATTAATACAGCTCCTTGAGGCAAATTATTTCCCTAATTTTACAGGTTAAAAAAAAAAAGCTGAGAAATGTTAGGTAACATCATCCTCATAAAGTTCATGAAGCCACAGAGTTAAAAACTGACAGACCAGGAGGCGAAACTAAACACAAACACACTGTTTCACAGGTTGTCCAGGTAATCATTTTAGAGAAATATAAGGAAGGAAGGCATTCAAATGATTCTTGATGAGGGTATTAGATTAGTCTATTTAATTCTACTAATCAGGAATGCAAATGATATGAAAAATAAACCTATAAGTGCTTTCTGGACATATGGTCAAAAATTTAGAAATAAAACTTTACAGAAACAGAAATTTTAGGCACCCCAAAAGTCAAAAGGTCACTCTCTCTCATCTAACGAATCCTTATAATCCTAGAATTAATTAAAAACAAAAAGTATAGGGCTTCCCTGGTGGCACAGTGGTTGAGAATCCGCCTGCCGATGCAGGGGACATGAGTTCGTGCCCCGGTCCGGGAAGATCCCACATGCCGCGGAGCGGCTAGGCCATTGAGCCATGGCCACTAAGCCTGCGCGTCCACAGGCTCCGCAACGGGAGAGGCCACAACAGTGAGAGGCCCGCGTACCGCAAAAAAAACCCAAAAAAACAAAAAAAAAAACCCAAAAAGTATAGTGATATTTTAATAATTTTATAGAAGTGGTTATTTTTAAGATAGGATTCAACATTCAAATAATTTGTGCCATTTATTAAGTTTCTGGTATATCTGGCGCAATGATTTATAGCTCCAAGATTACCTGGGGGCCATGAACTATTCCAATTAGCAAGTTTCCAGACTGCCCTTTTACTGTTTTTGTAATAAAGTATTAAAATAATGCAGCTAGTCCATGTACCAGGAGAGCTGTTACTTTAGTCTCATACAAACAGTTAATCAATCCTTTTAAGACAGCTTTACGATGAATGTGACTAAAAACAACAGGTTGTTCCAGGAGAAATTATACTCAAAGTCGATCCCATTTTCCCCAAACAACTATTTCTTTGGGTACCTCAAATTCTATTTCTAGAAGAAATAGTAAAGTTCCAGTGGAACTCTTGTCTGACATTGACTAGCTATTGTATCCTAGCAATGGCAATTAAAATCTCTAGGTCTCCAGTTCCTTATCGGTAAAATGAAAGACTGCGTTACATTGTCCTTATTCTAAGATTCAGTTCACACTTAAAATCCAAACTCAATTACATCCTTCAATGAAAGCCATTTGCCTCCCACCCAATACGCCAAGGCTGAGTAAGCTACTCAGAGTAGCTGAGTCCCCATGCTACCTTATTTGCTGTCGTTTGGGTAGTCATTAGGATATCATTATTTGTTTACCCAACAGACTGCAAGTTATTTCAGAGGAGAGACTGTGTCTTATTGATCTTTCTATATCTGTCATTTAACAGTTAGATCCTAATTGCCTGGTATACAAAAGATATGTAGCAAATGTTTTTAAAATAAATTCTTTGAACCACCCTATCAAGTTGTCATTGGGTACTTTGTTTACACCTAGACCACATCCTGAAGACAGACCAAAGTTCCCTCCCGTAAAGCATCTGCAGCTTAGAAACAGGGCAATCGCATGTGATGATGAATAATAATACTAGTGCAGCATTTTAAATCATACGTTTGAGCTCTACAGGAAAAAACATTCTCTTGAAGTTTAAGATGTCTAAGATTTTTGATGCTTTAACATTTTGTGACCGCTTTGCAGGGCTTTGCCATTTTTCCTCTTCCATGTTAGGGGTATGAATCTGTATTATGCTTAATGATTCAACTCTTTGGGGGAAAAGGGAATCTCAA
Organism: Monodon monoceros; assembly: GCF_005190385.1. NCBI lineage: Eukaryota > Metazoa > Chordata > Mammalia > Artiodactyla > Monodontidae > Monodon > Monodon monoceros. The sequence continues at coordinate 102,435,901 of NW_021703774.1, forward strand.
AAGGGGAAAGATTGGGCTTCCCTGGTGGCGCAGTGGTTGAGAGTCTGCCTGCCGATGCAGGGGACACGGGTTCATGCCCCGGTCCGGGAAGATCCCACATGCTGTGGAGCGGCTGGGCCCCTGAGCCATGGCCGCTGAGCCTGCGTGTCCGGAGCCTGCGCTCCGCAGTGGGAGAGGCCACAACAGTGAGAGGCCCGGGTACCGCAAAAAAAAAAAAAAGGGGGGGGGGGGAGACTGATTCAGAGGTGGAAAAGCCTAAAATACTTGAAGATAAGCAAAAGAAAAAAGTTTAGGAGAGGTTAATAAAATTTTTTTCATGGGGTGGGGTGTAAGTTAAGAGTGAGGCTACATCAGGCCAGGGCAGGGAAGAGAAAAGAAGTAAAGATAATGTATTTTTTGGCCTGAGAGTGTTTAGCTTCCAAGTTCCCAGACAAAATTTCACGTAGTACTTGTCTGTTCTTTGGTATTTATTTTTCTTGTTCATGCACATCCTGGACGATTAGGACAAATGGGAGTGAAGGCTGCTGGCACTTGTGCATAAAGGCTCAGTGGAAGACAGGAAGTCCAGCACCTGAATGGTGGCCAAGAAGCCCCTCGGGACCCTTTGTGTTCTGAATGTGACCAATCACAGTAGCCTCTCTGCATGAGTAAATGCTGACAGGTTTATACGGAGGGGCTGGAGTTACCTATTCTTTTGTGTTTCTTCTAAAGTGACACCTGAACCAAGATGAGCTGGAGCACATATTATAAATTCAGATTCCTTCTGCTCCACCTGGACCTACCCTTTCTACAGGAGCCCCCATTGATCTGCAAAAGAGTCCTTGGCAGGCTGGAATGCAATGAGCAGTAAAGCCAACCAGCAAAGCTGCGGAGCCCTTGCCAGCCAGGCTGAGCCGAGATGACTCAGCAGGTTACAGCCGTGACCCTTGCTTTCTGGAGTCATTATTCTGGTTCTTATCCAGTGGCTACTACAAATGTGCACGCATGGATTGGTCTTACTCCAGAGCCCACCTGAGAACATCACGGAGTGGCTACCACAGCTGGGTGCAATCCACGGGCAGGTTTTTCCGCAGAAAGCCAGCCCCAGGTCCTCGTTGACAGCGGGGTTTGGCTGAGGACACCAACAAAAAAATCCTGGTCTAACTTAAATTCTGTAAAACTCTGTTCTTTAAAAAGGGCACAGGGGCTTCCCTGGTGGCGCAGTGGTTGAGAGTCCCGCCTGCCGATGCAGGGGACACGGGTTCGTGCCCCGGTCCGGGAAGATCCCACGTGCTGCGGAGCGGCTGGGCCCGTGAGCCATGGCCGCTGAGCCTGCGCGTCCGGAGCCTGTGCTCCGCAACGGGAAAGGCCACAACAGTGAGAGGCCCGCGTACCGCCAAAAAAAAAAAAAAAAAAGGGCACAGAAGTTGGGGAAAGCAGAAAAGAACAGCTGGGTGTGATTGTGGGGTTCTGTTCAATTCAGTACTACAAATTCAATTTCAAAACTAGGACATTAATCATGGTAATGATAATTAATAATAATAATGAATTCCCTTCAGTGATGATAGTGACTTCTTTTTTCTGCCCTTCAGCAGCTGCAATGCACTTGCTTCTGTTTGAGCCCAGTGTCACCATGCAATATATACTCTGCATCCTGCTTCTGTTTAGGGTAAAATTCACCTTTGGGCTAAGTTATATACACCACCAGATGTTTGGAAGGCAGTACTGTTTGTCACTTTATGAAGAGGAACTGTTCCTCTCATCATTTTTTAGTCAAATAAGGATTAATTTTTTTAAAGCCTCAAGTGGCACTTGAAAGAAGTCTCAGATGTTGGAAGGGGGCCAGTTAAAACGCCAGGGAAAAGTGTGGCAGCCACATAAAAGGTGCTCCTAGGGCTTCCCTGGTGGCGCAGTGGTTGAGAGTCCGCCTGCCGATGCAGGGGACGCGGGTTCGTGCCCTGGTCCGGGAAGATCCCACATGCCGCGGAGCGGCTGGGCCCGTGAGCCATGGCCGCTGAGCCTGCGCGTCCGGAGCCTGTGCTCCGCAACGGGAGAGGCCACAGCAGTGAGAGGCCCGCGTACCACAAAAGAAGAAAAAAAGAAAAATTGTGCTCCAACTCCACATTTAAAGCTTTAGCAAGAGCAGTGAAGAAAGGCAAAGCAGAGCGATCTCGGGTTCAGTCACAGCTGGACAGATGCCATACCTCCCTTTCTTACTGAGTGTCCCTGGAGAGAAGGGCCAGGACCAATCTACCTTTGAATACCCCACTGCAGGTGTTATGAGAAGACTTCTATTTACTTTTCTCCACCTATCACCTGCAGAGAATTTCCCTCGATAACAGACCTGGCCTCTCTCTCCACCTCCTTCCTCTCTTTGGGATCTGCCTGCCTGCAAAAATGGTGAATGCTGGACTTTTCTCCTACTGGGGAGTAGGAGGTTTTCCCTGCTGGTTGCCAACTTCTGTTGTCCTGCTGTACCAGGGAAAGAGTGGGTAAATCTATCTAATTCAAGGATGAAATTTCAGAAGGCCTGCTTGGCTGCAGACCCAAAGCCACATTCTCCCAAAAGCATTTTCAGTAATAAAGATGGTATTTTGCCGTCCATCCGCCTGACTCCTTTATCTCTCTCAGCTGCTTTTTAATTCAAGCTTGGAGGAGGGGTTATCTATGGGCCTCCTCAAATCTCAAGAGTGGGTGGATCTCCTTGTCTTGTATATCTTACAGTTCTTAGCAACTATTTATTGAAGCTATACGTGCAAAAAATGCGGTAAGAAGGAAACTAAATAATCTGTTTGGTCTTGTTTGTTCGTGGTCTTATTTGTTCAGGGTACGTGACCATACCCCATCCTACCAAATGCTGGGGAGGGTAGTCTAAAACATGATATCCAATTTCTGTGTGAATTCTTAGAGGGAAACAATTCATCTAAAATATATTCAAAAGGGAAACAATCACACCCAAAATACTACTGATGACTTAGCACATGGAAATAGGTTTCTGACCTATGAGAAGCGTTAACCACCTGGAAAGTTTTTTCCAAATGTTTTGCAAGCCAAATGACACAGGTGAAAACTTAACCCTTAGGATGATTTCCTTGCATATGCTGAAACAAACCTGAAGGGCACCGTGAAACGTCTTCACAAGTTCTTCCCCGTTTTTACAGCCAGATTATTTCACATTATCAATCTTTTATAAAAGGTTATTTAAAACCTCCAAAATGAAGTGTTTCCATGTAAAAGTTCATGTAGCTAGCATTTGCCTGCATTTGAAAAAGCCAGCCATGGGTAGGAAACATTAACAGCAAGGATACTGAACAGCTAACAAAGTGACTTTAACATGTGTCATCATTTTAATTCATCCTGAGGCTACCCTGTGAATAAGTGTTATTATCAACCTCAAATAGGGGAGAAAACTGTGTTCAAGAGGTTCAACTCCTTGCCCAAGATTACTCGGCCAATTAACAGTGGTGGCACTAGGACTCAAACCTAGGTCTTGTGATGAAACAATGTAAGTGCTTTCCACGCAGTCTTGATTAGAACTGGGATGGGGGCGCTGCAGGAGTGGTAAACTGAGATCCAGGTAGAGCACGCCAGCAAAAACACAAAAGTAACCTGGAGCAGACAGAAGAGCAAGCTACCTTACCAAGTTCAGATTCCCCTTTTGTAACCCTGCAGAGTCCTTTTAAGGAAGAAAAGTGAGTGAATTCATTTCTTTTTATTTCCTTCCTTCCTTCCTTCCCCTGGGCCGAACCCACAAAGACACAGCCCAGGAACCAGCCCCGGGGGCAGCTGACATCTCTAAAAACAGTTTTACATCTGGTAAACTATACTGCTCCATTAACTCCAAAGAGAAGCTGAAGGTCCAACTTTCCTGAATTTCCAAGTGGTCAGATGGTCCTTTATAGCCACAACGCACAGCTGAGGCTGGGGACTCGTGAAGGAGCCCAGCTAAGGGTGAAAGGCCTTTGGCTTTCATGGAAGTATGGGGGTGCAAGGTAGAGAGATCTTTCCAGAGTGCTCAGAAAGATACCTCTACTATTAAGTTTTCATCCCACCTCCTCACTTTAATTCTTTAGACTCGGCCTTCTCTGGTTTGTCCCTGGAGTAACTGCAAGTCTTGAGTCCTGAGTAGGGGGAAGTTGGGCGGTCTCAGGCTAAACTGGGAATTCCATAATGATCATTTTTCTTAGGGGTGAAAACAATGAATAATCGGATGCCCCAAACCACTAGAACCATTAAATAAAGTGACAAGTGGGTGTTAGATACCAGAATTACCAGGAGAATCTTAAAAGTACACGTACTTACGTTTTGGAAGAAATCAATTCAAAGCTAAATATAAAGTTTCTGGGCTCAACTCAAGGCATCAAATTAGTCTTAAGAACTCCATTCAAGGGAAGTAAAATAAACGACACCTTTTCATGAAGCACGGGTATAACCACACTTAGGAACATCAGCAAACACTCCCCAAAATCAATGTGATAAAGAAGCAGAGGAAATAATGTTTAACTTTCCGAAGAAAACCCTCCTTCTGAAAACAAACCAATGAGCAATGCCAGAATCCTGAAAAGACACGTCTCAATGTACGTAACTGTGCTTGCTTGTTCAGTGAGAGAGGTAAGACACCTAACACCACCCTTTTTGGCTAACGATGCCATTTCTCTCACTGGTGAGAACAGTGTCACCCAAGTGGAAATTACGCTTGGCAATGTGATACTGGTTACCTCACTGAAAAGGCGTCCATATCAAACGACTTTTATTTTGATCAAATACTGAGTGAAAAAAAAAGCGATGAGGAGAACCAAAAAGACGGCATTACGGATAAAAGATATCATCTAACATATTTAAGAGGAAGAGCTTTCTGGCATTTCCCCTTGTTTAACAATTCAAACAACTTGCCTCTTGATGGAAAGAAACTCAGAATGAGTTCTTCCTACTTTGTCCGTGCTGTCCCAAGCCCAGCACACCGCCCAGTTCCTCTTCCTCTGAACACATAGTACAATGTAATGGTTTAGAGCAGGGGCTCTGGAATCACACTGCTAGAGTAAGAATCCTGGCCCTGCCATCAGCTATATGGCCCTTCAGGTGCGTTACTTAACATCCCTTCCTTTCCACATCAGTAAGACATAAAAAAATAGCACTCATCTCAGAGGCTGTGATGAGGATTTACTGAATCCACACATGTGCTGCGTTGAGCACAGTGCCTGGCATACAATCACTCAATACATTTAACCCGATAATGACAGTAACGATGACATGGGCTTAACCAGACTGTGGTGAAAATGAGGGACTGGGGACCACTCAGGGCCTATGCAAAAGCCAAACGTTCCCCTAAGCAACCACACAGAGTCTACCAGGAAAAAGACCTATCATTCTGTGGGCCCAGGGGACTCAGCTTGGCTATTCTTCTCAGTGGCTATAGCAGTTTATCTGAAGGGACAGGTCCAAAGGACCAAAGCCAGGGCAGAAGAGATATGGAGGGACAGAGACAGAGAGCCTGAGTCTGGGAGAAACTAGTTTGGGGCAGTTCTGAGAATGGGTAGCAACCAACAGTCCACAATCACGGGATTCAGAATTTAGAAATAAAGTTAACAGGCCATTCAGATGGGCATATTCTGTTATTATGAAAACTCTCCACCACTTTTCCTTCAAGGACCCTCTGGCAGGGAGTATCTTCCAAAAACTGCTCTGCCTCTGAATTTCTGTAGCACTCCTTCAAATATTTATGTGCACTTGTGGCATTTAATTATTCTGGAGAATAACTTATGTCTTGATTTGATGGAAAACTTTGGAGGAGGGCATGAGTCTGTCTTATAGTTAGATGTCTCTTCTCCTGGCCTATCTCTGTCCCAGAGCCTAACACCCACCATGGAGATGTTTAACCAGAAAGTACATAACAAAATGGAAGACTCTGAGTAAGCCAGGGCTATAGAAATACATGTCACTGTACTAAAATAAGCACACGTGGCTAGTACAGAGAAGAGGGCACAGAGCAAAGGAACACGCTTGCCCCTACCTTTATGAGGCTTTAGTGAAAAGGCTGAGTCCAAGAAGTTTAGAGGTAGAAGATGAAGCCTTCAGCAATCCTAAGTACTGAATAGATTTAATTTAATTTAATTTTATTTTATTATTATTATTTTTTTTTGCGGTACGCGGGCCTCTCACTGCTGTGGCCTCTCCCATCGCAGAGCACAGGCTCCAGACGAGCAGGCCCAGCGGCCATGGCCCATGGGCCCAGCCGCTCCACGGCACGTGGGATCCCCCCGGACCGGAGCACGAACCCGCGTCCCCCGCATCGGCAGGCTGACTCTCAATCACTGCACCACCAGGGAAGCCCTGAATAGATTTTAGTGTTCCTCCAAACAGAAATTAAATTAAAATAACAAACCGTAAAATAAGACTAAGGAAGTCCAGCAAAAGTCTGTGGGGTTTTTTTTTTTTCACGATTGTTTTGATATTTTTTAAAGCAGTGAATATCAACTTCTCTTGAAACCATTTTCTCATGGTGACTTTGCATTGCAGGTGCCCTAAACACACGCTTAGTCTATCTGGAAATCTAGTCCTACTTGGGCACCAAAGGATTCCCTCTAGGTACGGAGAGGCTGGCATGAAAGAATGGAGCCAGGCAGGGGCAGGTAGGTGGAGAGGGGAGACTGAAGGAGGCAAAGGCGAGGGGCAAAGATGGGGCGAGCTGGAGACCAGGCGGTGACAGAGTAAGGTTAGGGCCTTTGACTCCTGCCAGCTTAAACCTAGAGAGAACTTCAGAGATGATCTAAACCCAGCCTTCTCCTTTTACAGGGGAGAAACTATAACCCATGGATGGTGACTCACTCAAGGCCAAAACTGCTGGTTTGAGGCCAGGACTGAAATCTGGGTCTCGTGGTGCCTGCTGAGAGCTCTTTCTACTCAGCACACCTCTGCTTTACACTCCCAGGGCATGGGGGATCAGGGCTCAGACAAACAGCTCAGAACTCAGGCAGCCATGAAAAAGCCCTTGCAGTCTCTCCTACCTCAGCACCATGTGTTGACAGAGTCAACAGAGAGGCAGGAGAGATTAGGCCCCTGGTTACCACGTTGCTTTTGATGAAGCCATTTGGCCTTCTAATAGGATTCACCGGACTAGAAATGTAGGGGGACAGTCTGTTTCTCAGCCAGAAGGAAGTCTGGCTGGATCAGGCTCAGGCTTGACAATTCATGGCATGAAAGCCTACAGCACAAGAAGTATGCACCCCTTACATTCCCTGCCCCCCTCCTGCCTCCATGGGCTGTGGTACATGAAAGGAAATCACCACTGGGCAGCTGGCTTTCTTGATTTCTTGACTCTGAAGAGAGCACAATTGTGGAGAATATACAGGGTGAGGATAAGACACATAAGTAACTGTGACAACTACTTTAAGAACAGTCTTGAAGGGATGCCGCTGCAGTTTTGCTGACAGTAAAATCTGGGCGGACACAGGAAATTACCGTGAGGCTCAAGAGAAGCTCCTGCGCAGTGTTCTGCGTGGTTCGCGGATGCCTGGTTTGCGGACCATCTCTGGTCCGCAATTCAGACCTCGTGAGCTATAAAAGGCTTTCTTTATAAAAGAAAGTCCTCTGCGGGAGACTTTCTGTAAATACCACTATGCTTCAATGCCTACCTTGAGCGTTAAACATATACTACACCTGACCTGGACAAAGTGTTTTTTTTTTTTTGCGGTAGGCGGGCCTCTCACTGTTGTGGCCCCTCCCGTTGCGGAGCACAGGCTCCAGACGTGCAGGCTCAGCGGCCATGGCTCACGGGCCCAGCCGCTCCGCGGCATGTGGGATCCTCCCAGACCGGGGCACGAACCCACGTCCCCTGCATCGGCAGGCGAACTCTCAACCACTGCGCCACCAGGGAAGCCCCAAAGTGTTCTTTTTAATCATGGGGTTTTGGTGATGTACATAAATCACTCAACCTCATTCCTGTTCCATACCCTAAATGCCTACACAAAATCAGGCAAATGAAGAGGAAAACAGGTGATGACCATTTTAACCTGTATCTCTTGCCTTTCTTCCTTTGAATCCTCTCCAATGCACCCTACTCAATAACAAGTCACTTCTCCCAAGGGAAAGGGAGCAAGCACTGAATAAAACACCTATCAACATTAGCATCACAACTTCCCTTTTCTGTGTTCTCACCTACAAGCCTTTGCTCACTCTGTTCCCTTTCTCCAATTCACCTTGTTAACCTCCACTCTGTCCTCCGTTAGCACCTGTGGGAGGCCTTTCCTGAAATCCCTATATCAATAGCCCAGTCCTTCTAACCCTTCCTTGATGCTCCTAGAGTATCCTGTGCATTTCTGCCCCTCCACACTCTTTTAACTGTCACCTGGTTTTAAGCCTATCTCCTTCACTAAGCTATAAGGTTTCTCCGGGGCAGGAATCAAAACTTACTCAGGTCGGTTTCCCCAGGGACTAGTACAGCACCTGGCACACAGCAGGAGTGCAACAAATAATAAGTTGTAAGGCATGATCACACACATTTTTTAAGTGGATTCTTAAAGGGACATTTAGGCAGGAACTATCACTCTCATTTTACAGACAATGAGGCTCAGAGAGGTTTTAAGCCTCCCCAAGGCCACTCGTTTTTGATACCGTTTGCCTCCCAGGCTAGATTTTCACTTGACCACATTATAATCCGTTAACAAGCTCCATATAGGAGATAAAACAGAAAGCACTGATGTTCTGATGTGGGCATATATGTAGTGACCTGCACGATAGGTCACAAAAAGTTTCAAATATGGGTAAAATCACTGTTCTGAAAGCAGGACCCCCAATCAGATTTGGAGATGGAGTTTACGCTAATTCTTTTCTCAAGGGCCTTTCCATACTAAAGCTCTGCAGAAATGTCTGGTGGACGCGACATTAGATACAAACAAAGGTTCCGCTGGTTAAAAGGTCATGAAACAAACTGTCTCTGGTTGAACTACCAACACTGCCTTGGATGTCTTGAAAGAGCTAGACGTGGGACAGCGGCAGCTGTGGCCAAACTAGAAGCGACTGGGATGTGGCTGATTCACCATTAGGGCGCAGAGAAGCAACAACAGGCAGGATGGGCTTGGTTTGGGTCTTTGACCCTTCATGACCCTCTCAGCTCTTGAGGAAAGAGCTCTCCGCTGAGGAAAGCAGCTTTCAGCACTGCTGCCTCTAATAGGTATCTGATGCTGGGCCCTACCCCAGAGGTGCTGACTTAGCTGGCCCTAGGGTGTGGCCCTCGTATCTGCATCTGGAGTGTTTAAACCTCCCTTGCAATTCTAGCATGCAGCCAAAGTTACGGTGACAGGCACAAGTGGAGCATCTTCTGGGTCCTTCCATTGCCGTGTATCCATCACTTAAAACACTTAAGTGAACAGCTGCTCAGTACTCTGGGGGTAGTGAAACCACTTTTAAGTTACTTAAAATGAACTTTTCTAGAGATGGAAGCAGGACTTTCCTCTTACTATATCCTTGACTGAGAGATTTTCTAGCCTCTTCTACTCAGGCAGTTCCAATGACAGGAGGAAACTTGCTACCTTTAAAGGCAGTTTGGAATTGTATACTAGAATATGTGAACGTTATAGTTTATATAACTATAAACTATATCTCAGTAAAGCTGTTTTGCGTGTGTGTGTGTGTTTAGGGCACTTTATTTTATTTTGGGAAGGAACAGTGCTTGTTACAAGAAAGTGCTTTTGGATTAACCTGGGAAATTAACCTTGCTTTATGGTACAATATATATCTACTGGCTCTAGCTTTGCTACTGGGGCCACTCAGATTTAGTCTGACTCCTCTTCCACTTGACTTTGGATTCAGAGACAACAGTGTTCGAATTCATTTACTAGTTAAGTGACCCACAGCAAATGATCTCTCTCTAAGCTTCAATTTCCTGAACTACAGGAAGTGGGAGTATTTCCTTTGTGGGACTGGGGAGGATCAGAAAGCGTCTAATGTCTGGATCACTGTAAGATGCTCAATGAAGAATTATTTCCTTCCCTTCCCAATAAAAGTAGGTGCAGGTCTTCCCCTAAAGTTCTCCTTTTTTAAGCTGAACATCCATGAAGTTTAGCAATCCACAGATACTTAGTGATTCCTCATCAGGGTGTGGTTTTTCCATTCTTCACCCTCCCAGCTCTCCTCCGCTGAACTCTTTAAGATTTGACAATGTTTGCAGTGGCCTCGCTTCCACAGCACCAGTGGATTCTGGTACAGTGTATGTGGTATACCGTCAACTGCTTACTGGCTCCTGTTAAACGTTTTACAAGTTTTAGCAGCCCAAGATTTTCCCTCCCAATTAACAACTCCCTGTGGGCACTAAACCATATATACAGAGGTTCAGTCACATTTCAGAGGCAATGAGTCATCTTTATTTAGCTCCTCAAGGGTAAGTATGAGAATTAGGTGGGAATTCCTTCTGTTATCCGCTGTGCCATCGGAGAGGTGGCCTCCTTTTATTACACCAGAACAGTGTCGTTCCTTTGCTGTAAGCCTCCAGGACCAGGCTCACACCATGCTGCTCCCTACTCCGTCTCTGATCTCTGTCACATTTGCCCCACCCTGTTTTAAATCTGTGATTCTGGCTGGGCAGCATAAAACTGCAGAAATCAAAGAGATCTGGCTAAGGCAGACAGGTTCCAATCATGGCGTTCTCTCTCAGACAAGCTATGTGACCTTGGGCATGCCATTTAATTCTCTGAATATCAGCACCCTCCTCTGTGAAGACGGGAACACAGTGCGTTTCTGCAGGGGTTATGAAAATTACATGATATGTTACAATACAATGCACAGCCCACTGCCTAGTATATAACAGATACCCAAAAAGTTGAAGAGTAATTATTATCATCACCGCCGTGGTAGGGCAAGTCCCCGTTCTTAGACTGGACTCTGCCCTGAGTGCTAATCTATTTGGTGAGGGTCCTGACCTCTCTGCTTAGTTCCTGTCCTCTCTTGGCCTCCAGGAGAGGTAAAACCTGATCCTCATACAGGAGCTTCCCCCAGCCCTGCCCTTCCTCACAGCCTCTCTCTCTCCAAGCCCCAGTGTGTGGACTTCCTATCAGCACCTGCGTAAAGCAAGCGGGGAACCAGGAGACCTGGATTTTAGGTCCTGCTTGGCCACTGGCCATGTGACCTTGAGCTAGCCACATAGACCTTTTAGATCTCTGTTTCCCCTTCTAATGATGGCATTAGACAACATGATCTAAGATTACATAGTTCAAACCTGTTCACATCAAAGTAAAAGATGGAAACTAAAGATAAGTGAAAGAGAGAATGAAGAGATACATCTTTACATAAAAGTTTCAAGTCAACATACATGCTACACAGAAGATACATGTACTATATAAAAAGTTTCTATATAATGCACATACTTATATACAGTTTCCTGAGCTTGCGCAGGGCTAGCTCAAGTTGCCTTTGAAATTTAAGAAGCTATCTGGGGTAAAATTACCTAGCTGTGAATTCTTCTAAGCTGTTTGCTTATAACGATAGCTTGAAGAAAACATACACGTCTGTCGAGTGGGTGAAGACAAAGAATTTAAAACTCTTGTCAAATAAGAGAAAATAAATGTAAATGCCATCTAACAGACTTCATTGTTTATTCCATGAATACAGTAGGCTCATCTTTTTGGAGTAGTAATGTAAAAGCTCTACATGTGCTCACAGCGTATTTATTTTTAGGTATATGTAATAATTTGGTTTCTCAACCATTTTTGCTGTATTATCACACATGCAGTTATTAATTAACCAGCATGCCTATCTGTTCTCAGACAAGCTGGTGTAGGAATCAGTTAACGCTGTTCCCTGAAACACCAGCCTGCGTACTCACTGAGGACGGGTGGGCAGCGGGGAGGACACATTCGGGTCCTGGGCTGACAGTGAAAGAGCATGAGCCTGTAGCACGGAATATAGCTGCTGCTTTTGTCAACCGCATGGTTCTTTCTGAGCTTGGCAGAACCTTCCCTAACATGTAACCCAGAGCTTCCTCGGCTATAATATAATACACGGAACACCTGGTATCCTGGGGAAAGGTAAGAGACAAATATTTAAGCGGTTACTTGTGATTGCCTTTATGAAGATACACTTAAGTCACTCACATCCAAATAATGATTAAGTCCAAATTATTTTTCTATAATTTAGCTTACTTAATATTGTACCGATGGTGTACACGAACTCTTTGTTCCTGGTTTACCCTGTTCCTCAATTCACTTTCAGCCCATTTATGCCACCATCCTTAATTATACGAACTACCTCTGAACCCCAAAGAATATGACTCTGTTCAATTTACTGAAAGCATTTAACTTACATCTCTCTAAATTTCTATCTAAAAGAATGTTCAAGATAAGGGAACATCTGAGTTTCCTATGTTCTGAAAGTTAACACTCAGAGATAAACAAGACTCAGACATTTTCTACTGCACACTCTACTCATCTTCTAAGCATTTCCCTTCATACTCTTGTGCCATCGGTGCCGAGAATGCTACACAGTTGGCTCACTCTGAGACAAAGAGCAGAAAAGTGAGAGATATCATGGAGATATGGAGCTCTCTGCTCCCAGCATATACTGCTCCGATGAGAGTTATGGGGGAAGGTTTAGCACATTTTAATCTTAAGCCCATTTGGAAAGAATCCATCAAAAACTCAAAACGCCAATTATCTGCAAATACCAAAACACAACACTCCAAACTAAGAAAGTACTCCAGAGATACATCCAACAAAATTCTTATTTTCCATTATGCTCTACTGAAAAGACTTAAGAAGACAACTTATATCATCTGATTTACACCACGTCTGCAATCATCAAAAGATCTTCAGTCTAAAAACCAAGTGCATGTTTCCAGGCAGTATTTTACACTAGATATTAATGCATCCAAAACAGTAACTCATTACAGTACAAGGGGTTTTCTATTTAGGAAATATCATTTTATCTACCCTAGGGAGACATGAACACTTGGAAAGTAGGAGCATTCTTACCAACTCGAGCATCCATAATTTCCAACATTTTGTTGTGTTTTTGTTTTCAGATGATACTTTGTTCCTGGGGAAATGTGCAAATTCTCTTCTTGCAATTCTGTTCTAACTTTTTTTCTAGCTATCTGAGCAAACAAGGTCAAATTTTAAGTATAAAATTACACGATTTCGGGCTTCCCTGATGGCGCAGTGGTTGAGAGTCTGCCTGCCGATGCAGGGGACACGGGTTCATGCCTCGGTCCGGTGCCGCGAAGCGGCTTGGCCCGTGAGCCATGGCCGCTGAGCCTGCGTGTCCGGAGCCTGTGCTCCACAACTGGAGAGGCCACAACAGTGAGAGACCCGCGTACCACAAAAAAAAAAAAAAAAAAAAAAATTACACGATTTCTAGAAAAAGAAAGCAGTAAATGTACCTGTCAAGTAACTGGAAATTATAACCTTGTTCTAGCTTATTGACTGCCCTTCTGTTCTCTGAGTACGCCAAAGTCACACGTGCCTCAGGACCTTTGTGCTTGCTCTTCCCTCTGAAGGACTGTTCCTCCTCCAGATGTTCTCATGGCTCCTTTCTTCTTATCATTTAGACCCTAGCTCAACTATCAGTTCTTCACTGAGGACTTTCCTGATTAGTTCCCATTTTACTTTACCATCTTCATAGATTTTATAGCTATTAGAAGTATGTTCTTGTTTACGTTTTTGTTTGCTTTTTTATCCATAAGCCAGGAACTCATATTTTGTTCATGCTACAGTCCTACAGTTAGAACAGTGTCTGTCATACAGTAGATGTTCAATAAGTATATGTTTAATGAATAAGTGAAAGAAAAAAATTAAATAGATGTCACTGAAAGGTTATAAAGAACATGTAATTTTAAATCAGCTTTGTCTCATCAAACCTTACCTTTTTGTGCTGTGGTAAGGAACACCAAAGACAGTCTACCTTATTTTCAGAAAAGTCTTCCACTGCACCTAAAGAGTGGGGTATCTCTGTGTAATTGGTCCTACCTTATCTGTCATCAATCATTTGGAAGGAGAAAAGTGCTTAGACTGCACAAAGCTGAAAAGATAGCAAATGAGGTAGAGAACAGAATTAGGTATCAGAAAGATCTCCATGGTTGAAAAGACAGGCTAAACAAACAAGATGATATTTAATAGGGACCAGCCCAAAGCCTTCAACTTCATTTAAAAATTCAAGAGTAGAGTGATGGAGTCCAGGACACCTGGCTTAACGGCAGCAGCACTCATAAAAAAAGGTCCAGTTTTCAATCATTGACTGTGAGCTTCATACGGGGCAACAACACGGCTTGGCTAACAAAGAGCCACTACAAGCATGTGAAACAGAACAACGTAGCATGGCTAGGGAGGATGAACCAGGGTTATAAAGGCCCTAAAACCAAGTTATTTCATTCAAATTTCTGAGCACCTATGATGTGACTGGCATTACACACAGAACTGGGGATGCAGGGATAAGAGACCAAAGGTCTAGTGTGGGAGAGAAAAAGCCCAGAATTAGCACAGAGGGTCGGAAGGATGACGGCAGAGGAGCAAATTGTTAAGTTACAGGAACAAAGAGAGCTATTCCGTCCACACAGACAGGCTGGAGAAGGTTCTGCAGAAAAGACAGCACTTGTGGACAAACTGTCGATTTCACTTTTTCAAAATACCCTCTGAATTAAAGAGCTTGGCACAGCACCAGCCACATAGCAGTCATAACAACAATGCTAGGCACGACAACTAACCCTACATAATAACCGTTGCAGGCGAGAATCACTGACAGATACTAAAGTATGCTAAAGTATCATGAGAAACAGGATATCTGCATGGCCTCAAAGTATCTATAAGATGCTTATTGTACAAAGGGGAAAGTAGTAACTTTATAGTGGAGAAACCTGGTAGACACCACCCTTACTAAGAGATCAAAGTTAACACCCCGGGCTTCCCTCGTGGCGCAGCGGTTGAGAGTCCGCCTGCCGATGCAGGGGACACGGGTACGTGCCCCGGTCCGGGAGGATCCCACATGCCGCGAAGCAGCTGGGCCCGTGAGCCATGGCCGCTGAGCCTGCGCGTCCGGAGCCTGTGCTCCACAACGGGAGAGGCCACAACAGTGAGAGGCCAGCGTGCCGCAAAAAAAAAAAGTTAACATCCCCAGTGATGAGACATATCAGCATCACGTACCCCCTGGTATGACGTGGACTGGGAAGAACATACCCCTTTTGTGATATTCTAGCCAACAATGCATAACGCCAATCCAATCATGAGAAAATAGCTGAAAACCCAACTGAAGGACTGCGTACAAAATAACTAGCCAATACGCTTGAAAAGTGTCAAGGTCATGAAAGAAAAACTGAGAATCACAGAATGGGGGTGAGGAGTGCCATGTGGGATCTGGTGTCAGATCCTGAAACAGAAAAAGAAAATTAATAGAAAAACTGGCAACATTCAAATAAGCTCTGCAGGTTAATTGTACTGTATGAGTGTTAATTTCCTGGCTTCTACAATTGTTCAGTGTTCTGTAAGACATTGTTATTAGGGGAAGCTGGGTACAGGGTATTTGAGAATTTTCTGTATTGCTTTTGCGACTTTTGCTTAAGTCTAAAAGTATTTCAAAATAAAATGTTAAGAAAAAGTGGATTTACCTGAGCCAGGAGCCAGAGATTCTGCCAGGAGATTAAAGGAGTGAGGAGAGGCTGCCTCAGACCTGAATTTTGAATATTGGGACTCCTAGGCCAAACTACGTCACAGGAAGATTCAACAGGATGATAAGAGTGTACACAGAGCCTGGGGCTAGAAATAACAAAAAGTTGGCTCTGACCAGGAAAGTGTAGTGAGAACCACTCTGGGTTAAGGTGGTATGTGAGGAAGAGTTGACTCAGCTCCAACATAAAGAACATCAATCAACACACGGTTTGCAATGGGGAGGCCCCAAGGCTCCTGGGGTGTGGCGTTCAAGAACTCTTGCAATGCTTTTGCAGTCCTGGTACCTTTCTCTTTCACTAAGTAAACACTTTATTTTAAAATAGTTTTAGATTTACAGAAAAGTTGCGAGGCTATTAACAAGAGTTAGAATATACCTCACACGCTTGGTTTCCCCTATTATTAATATCTTACATTAGTATTTCATTTGTCACAACTAATGAACCAACATCGGTATGTTATGATTCATTAAAGGTTATGATTTTTGCAGATTTCCTGCTTTTTACGTAATGTCCTTTTTCTGTTCCAGGATACCACATTAGATAGTCCTGTCTCCTTAGCCTCCTCTTGGTTGTACCTGTTGCTTAGACTTTTCCTCGTTTTTGATGACCTTGACAGTTTTGAGGAGTACTGGTCAGGGATTTGTAGAATACCCCTCAATTGGGATCTGTCTCGCCTTTTTCTCATGATTAGACTGGAATTATGGGTTTGGGGGAGGAACATCCCAGAGGTAAAGTGCCATCTTCATCATGTCATATCAAGGAGAAATACTACCATGACTTGTCACTGTGTTGTTATCAACTGTGACCAGCTGGCTGAGGTGCTATTTGTCAGTTCTCCCCCATTTCCATACTGTACTATTTGGTGGAAAACACTATGTAAACCCCACACTTGGGGAGTGGCAACTATGATCCACCTCCTTGAGGGTGAAGTATCTGCATAAATCATCTGTATATTTTCTGCACAGATTTCTCTGTTCTCCCTCATTTATTTATTTATTCAATCATTTACTTATATCAGCATGGACTCATGAGTATTTATTTATAATTTGGGTTATAATTCATTACTAGTTTATTTTGTTGCTCAAATTGTTTTAGCTTTTACCACTGGAGCTGTTTCAGTTAACTCCTGTGCACCTTTGACAAACTTCCATCATTGTGGGGTTTTGTAAGCAACTCCCTCACTTTCCAGCACAATAAAATGCTCCAGGTTCATTTTGTTGACTCCCTGCCCCAGCCCTAGAATCAGCCATTCTACAAGGGGTTCTGGCTCCTTTTATTAGAGACAGATATTAGAAACCAAGATCTGGGTGCTAGGTGTGCTCATTGCTACTGGAGCGTCGTTGCTTCCAAGCCCTCCCAGCTGACAAACGTGTTTACTAACCCATGTATACATACTTATCTATAAATATTCCCATATATATACATTTATATGTGTGTTTAGCTTAATAATCTATTATGTGAATCCATACTGATGTCTCCAACTGTAATCCGTTTCCACATGGATCATTCCTTCCCCTGCTTATCTGTCACCTCCCATTCCACAGTGAAAACCTGGCTCCCACTACCCACTAACCACTTACTTATTTAATTCCAGTACACATAGAGTGGTTTCAGATTCATTAACCTGTACCCTCATCCTCATAGGAAATGTTCTTCAACTAGAGTTGATAAAGTGCTTACGAGCAGCTCCTTTGCCTTCTGTCTTATTGTCTCTGCTCATTTCCAAAGTGATGTAGGTCAGTACCCTTTCCATCTACTCCCTTCAGAGACCTCATTTCATACATTTGTAACACAGCCGGATTGTTCTGTCATAGTCCGAATTCCATCCTGAGACCCTCCCCCCTTAAATGTCACGTATCCCTTGGGTTTCTTCTTTCTGTCTCCTCCTGAGGCATCAGGCCATTATCTCAGGGTATGGTCAGTCCACTCATCTCTAAGAATTCTCTCTCCCTCTTCACTTATGGCTCCTAATCTGTCATTAGCCAAAAAACTAAATAGATGAGTTTTATTAGCCTTAGAAATAATGTAAGCATAAGCCAGTAACGAATGAGAGCCTGAGATGTTCATCTATGCCAATCTACGGGGAAGCCTCGAACGCCGGTGCACAAGGCTCTCTGTCCTATCCCTGTCCTGACCCACATTTTAAATCAGAAAAAGTTTTGACTGCACAAAACTGAAGAGGATAGTAAATGGGACAGAAAAAGAACTAGCAATAAAAACATACCAACAGCCTGAAAGGCCAAAACAAAATAGGTTAGATTTAGCAGGGATCAAGTTAAATAATTTAATTCAAAAAATTCAAGAGCACGGATCAGGGTAAGAGAACTGGCTTAACAGCTACTGCATCTATGAGAAAGACTTCAATGTTTTCATAGATAGGGGGCTGAATATGAGCAAAGATGAGACTTGGCCACAAACATTACCAGAACAAACATTACCAGAAGGACAATAATCAGGACAGGGGAGGGGATGGTCCCACTAATCTTTGCACTTGTCAGATCACATCTGCCATTCTGTGTCCTGTCAAACTGACACAACTATTAGGTGAACCAGGGCTGCAAAGGGTCTGGAAAAACTAACCTGATAGGCACTTAGTGAGTACCATGATTTATTCAAGGTGTTATAAAAATGTGCTAGTATCCAGGGGTGATAACAATGAAAATAACCAGCTTATCATATCCCAAGCATTGCTCTAAGCACTCTTTCTATATTAAGTAATTTACCCAGATGACTTACTTTGCTTCTTGGTAACTTGTCCAGGTATCTGAGCCTTCCAGATTTCTGCCCACATGAACAATCTCCATATTCAACAGGTTGTGTTTAACCCCTTATTCTCTCATAGTTTACTCCACATGTTTCCCCTCATTTTTCTTCTTTAAAAAAATTTAAATAATTAAACACCAAATTGGTACACACCTGTCATTATTTGGCATAACCTTTTGAAAGTGACTTTTTGATTATAAAGCTAATAATACTCAACAAAGAGAAACTGGAGGATATAGACACAGAGAGAGGGAAGTAAAAGAAATGAAACACATCAGATAATTTTCTGACCATTGTATACGTCTGTGGTGTTCCCCTCCACTTTCTGCTATGAATACATGTGTGGTTTTCATTTTACACTGAAGTTATCATACTGCATATGCATATTTGTATTTGACCTGGTCAACCTGATAAAGCATTTTCCCCTTTTACTAAATGAGCTGTGTTACTGTCAATTTATGGGCTGTGAATATACCATATGTTCCGAGATAAAAACCAAGGAAAATGTTTCCTCCTCTGCCCCATTTTAAATCACTTATTACCAAGTGATTGCTTTAAGGTTTCTAAAAAGATGTCCTTGTCCTTGTAAATGAATGTCACCTCTTAATTGTTACTGTGATTTAAGGAGCACTTATCTTACTGGATAAGGAGAAATTTTACTGAGTGAGCCAAACTACGAGAGCTACCAGATCCTTCCCCCACCATTTACACCCGTAAGAAGAAACCTGGACAAAAAAGAGAATCCTAACTGTGGCTGCTATCTCTTAGGCAGTTACAAATTACTACCTGATCTGCACCTCTTGAGAAGGGTGCTTCCTGTCTTAAGGCATCTCCCTCACTCTTCACAGATTAAATGAATTGGCAAAAAGAGAAACTACCTTTGGATACTTAAGTTCCTATCACCTGCCATGGATGAGGCACTAGACTCCAGAAGAAGATGGGAAAAAAGAATTTCAAAGATCAGTGAAATTCATCATGGATGAGGTGTGACGTGGGACAGATTCTCCCAGTGATATCCCTCTCAGCCTCTCCTTATAAAGGCAGTGAGGTAAAGTATCTCAACAAACCAGAATGATTTCAATTGTGAAGACCAAGCAAAATAGCATTTGTCTCTATGCCCAAGAAACATCTGGTTATGCCTAAAGAAAAATGATGGAAAGCAACCTGGGGAGTGACCTTACACGCTTCTTTGCCTGTTCTGCCTCCATAGCCTGTGGTCAGAAGCTATGGTTTGAGTTGCTGAGAGTCCCGGCAGAGACAGACACCCTGCACTGGACTCTGTGCACAAGGTCTTCACTGGTGCTTAAGCAGGATGTGTTTATTCCATCTAAGAAAAGGGTTACAGAGAGACAGTAAATACCAGCAATAGCAAGATAAGGATTCTCTGAGGAGTTTAGAAAAATGTTTCTTAGTGCACACAAACCAGAAACTTAGTGCCTTTTTGCCGTTTCCAAATCCCCTAACTCAAAAACACCTTCCTCTGCAGTTTAATACTCTTGTACTATCCTTACTAGGATGTAGTGATGCCATTAGGAAGGCCCTGTATCCCAACACTGTCAGAAAATTAATTATCAAGGCAGAAATAAAACGGGAAGCTGAGGGATGTGTGTTAAGACATGAAATTCCTCACCATGTTTTAGATGAAAGATGTGTTTCTGGGCCCTCACGTGTCTTTCATGACTAATGACACATGTATACACACAGGCATGTTTTAAAATACAGACAATGCCATATGCAGCTTTTTAGGCAGGAGCCACGGCCCGAGCCAAGGCACAGCGGTAGGTCTGAGTTCACTGTGTGTCTAAGGTTAAACTGGCTGGCGTGACTGCAGCAAAGAATTCATGCTGCATGCTCATACAGAATAAAGACAAATGTTACGGTTTAGCTAGATTTCTGAGGACACTGAACTCCAAACAGAGTTTGGTTTTATTTCGTAGGCGACAGAGAGACAAGACAGTACCGATTCACAGTTAACATGCAACTGAGCTTTAGAAAGCATAGTCACACCATGATACATGAGGTACATGGTGAGGACATCATGGCTGGGGGTGGGGGAGACTGAGAGGCACTAGAGATTGGCTGGGAGGCCGTTGCCATCATTTAGCTGGAGAGGAGGTCAAGCAAGGTATCAACAGGACCGAGGCAGAAAGAGCACATGGAATGTCTCGAAAGGAGAAACGCAGGTGGGAACTGTTGACAGTCTGAATAGAGAGATCAAAGGTGAGGGACATTCAGTGACGCCAAGCTCTAACAGTATATGAGCTAAACAAGCGATCTTTGGTATTAATTATCAGTCTCCGCACCTCTCTGGTTCCGGCTGTGTCTACAAGTTTTATAAAGCTAATTTCTTTCCACTGTCATACCAACTCTGAGAGGAATTATCATTCTGGTTTACCATGAGGAAGCTGGGATTTAGCGACATTCAATAGTTTGGGATTTGAACCCATGTTTGTCTAACTCCATGGCTCTTATATCCATAGTATTGCTTCCCCTGTCAAGGCCTGAAAAAAAAAAACAGAAGCAGCCTGCTCTTCACCATAAATTCTTACCTAAATTCATACAGTCCCTTATATACCCAATACCTATCCTCATTTTCTTTAGTTTACAGTAGAACATCATGTATATGATTTCTGACCTTTGGATGTGAATATACATGGCACTCGGGAGCTCTAATGTGCTGAACAGATGTTAGGTATTATTTTTATTATTATGTGGGCGTTTTCCTTCAGTGACGAATGTCAGGAAATAGAAATGGTTCCATTACACAGAGTCTACCTTGTCTACGGCCCACTCTAAAGATGAACTTATTAAGGCTTACTATGAGATCATTTTCCTTTATAGCAAGATATATAGAACAGACAAGAGTCTGTGTTCACGCGTTTGGGATTCTTGCAGAAAGGCCCGCCTGCAATTTTAGGTACACACTGTAGCACGACCAGCTGCTGTTCAGACAGCATGCTCTACTTTCTTCAACAATGACAAGGGAAAAATGGTTAGGATGAACACACTCTAAACTAGCTGGTGTGTTTTCCTAAAAACTTTACCTACAAAGTAGTAGTAATAATGAGTAAGCAAGCAATGGATCAAAGTAGCCACACTCTACCAGGCCCGGGTGCCCTTCCTGAACCTGATGCTGGCAGAGCGTGGCTGGCTGGGCTTTCAGAGAGCATCCAGGTTTTCTAAATTCCCTTACGTCTTCAGTGACAGATTCATAGACTGCTAGTGCTGAACAGGATCCGAAGGGCTATCTGACAAAGGAGGTAATTAAGGCCCCAAGAGATGAATGCTCAGCGTTCCTCATTTTCTGCCCAATCGTCAGTATTCCAATTGCACCACTGGTGCAACAAGTTAGGTGTTGTAGAACATACAAGGGGCGGGGGGTAGTAGCGTGAGCTCTTCTGGTTTTCCTCTCCTGGCCCCCTGCCCAGCTGAAACCCCACAGTGAGCCATTTTAACAGTGGCCTCAAAGGCCCAGAATCCGCAGCCCCGGCCAGCTCCTCCAGGAGCACCTCTCTCCAGCAGGGGCTTTGCTGAGGGTGTCCTGCACCTGCGCTGACTAGGTCCCCAAAGGGCATGCTGTTCATCTCACTATCTCAGAGTGACCCTGCATCTCAGAAAACCTTCCCCTTCTCCTACTGGTCCTTTTCCCCTAAACTTCAGTCATGCTTGGGTCTCCCCACCTCCCCATTAAAAAAAAATAAAACTCATATCTCAGTGAAACTAGGAAAAAAAACTATTTTGATCCTGTAACCCCTCCAATCTACCCATGACACTGCCATCAAAGGTAATTTCTGAAGGTACCCTCTGGAACAACCCTCTGAAGAACTCTGCTGCTTACCAGCTGAAGTCTAAACTCACCTGACTGGCGGTCGAAGCCCCTCCCTTTCTCACGTCTCCACATTTTCCCACATGCCCTGTGCTCATCGCCAAACAGAACTCCCTGTGGTTTCCTGGGCTTAATGAGTGGCTCAGGCCATTTCTGGTGCTTGGAATGTCTCGGGCCACCTCCTCTCTTCTCATGCGGAACTGCCACCTATTGTCTCAGGCCGGGTGCAAATGTCACTTTTTTCTGAAAGAACTGCTATTATGGCAACAAGTTAATTTCTGTCTTGCAACACACACTTTGTTGTTCATTAATTCAACCAACATTTATTCGGCACTTGGGCACCAGGTACTCTGCTGGGAATACAAAGACACCTGGAGCCTGAGATACAAAGGATCAAATAGGGAAAAATTTAAATAGCAGTATATGCTTCTGGAAGTATGATACTGTGGCTTCTCTTCTCCTGAGTAGACTGTATACTGCCTGAGGGCAGGGGCTGAGCCCTTTTCTTCAGCATCTTCCTCATCACTGAGTGCCATGTGTGGACGCACAGAACTCTCGAGCCACCTCAATTACAGAATAAACGTAAATGTATTGGTATTTGTCTCCTTACCCTTGAGCAGATTAACATTCATTTTTTTACATTCCCAACAGCCAGCCCAGTGTCTGGCATCAGCAGTCACTCAGTAAGTCGAGGGATAGATGAATGTAAGGAAAGAAGGAAGCAAGAAGCAAACCACCATGACAGCAAGGATGTCTGCCTTGCTGACCTTTGTGTCCCTGGGGCTCAGTACCCAGTTTGGCACATCAAGGGAACATAACAAACGTTGAGCAGATAACCACAGCCACTGTCCTTGAAGGACTTGTCTTTCAACCAACTGTCAGGTTTCTAGTCTCTCCCAGCGCACAGCCGGAGGAAATGCTGCGGGCAGGCTTAGGACAAGAAACAAAAGTCCTGTTTCCAACTCCGACGGGAGTGAGGCCTTAGCCTCGCTTCACCCTCCTGGCAGAACTTAAGTACCCGACCCTCGCGAGACATCACTCCACCATCTAGGCAAGACGTGGACTGAGACTCATGAACAGCTCATAGAAAGGCTTAAAGTGACCAAGGCCAATGTCATCATTTAGCTCACGGGCCCGGGGTACCCTCTGATTGGCCTTGCTGCTCTGGGCAAGGCTCATTGGGCCAATGACCACTTTGCTCAGTTATCAATTTGGAAATGAAAAGCAGAAGCTAAAAATAAAGTTCAGTGAAAACTGTTCAAGGTTAATGGGATGGAAACCACAAAGAATTCAGGCTCGAGGGCAAGGCCCCTGGCTCTGGGAGATAGCACACAATCAGCAGGAGGCTGGTGGCCCTCGGTAACCTCGCCTGGCCCCTTCTCAGAACTGCTCTAGTGCCGGGGGCCTGCGGCACACAACCTGGTACTCCATTTGTCTTCACCCCACGTGCCTTCAAATTCTTTCTTGAATAAGGTGAGGTATAGATGCAGTTTTGTGTATATCAATTTTATTTCCCTGACAGGAATACCCTCAAGGGAAAAAGTGGTGGTCTGGAGATCTAAATACAAGTTGCCACTGTGTTTAGTTAACACCACCACAAGAAGTAGTCAGCATTTATAAACTGGGAGATTGCATAGCAAAATCCTGACTATTTCTTTTTAACTGAAAGGTCTAGCAGCCTGGGATCCACACACCCGGGGCAATAACAACTAGAGCTAACTGCCCCCTTTCAGAAGGACCACGTGCCTGCCCTTTCCCACAGTCACCACCCACTCCTTATTTTTTGATATTTTTACCTGCCTGGCCTTGTGAATACCTGAGCTTGGAAACCATATTTATTGAGTCAACCCAAGCTTAGCCCTGAGCACCATCCCTGACTACACTCTTTCCCTCGCTCCCCACATCGAATCAATCAGAAAGTTCTACTTCTCTTTTAAACATTTCTGAAACTCTGAATTTTCCAAATGATCCCCTCTGATATTCACCCTAATCAGGGACTAAATTCCATGGACCCTCTACTTTTTCACTGTCACTCAGCCCCTCATGTCCTCTCTCCACATGCCTACTACTATTATAAACCCTTCCTTCCTTCCTCACTTCCACCTCTGCTCCCCTCACCCCTCTCTCTTCCTTCATCCTGCTCATCTGACAAACCACAGCTCTTGTTATAAATCTTAATCTCTGCTCATTCTGCACCTGTACCCGGGCTGCTGAATGTGGCTGGAGAAAAATGTACTCATGGAGACCAACATGATCTATTTTAAATTCATGACCACTGTTCTCAGGTGGGTCCTTAGGTTAGCCTTGGTAATCCTACTATATTTCCCTAGTCTATCACTCTTCCCCTGTCCTAGATGACTATTCCAAACACTGCCTTCTCTTTAGAAATCTCCTCCCCACTCGCAGCTACAAAACCACGCACTTTGTATCTCACCAAGAAAACAGAAGTGACAGAAGACTTTCCACACACTCCCACTTCCACTTGCCTCAACCTTCCTGCATTTAGGCCCACACTCTCTGTCCTTCTGCTTCCGTGGAGGAACTATCTACCCCTATTTACAGCAACTCCTACATCTGCATCCTAGATCCCACCTTCTCTAATTTCCAAACCGTCATTCCTAAAGCAGCTGTCTCTTCCTCTCCTTCGTCACCCAACTTCCCCTCGCCACTGGGTCCTACCTGTCAGCAAGCTGCACGCTAGGATTTGCCCACCTTTAAAAAAAAACCCTCCTTTGGGACTTCCCTGGTGGTCCAGTGGTTAAGAATCGGTCTTGCAGTGCAGGGGATGCCAGTTCGATCCCTGGTCAGGGAACTGAGATCCCACATGCTGCAGGACAACTAAGCCCGTGCCACAACTAATGAGGCTGGGTACTCTAGAGCCCGCGCACCGCAACTAAGGCCTGATACAGCAAATAAACAAATAAACATTAAGAAACAAACAAAAAAACCCTCCTTCACTCCACATCCTTCTCTGGGTTCTGTTTTACTCCTCTGCTCCCCTTTGTAGGAAAACTCCCCAAAAGAGATGTCTACACTCATTCCTACTCTCTGTAAAACCCATCTCATCAGGCTTTCATGCCCCCTTCCACTCCACCAGAATCGCCAGGCCAGCTCCCCGGCCCCGTGAGCTGGTCCTCACGCACCAAGCATTCTTCTGCCTTGAAGCCTCGGCCTAGGTTGGCCTTCTGCTTGGCTCACTCCTGCCCCAGCTGTAGCCACACGGCTCCTGGCATCACTCCCTCCAGGCTTCCCTGACCCCCGCCCTCTCACACACACATCTTGACACTGCTTAGCCCTCTTCCTGGGTTTTATTTTTCTCCATAGCCCTTACTGCCCCATGACATATTCTAAATTTGTTCAGCTGTTACCCATCTCTCTCCCCTCTCACTGACTGGCTTTCTCATTGTTAAGTTCTGAATATGACTGTGTGTGCAGGCTTTTATTCTCTATGACCTGGGGATATTCTGAGATCACAGAACACTCCCTGGGTGATGCAGAGCCTGATAATTCAAAGTACATAACGTGCCCTCTTTAGCAGTCTCCTTTCCGCAGGGAAACATGTCTGCAACTCTCGGACGGGTGCCTGGGAAGGCTGTTAGGAAGCACCTGACGTGTGTCGTCCCAACACGGTAAACAGCTATAACTCACTGCAAGTCTTCAGACATCCTGATGGGATGGGTTACACATAAGCTCGCCACTTACATACACATAAAAGTATGTATTGAGCGTAAAACTTGATTCAATCAGATGCTTGTCAACAATGTTTTCAAGATTATCTCATAATCCTTCAGAGGCTAAAGTCACTTGGCATACAATTTTTATAGGCATAAAATTGCTTTTGTCCAAATCACTCAAAGCTGTGGTCAGTGTAATATATTCAAAGTAATGTTTGGTTGAAAAGATGCCATCATTTCTTCATCAATTGTCCAGGGAGGGGATAAGTAAAACGAGTACATATTGTACTTTGAAAAACTATCCCATCAAATGGTTCCGCTGTTATTTTTAACATTAGAAAGACAAGAAGAGCCATTTTGGAAATCTCACCAAAGGAAATATGCCAAAACCTAGGAAAAACTGTAGGTACATGATAATCAGCATTACAGATGATAGCATTTTGCACTGCCAACAACCTGATTTCCCAACCATAGTGATATACAGTCATACAACAGCGATGGCTCTATATTAATATGAAAAAAGGTATCTCAAATGCTCTATATACCACAACTTTACTTTTTTAGAAACACTGAAAGGAAAGACATGGAGATGTTAAGAGTGATTGTGTGAAGGTATTTTTTTTCTTTTCTCTAAGTTCCCCAAATTTATCATTTTGCTTTTTAAATGTTACTAAATTTTAAAATTAAGAAAATATAGACAATTTCGACACACATGCATTAACACAGAAAAGCTCGATGGCACATGTCATTTTGTGAACTACTGGGTCTTGAGACTTGAGTCCACATCCTGTTCCAAGTCCCCGCTCATTCCTAACTTCCTCGTTAAATAGTTTCAGACAATCTTCTCTACTTGATAGTGCTGTTTTAATTTCTAAGTAGTTTAGATTTCTGTAAACGTTCAACTTAAAAATATACAACAGAAAATATACACAGAAGGTAAGAGACACGTTAAAATGTTACCTCTTTCAACAGACAGAATTATATACAAATACCTATCAATATCACTTTTTAATGAAATAGCTATTTCCTTTATTGCCCATCATGTTTTTAATTATTAAGGAATGATACACTCATTTTATAAATGCAAAGACTGAGAGACAAAGTGAGCAGTTATTGTCTCACTGAAAATTCCATAGTAGATCTAGAATTTTATACAAGTTGCAATAATTTTGTCAAACTAACATAAATTCAACCATTTATGCAACAAATATTTAGATGTCTCAAATGTAAGGTGCCTAGTGTGCTATAGAGATGTATAAATATACAGTTCTAGTCCTCAAGGAGCTTATGGTCTGGAAATAATGATATGCACACCTGTCAGCATCACTAGGTGACTAAAATTGGGATATAACTCCATCTTACTACCCATGTGTTCTTAACACCTGGCAAACTGCGTCACCATTATCAGGTGCTCGATAAATGTTGGCTGAATAGACGACTGAATGAAAAATGTCAAAAGAGATTATAAAGAGCAATAAAGGAAGAAGAAACCCACTTGGACCAGCAGGACTGGGGATAGAAATGGAGGCAGAAATGAGAAGAGGCCTATGATAGGCAGGTGAGAAGGTGAGATTTAACGTTGGAAGAACTGGAGCCAGTAGTAAGAACCTGCTTTTCATTCTGTGGGACATGGAGTGCCACTGAGTATCTTCAAACAGGGAAGTAACATGATATATATTATACCTGAAAAAATTAGTCTGATCTTTTACATTTTGGATAGCAAGTGTGGAACTCGGTTCAGAGGCTATCACAATAGTCCATGCAAGGAGAAATAAGGTACTAAACCCAGGAGGCTGAGGAGGATAGAAAGGAAATAGATTTAGCGTAAGTGGCTAACTGGGCAAGAGCTGCTGCTTTAAATACCGTTTTCTATTTAGATTCAACTGATATTGAGTTCTTCCTATACACATATGACACCTAGACTGGCACTGTCACATACTCAAGGGGCAGTACTTTCGCACCTCATGTTATGGATGAAGAGACGAAGTCTCCACAGGACACTCAGCAAGTAAGTGGTAGGAAAAACAAATCAAACCCAGGTCTCTTAACTACAGTGTTCTTCCTGGTTTATGACAAATGTTCAACCTAATGAGATTTCTGTGTATTACAATCTGGAAGTGGAATCTACAGCTCGTCACTCCAATGCCAATATCATTTGCAGGGAACGCTTTGCCTCTGACGGTCCTAGACGTGACTCTGGAGAGTCATTTCATCTGGATTAGATAATGTGACCCAATATACCTTTCCCATTTCTTATCCAGTTCCCTGTCCCCACACACCCCACATTCAGTTACTCAACATCTCCTCCTTCACACATCCTGAATAAATTCTCTCCTTACCCCTAAGCAACTTCCTCACCTGTAGAATGAGGGTAACGGTACCAAACCACATAGAGACATGCAAAGCATATAGAATAATGTCTCACATATAGCAGATACCAAATAAATGTTAATGAATTACACCTGCCTGCTCCAAACTTATTTGTCTTTTAAAGTTCAGCCTACATCAAACTCCCTGGATTGCTCCAGGAAGAGTTAATGGCTCCCTCTTCAGTTTTTGTGATTTAAAGATTTTTCATAGTCTCATTTATGAAATTTATGTCCTGGCTGAAGTACACAGGCCTATTTCTCCAATTAGAATGCAAAGGTGGTGTTTCATTTATATTTCTGTCCTCGATGAGGCTAGCGTAGTGTGATGCGTATAGTCAGTCCCAAATAAATAACTGCTGAATTCACTCACGCATACTCTCATCAGTCAATCACTCATTAATTTTAAAATAAATCTGCAGGGAAGATGATTGCACAACACACATAATTAGAACAAATATATCTATTAGTGCCACATTCAGTGAGTCTCATTCACCTATGACTTAGGAAAAGAAATAATTCCTTGAACATAACACTATCAATGAAGTAACATCACGGGTTTAATGAAGAAACCTGTTTTTGTTATAATATCTTCGAAGCATACAACATCACAGCATATACCATCTCATCCAGTTTCCTATCCATGTCCACATCCTAACAGAATCGTCTAGAGTGAGCATGTCCAAGGTCTGTTAATAGCAAGACTGCTGGCCAGCTCTAGTGCTTAACAAATGTTTCCTTATATTGAGCTTAAGTCAGTCTTCTTATAACTTCTACTCATTAATTCTAGCTCTGCAATTTATATTAATGAGGTTTCTACCCTAAGGAAATCTATAATTGGAACCACAGTATTCTTGATTGCAAGCTGCATCCTCTCTCTACAGTTCAAACAAAAGGAGAGGAAAAACTATTGAATTTATAGCAGGAGAAAAGTTTTTATTGCTTATTTTCTTTCAGCCGAAGTGCTGAGAATGGGTGTCAATAAGCTGGAGATCAATGCACTAAAGAGCAGTAGACAAAGTCTAGCAGGTAAATGATGTGGTCAAGTACAGAGCAGTGAGGTACACAGAAGTGCACGTAAAAGCAGGGCCTGCCGTCAGACAGCCGTGCTTATTGGACAACCTAACACCTCATGGGCTACGTCCCATCAGACTTCGATACTTCCACATCTTCCCACCCTGCGATGACCACAGTTTCAGGCTGTACATGGTTTCAAACTAGAGGATATTAATAGTTGAGCATTTTCTCATTCTTTCTGCTCTATGTCCGACGAGCCCATGAAAACTCTCAGCAGGTTCAATGCATCTCAGATACATTCAAACACAACCTAGAATTTGAAAATAAAAAACAAACAGAATACCATGGCCTAAAGGATGGGATCACTACTTGCATAACGAAACAGCCCCTGCCATCTGGGCATAGCTTTCTTCTTATATTATTTGCTTATCGAGGGGTGTTGCAACATGGTCTCACAGATCAAAAAGGCAGCCTTGGAGAGCAACCGTTGAAGCACATAAAATCTGCTAAACACTCTGTTGTTCCATCCTTGGAGAACAGATCTAAGGACTAAAAAGGATTGTTACATCATTACTGTCTCATAAAATCTAAAAGTAGATTTTCAAGAGGCCACATTCATTGGCTTCTGAGAAGTTTTACAAAGTGATATTGTTTAGTCATGGCAAGTATATAGCACTGGATTATAAGTAGATAATACTGAAGATGAGAAAGGTAACAAATGATCACGCAATTTAAAAACCTACAGCGCAACACATATACATGGAATCTAAAAAAAAAATCGTTCTGATGAACCTAGGGGCAGGACAGGAATAAAGACGCAGATGTAGAGAATGGACTTGAGGACACGGGGAGGGGGAAGGGTAAGCTGGGACGAAGTGAGAGAGTGGCATGGACATACATACACTACCGAACATAAAACAGATAGCTAGTGGGAAGTAGCTGCATAGCACAGGGAGATCAGCTCGGTGCTTTGTGACCACCTAGAGGGGTGGGACAGGGAGGGTGGGAGGAAGACGCAAGAGGGAGGGGATATGAGGATATACGTAGAGCTGATTCACTTAGTTATACAGCAGAAACTAACACAACACTGTAAAGCAACTATACTCTAATAAAGATGTTAAAGAAAACCTATAGCACTATCATTCTGAATACTTTTCTCACTTTTGGATTTCTGCTACTGTTATCATTTACACAAACGCAATTCCCACCTCCCAGTGTGTTCCTCACAGCCCTGCACACGCTTCTATAAAAGGGAAGATATCAAGCTTACTCATGTTAGCAGACTCTGACATGTCTCTAGATAAAATGGAACCATACTTCCTTTCAACTATTACTAGGATTTCTTCAGCTTAGGAACAAGCACCAACACTATGAAACGTCCTGCTTCTAATTAAATATACCCAGTTTACTGGTGAAGAAATTCTGCAAAATAATGTGGCCATCTATCAGTGTTTGCAGTGACCATCAGTAAAACTCAGACAATACCATGTCACATATGTCACATGCTCGGTCACATGCTGGACCCAACTGGGTTAATTGTAGTGAAAACCACATGGAAGGCTATGAAGTATAGCTAGTCTCCAAGTTAAGAACAGACTACACTAGCCAGATTAGTGTACACTAGTCATGTTATCCTGGAACTCAAAATCCACTTTCCTTAGAAGAAAAAAAAAAAGGGAGAGGGGGTAAATAATAAGAATTACTTTCCTAGACTAAGCTATAAAAAATTTATGAAATAATGGTAAGAGCAGTAAACACTTATGTTTTTACTATATACAAGGCACTGTTTAAGCACTTCACAACAATCTTATAAGGTAGGTACTATCACTCTCCATTTACAAATGATGAAACTGAGGCAGAGAGAAGCTAAGTAACTTGACCAAGGTCAAAAAGCTGCTTAGTGGTGGCGGGGAATCCTAACACAGGTAATCCTAACACAGGTAACACTTACAAATCACAATGGGATAAAATGAACAGTTCTTCTAAAATGCAGTCGTTCTGCACGTTCCTTTCTCCAGGGTCCCTCTTGCCAGGGGCCTGAAGTAAACACTTGTCAGTATCTAAGACATCCCACAGCCAACTCCAGTCTGAAACCTTTGCACTGGTCCTGCACAACCTGTTACAGCAGCCATTAGCCAAACACGGCTACTTAAATTTTTGAAATTAAATTAAAACTAAATAAAATGAAAATTTCCGTTACTTGATCACAAGACCCCACTCTTCAAGTTCCAGTGGCGACCCGGCTGGAGAGCTGATAAAATATTTCTATCTTTCTAGGAAGTTCTACTGGATATTTGGCTGCCTGACAAACTTTTTCCATAAAGAGCCAAACAGTAAATGTTTTAGGTTTTGCAGGCTGTATGGTCTTTGTAGCAATTACTCAACTCCACCAGTGTAGTGAAAAGCAGTCATAGACAAAACATAAACAAATAAACATGGCTATGTTTCCAAAAAGTAGGCAGATGTCCCACGGGTCACAGTTTACCAACCCTCATTCTAGGTGACTAGAGTTTCCATGTATATTTTTCCCCCTAGTTTTGGATCTGCAACTTCTCTTCCTCAACCAGTGGAAAAGAGAACTGTAGCAGGATTATAGACTCTCCCTGTGCTCTCTGTGCAGAGAAACATGCGCCACGTAACTCTCTCATTTCATCTCTTTCCCCTCACAAGGTGCAAGTGCACATACTCCAACCTAAAAGTTCTTAAGAAGCTGAAAATCAGATGGGGGGGCCCC
The DNA here is from genome assembly GCF_005190385.1 of Monodon monoceros. Classification (NCBI taxonomy): domain Eukaryota; kingdom Metazoa; phylum Chordata; class Mammalia; order Artiodactyla; family Monodontidae; genus Monodon; species Monodon monoceros. Next base: position 102,467,903 of record NW_021703774.1, read on the forward strand.
ATCCGCAAAGGTTGACTTAGTAGGTTTAAGGTGGAGCCCAGACACCGGCATGTTAAATGAGCCTCCACGGTTGTTTTAATCCTGGCGGTCTGTGGACCACAGTATGAAAAACACTGCTAGCCTTTCAAACACTAGGTGGGAGAAGGGAATGAAGAGTTAGCTGGTAAATTCCCCTCTAGTAGGTGTAATCCCAAACCACACAGAGAAAGCTATCACTTAACCTCAGCAGTTCCCAGAAATGTCCAAGAGTCACTTGAGCAGATTAGAGGGCAAAGGAGGCCTCAAATGGCTCCAGCAGGAAAGAGCTCAGGGCAGAAGGAGGCCTGGGGAAGACAGGTATCTGCCTGGCTTGGAAGGCAGGGGACAAAGAAGCTTTTCAAAAGGACCTCAGGAGCCGACATGCTCCATCACGCTCCCAGCCGGTGGAGACCCACCCTGTCTGGTGTTCCTGGAGCCCAGAGGCAACGCAAGGAATCTCCAAGAACCTATCTTTCTTTATCTTTTCTTCCTTTATAAATGGATTCATTCACTATTAGCTGTGACCATGCACAAATTCCTCAACATCTTGGTGCCTCAGTTTCCTCATAAAATGAAACAAAGCGTACAAAGGGTTCTTGTGAAAATCAAATGAATTAACATTTGCAAAGCAATCAGAACACTGCTTGGCACAGAGTAAGTGCTTTATAAGTGCTTGTGAAAGAAAGAAAAATGCCATTTAACATTTAATAATCACTTCCTATGTGTCAGGTATAGTGTCAGATGTAAAGATACAAAGATAAAGGGCACCTCAGAGGAGACGGACGTGAAAACGTTGTCTGATGCCATGTTTATACGGCACACAGTGCTGTGCGCACTTAAAAGATAAAGTTCTACAGCTCTGCCGCACTGCTGTACGTACAGTTCATATACTGCACTGTGCGCCTTGGTTAAGATGGCACATTCATGTTATGTGTTTTTTACCACAATAGTAAAAACATCACAAATGAATATTAAGGAGAGGATGTGAGGAGACAGGGGAAAGGAAGTTGACTGCGGTAGTTTGGGACTGGGCAGAAGCAGGAGGGATGTAGCCGAAGACCCAATTTCTAAGTGGAAGACTGGATTCCATGCACTGGGGACGGAGCCCAGACACGCACCAAGGAGTTGGGCCAGTGATCTGAGATGGTGTTTATCGTGCATTATTAAACCTCCAGCGGCTGTGAAAAACACCAAACCACCCCCAAAAAATGAAAAACAATTTAATGTCATTTATCGTGACATATGATATATATATATAAAACTATAGTTAATAATACACTATTGCATGTCTGAAACTTGCTGAGAAAATATCTTAAAAGTTCTCATCATAAGAAAGAAGACTGTAACTATGCGTGGTGATGTTAACTAGACTTGAGGTGATCATTTTGAATATATACAAATACTGAATCATTATGTTTCATACCTGAAACTAATATAATGTTATATGTCAACTATATCTCAATATAAAAAATATTATCAATCAGAAAATCGGAGGCCTCCCATTTTTCTTCTAGGACAAAACGATTTCAGAAATACTCTTTAGTAATCGCTTTCACTGCAGATTTACGTGGTTGGAATGTTTTGTGATATATGATAGTATCTTCCTAGAAATGAGAATTTGTCATCTTCCTGAAAAATAAGAATCTTATTACTATTCTAACCAACCAACCAACCATAACAACAAAAACCTAAATGTCAAGAGTGTGTCTGGTGGCCCAGAAGGCCCCAGGCCACCTGCCCACCTGCCTGCACCTCCTCTGAACTGTGTCCTCTCTCTGCCTCATAGTTCACTCGGCTCAACCAGGGTGCCCTTCTCCAACCACACGGCTGCTATGTGGCATCTACGTCTGTGTTTCCTCTAAGCAGAATGTTCCTGATGTCCCACCCTCCAGGTCTCTGCTCAAGTGTCACCTAATCAGAAAGGCCCTCCGTGACCACCAACACCACCTTCTCCCGTTACTCTGTTTTCTTATCATGCCTGATTTCTCTTATTAGCACTTACTACAGGAGAGCTAATAGATTTCCATAGAATGTCTACTTATTAGTCCCATTTACTCTATGGTCTCTGGGAGGATCCGGACTTTGTTATACTCACTACTTTTCTCCAGCTCCCGAAACAGTGTGGGGTGTTCAGCAAATGATCAGAAACTCTTTATGACGTGAAATAGTAAGAACATGAAGAACACTTAATGGACCCTTATTATATTATGGTATTTTTGTAAAAGCCAGGTGGTCAAACGTTTTGAAGCCTCTCACTTTTAATCACAAGCATATTTTAAAACTTATAATCTAGTAAACTCCCCCCACATTAAACAAATCAAATAGCAATATCTGTCAAAAGGACGTTTGAATTTTGAATCAAATCCAAAAGATTCTACCTGGTTACTTAACATATAAAGTAACATTGGTTTATAGCTTCATTTAGGTATTTTGTTTAACTTCATAATGATCTGACGGGATAAAGATGGGATAGATATTTCCCCCACTTAATAATGGGAAAATAGCCAAAAGAAGTTGCCTTGTTACACACACCCAGATCAGCAACAGAGCTGGAAACAGAGACACCTTTTCCTTCTCAGACTCTCCTGAGTCATTAGGACCAAATGATTCAAATTCCGCTTATGAGATAACCCTACCATGGAAACTACTGAAATGACAGTCATGGCAAAGTCTCAGTAGAACCAAGAATTAAATGGATATATGAATAAACACCCTCATTAACCAATTCAACCCGCCTCCTCTTCTACCAACCTCTGAACATCTTCAGCCTATTTCTTAAGGCATTATCCTTATGTTTATCTATGAACATCACAGATACTCTAAATGCCACCTTTTGGCTATAAGTCATGTTAAACATCTACATTCAGATTACTGCATACTTTGTCACTACTAGACCATACTGATCCCACTGACATACATCCCATGTATGTCAGTACATACTGAATGGAGAGGAGGCCGGGTCTGCAAACGAATGGTAATATGCAGATATATGGCCCCAGTCCTGAGCAAGGATGTTTTTCCAGGTGATCAAGTCATTGCAGTATAACAACAACCCTCATTACTCTTGACCTGAGGCACATCCAAGTACAACACCTCTTCTCAATAAACAACAGCAAAAAAAGAGTTTTGTACTTCTGAAGGAACAATGAAGGAAAACAGATTTATCACTTAGGGGGCAGATGGTCCAATTCCATCTTGTTACAGATGAGAAAACTGAGACCCAAATAAGTTAAAAGATTTGTCTAAAGCCGTACAGCTAGTTTTTGAAAGAGCCACAGCTAGAACCCTAGCCTCCTGCCTCCCAGTCCAGAGTTCTACATTACAAGCTTGATAATCCACACAAATCGGACTTTTTCCTCCCAGTTTTTCCCTTTAATGATCTTTTAGGTTTTGAGCAGAGGAAAATTAGTCATGAAACAAAGTGCCCCCAGACTGTTGGATCATTAAGTGCCCCATAAATATTTGAGTGAACTGAACCAAATCTGGATATGACTTATCCCCACAAGATGCAGAATGTTTAATACTTAAGGCCATCCCATTTGTGATTTCTGGTTTCCATAGTGATAAATAACATTTACTGCTACATGTGGCCTGGCTTACATCTATGAACAAGCATTTCCTGATGAATGGCAACTCCCACAAGATATAATTTCCCAGATATTTTAGACAGCTGATGAAGGAAAAACATTCCCCATAGAAAAGATTAATAACTGACTGGGTCATTCAGCATTGAAAGGCGCTCTAAGTTTGCTATGATACAGCTGATACTCTGCCCTTATAAATTGGTTTTAGGAACATAAGGGTAAACATTTGGGCTTTATTGGCAAACTTAACAGAGAGGATTATAAAGAACCACACCATAAATTTGATTCAATAGTTTTCAATCCTACACAACAACAAAGATGTATTTCTATTTTAAGTCTTCAATCATGAGTTTCAGTCTTACAGAGGACCCTGTGACACTCCCGTTCTACTATAGCCAGCATATTTGGAACATAACAATGCTGTTAGTCCATTCTGGATATGAACATGGGGTGATGCACAAACGAAAAGCCATGGAAAGAAGCCATGAGCTTCAATAACCACCTAGTCCTTCACTGCCTTCAGCTGCCTTTTATGAGGGGTAGTTCTGTAAGAACCAAGCTTATCAAAAATGTTCCAGGTGTTAGGTCATTAAAAATACAAGAAGAAAATAAAAAGGGTATATATGTAATCATACTTCCAGAAATATTTTTGTTCTCCTAGCATCATCTTCCCAGAAGGCTGTAATATAGAAGCCGATTTTAATTTCTTATTTTTCAACTTTGTGTTGACAGCTTTGAGGGGTTGTTGAGTTAGAGGGAAGGGGTCAAATATTTTTCAAAGAGGACAGCAGGTTGAATTAGTATTTTGATGATCTCTCCCCTGTGCGATTACAGTAGCCTGTACACACTGTTTCTAAGAACATTTCTACAAAATTGCCTTTGGTGAGAACAAGACAACTGTTCACAGTATGGACAGAATAAGTAAATCTTCTGCCCTGGAAGCCTCATTTTAATATGGCTTAAAAAACCATCTTTATTCATCTCAGGTCACAAACTATTCCCACCTAACATTCCCAAGATTCTATCCCAATTTCAACCCTACACTAATCCTCTCCCAACCTGTGGAAATTAAATACAGATACTGTTCAGTATCTCCAAAGGACAGCACAGAGGTCCTTCAACATCAATTGGATATATTTCTCACAATATGGCCATCCTTACGGAAATTCTCTTGGAAATGTGGAATGAAGAAACCAAAGCTGGGAAAAGGAGAACAGACTGCTAGGGTGTTTGGTACAGAATACGATTGGGTTGATCCACGTCTTGCCTCTTCTGTAACAAACAACTGAACAAAGTTCTGGTCACTACAGTAGAAGGACCCCCATAAAGAATAGAGAAAGGTGACTAACTGCCTCTGGGCAGTTTCAGACTTCATGTCTTGGCAATGAGTGATTTGGCCTGGAAGGGATATGCAACATCTCTGAAAGCAGCTAACAGAATGCTCTCTCTATGTTCTGCTTCCAGATAATAAGCCGTCCATCGTGCACTCTGGGCAACTCCATTCAACCAGTGCTTACCATGAAAGTACCATATAGTTAGCACCATACTGGTTGCTGTCAGTGGTAACTTACATTTCAACTAGCGTAACCTGTCACAAAAGAACTTTCATTTAAATTGAAGACAATATATTCTCAGGAAAGTGATTAAGTACAGACCTAAGCCATATTCTAACTTATAAAATATAAATTTTAAATTCGACGAGAGATTGCCAGGTACTAAGGAAGAGATCATTCAAGGAACTGAGCTAGGTAAACAGAGGTATAATGGCCCCAAAGACAAAAGAAGGTAAAAGCTACAGATGCCCAAAAGCAAAACTGGAGAAATATGAGATCGCATCTGAAAGCAATAAGCAAATATATATATATATATATATATATATATATATATATATATATAAAATACCTCATACTACTTTTCAGCAGAGTTTTACTTCAGAAAAGAGCCACTGAAGTTATCGAAATAGATCTGTCCACCATCCATACCAAACCACAGGTAACCAGATATTATGGGTCATCAACATGTTCCAACTGCAAATCACCAGAAAGTTTTAAAATGAAGTTAACTGACATAAATCATTAACTCTCAAGATGACAGTTAAAGTATCTTGTTAGTATTCCTGTAAGTAGCAGAAAGAAATGAGTGTTAATGAAAAACTGGAACTCCAGTGCTATCAGAGGCCTAAAGATAATTATGCCCTATGTAAATTAATATAAATGCAAAGAGTCTAAGAACTCTAAGCTTTGAATTCTATTCATATATATTTTAAGTCTAAGCGTAAACATATTTTTTAGGAGTAGTTTAAGAGGATCTCTCCTGAATATCTTAGCCCCCAAAGACTGTTAGGTACAGGCACTTAGAAGAAAAGTGTGTGTGTTTTTAATTAATCATTAATGAGGCTCTAAATACCAATTTAACCTTAGGTAATCATCTACTCACTTTCTTTAACAAAGTACAAAATAGAAACTTTGTTACATTGTATCACCCATGAAACTGTGACATTTAACCCTAGATATACACAAGATAATTTGACTCTGTAAACATAAAACAGTTGCAAGAGAAGACTGAAGATATTCATCATACTAAATGCTTGGGGTCTGTACCTTCTGCAGGAGCAAAAAAAAAAAAAACCTTTTCTTCACTAGCATTTTATCTGTAAACAGCTTACATAACTTTGCAACCTTGAGGCACTAAACACAGGAAGCAACTTCATCATCTATCACTACAATGCAATACTGCTAAATATCTCATCTCAGAAACAGATTTTGAAGTAGAATTATTAAAGTTCAATTTTATGAATTGAAGGTACGAGTCTAAATTTAATTGTTCCAAGAATAACACACCGTGACTACCACTGGTTCACTCAAAACTGATCTAACTGAACAAATATTCATAAGGCTGAATTGGGAGGGGTACCTAGTTCCACCCTGTCACTGCTTCCTACAGGGTCTGTTTCCCTTAAACTAAAGCTTTATCTTGAGGAATCCTGTAGCTAAGGAAGGGATGGATGTTGGGACCTACAACTGGGAAAACACCTGCATTATCAGATTGAATTCCGTTGGGGAGGAGCAGAGTCTAAAATGTCTCTCACCAGCTCAGTAAAAAAAAATTCTGTTTCTTGAGTTTCCCTTCTAAATCCTACTTAAAAGAAAATTTTTCAAAAACATAGGAAAACTTTAGTAAAAGCACTAACAGTTAACTAAATGCTTTTCTTGCCTTAAATGACTATGTGATACCAGGAGAAATGTTAATGTTCATCAATTTTCTAGAAAAACTAAAAGGCAGGCAAACACAATCGAACTTCTTTTATCTTCTAATTAAGTTGACTAAAGTACCCAAGATCAAGAGAACCCCAAAGGTTCTCAGACCATCAAGAGTGGGGCCTTGAACCTAAGTCTACCACTGGCTTTGATATTCCTCACCTCATCTCTCACCCAGTCCTACAACTCTGCATCAATACGGCACCTTGCCCATGTATTCTAAGCTAGAATTCTTGAAGCATCTTCAAGTCCTCTACCTCTCAACTCTTGCATCCCCAAGGTTACCAAGTCCTAATGGTTTCACCTTAGAAATCTTTCACATTGGTCCTCTCTTCCCCACTGCCAAATCTAAGCTTTAATCCAAACTCCCTACCACCCATCTCCACCTACTCCAGCCTATAATCCACAATGCCACCAGTTACATTTCTTTAGAAAAGAAAAAGAACATCTAATCATTACCCTCCCAGGTTAAAATCCCCTGTCGGTTCTAGGATCAAGTCCAAACTTCCTAAGTGCACACGAAACTGCAATACCTGCTTCAGGTGCAGGCATGGCCACACCCCCTGCGAGGTTCCTGCCACACTCAACTGCACCTGCAGTGAGCAGGCCAGGGGAGCGATGACAAAATCTCCGTCCAAATAAAATGGCATCAATATGTACATAAAATTCGCATTCTACATCTTCCCAATTCCTGCTGCAAAGACTCAGTGGGACGAGGAAGACTTTTCTGTACGGAGTTCAGTGGTTGAGAGCGTTGGCTAGAAGCCTAGAATCCTCTTGGCCTGTCTCTTTAGGGCTGGTGTGACACTGAGCAAGTTCCTTAATGATGCTGAGCCTAAATTTCTTTCTCTATAATATGGGAATAAGAGTAGGACAGACCTCATTCAAGTATTGTGTCGATTAAATGGCACAATGACATTATGTGGTTTTAGCACAGCGCCTGGCATATCCTGGACACTCAACAATTAGCTCTTTATTACTGCAAGAACTGATTTGCCTTATGTAAGGGGGGAAATAAGGTGAGATATATTGACATAAATAAACCTCACTGGCATCACTGAATTCATAAATGCCTTTCATGTGTGTGTGGTGGTAGTCATGGGAGATATTAGGCACATATTTTTGAAGGAATCTGTGCAATCTGAGGAGGTCTGGTAGCATTTATGAATTGTATCTACAGATGCTTTACTTCACAGCCCCATTTTATATAATGTAAAGCTTCTAATTCTCATATCTTATGATTCTAAACTCTTGGTTTGTCTGCTACACTCAAGGATACAACTTCTCCAAAACAAATAATAAGTAATTTGTGATAAACACCAAACAAGATACTGGGGAATATAAAGATGACTACTGTATTTTCCCACCATTTGAAGGCCATTCTTTGGCTTGGTTGTGTTGGTAGCTTAGCACTTTGAAAGGGAATCTCTTACACTTGGGCCCATTTTCCACCTTTTCTTCCTTCCTTTGCTTATTATGGACAAGGACTCCATATGTAGGTCCCTGAAAATGTGAGGGCTCAACTGCTTCTACTTAAATTCTGACCTGCCAATAGTCAGCCCACAATGAGGGCAGTTATTTTCTCTCAATCTTGCAATCCCCAAAAGTGTACTTCCTTCTTAAATTGTAACCCCAGGAGTCTAGGAAAACTTTAAGAAAAAAAATTGGTTTAACTAAATGTCTTCACATGGAAAGATGTTCTACATCATTAATCATAGGAGAAACGCAAATAAAGATCACAATGAGATCCCACTTCACACCGACTAAGATGGCTATAATCAAAAAGACAGAAAATAATAAGTGTTGGCCAGAATGTGGAGAACTTGAATCTTCATATGTTGCTGATGGAAATGTAAAATGGTGCAGCCACTTTGGAAAACAGTTGGGCATTTCCTCAAAATGTTAAATATAGAATTACCATATGACCCATCAATTCTGCTCCTAGGTATACACCAAGAAAAATGAAAACGTATGTCCACACATAAACTTGGACACAAATACTCATAACATTATATACAACAGCCCCAAAGTGGAAAACAATGCAAATGGCCATCAACAAATGAGAATGGATAAATAAAGTGAAGTATATCTAGTTTCAGTTTTGCAAGATGAAAGAGTTCTGGGTATCTGTTTCACAACAATGTGAGTATAACACTACTGAACAATACACTTAACATCTGCTGGCATTATCTATTCAATGGAATATTTGGCAAAAAAAAAAAGAAATACTGACACATTTCAACGTGGCTGACCTTTAAAACATTATGCTTAGTGAAAGAAGCCAGTCATGAAGGACCTCATATTATACGATACTATTTAAATGTCCAGGAGACGCAAATCTACGGAGACAGAAAGTAGACTGGTAGTTGCCAGGGGCTAGGGGGATTGGGGAGAACGGGAATCACTTGTAATGGATACAGGGTTTCTTTGGGGGTGATGAACTATTCTAAAATTGATTGTGGTGATGGTTTGCTCAACTCTGTGAATGTACTTACCACCACTGAACAGTACGCTTTCATTGGGCCAAATGTATGTATATGAATGTTATCTCAGTAAAGCTATTAAAATTATACATGCAAAAAAAGTAAGTGACTTCTAGGTCCTTAGGCTAAAGCCATGATGTAATAAAACGGCTACAACTTTGGGGTCTACATCAGCAAAATTTGCACCAATTTTTCCTTTTACTGTTAAGTGTAAGGATCTGATATATTTGAAATCCTCATTGCCTTCCCTACCCCCTCTGCTATGTTCTTACTATACTCTCTCCTCAACAGGTGCTCCATGCTCCTGAGGGATAGGGCTTCAGAGTTACCTAGGGAACCACAAATAGGCAGAAAGAGACTCCAACAGAGAGCCTCTAAGGCCTTAGAGAGACCAGAAAACAAGGCTTCTCCATCCTCTCACCAAAAAGGGGCTTGGTAAGATGCAGGGACAGGCCAGCCGGCTAGAGAGAGGTAGAGAACCAAGGGAATGACCCACATAAACCAGAACATCTCCACAAACACAATGATCTGGCTATGGTTTGTACATGGTCTGCTGTGAACGCTATAAGCAAATATTCTCAAATGGGGGTCTCTAGAGACCCACAGATACACTCAAGAATCTGTGACTTCTCCAAAATAATCTTTCAGTCCTGTGTTTTCATTTCAGGGTTCATCTGAAAGAAACTGATATAACCTCACACTGGATCATCTGAACCAACCCTTTACCAACACAGTGGCCAGGTATGCATTTATGATTACAGTGGCACTGGGTGATCCTTACCAGCAATGCTTACAGATTGCGGGCAGGCACACACATGACAATGATAAAGGTCAATTTAAGACACTTACTTATTGATCATCGAGTAAGACTTTGATTTCATGACACCATGGAATGACAGGCAGTGGAGTACTGTACTATATTAATTGCTACAGGCTAGTAAGGAAAGGACAGAGGCAGACTGGACACAATTGATGACATCATACCAAATGAAGGTCAAAAGACATTAAGGCATTCATAATAATGTCTTCACAATGGCATGAAGGTATTATAACAAAGGTTTTGTTTTAGTGGTTCAAAAATTTACAAAGAGGAGGCAATGATAAGAAAAGGAGTTATGTTCAAAACAATGTAAATGAGTCATTTCTACTATCTACTGACTTCCTCCAGCAGTCTGACACTTGGCTGTATGCTGAAACTGTAAAAATTTTCCAAATTTGTAAGAACTAAAATTCACAAACGTTATATTCCTGTTTCTGATTCTAGCAATCATTGAATTAGATGTATGTTTGATGCTGATTTCAGTAACTCTGGAATGCTAGCCTTATCTTTGAATGTACAAGACACTGACTGTACTAGCAAGGAAACTGGAAATCATTAAAATCATTAAAATTGTAATTCAAGGACTGCTCACTGGCACAGCTGCTATCTGATGGTCCTGAGATGACAGCAAGCAAGGCCTTCAAGTCCATAATGTGCTTCTGAATAACACATTTATTGCCAACAGGTATTTTTTGCACTACTATTATCAAAATCAAAAGAGTCTTATGCATTAAGTATATATTAGGACCCGAGGCAACAACTTTATAGTAATTTAAAAAAATCGACATAGGTGATTCAGTCTCAGCAAAAAATGCATTCATCAAGTTTAATTTAAATTTTAATGGTTTAAAATACTGTTTGCATTTATTGGTGATTTTAAAAATGTTTTAATAGTGGTATAAAGCTATAAGCATAAGAAGTATATATTTTACTTCATGTTTGTACATATTTAGTACAATTAAGCTAAGCTAATTTAAGCCAACGGAAGGAGTTGGCTGAAATGCATGTGTGGGCTGTTTGACAAACGCTACTATAAGTAACAATATGGGGGTGATGTGGAACATGTTCATTCATTCAAAAAACATTCAAGATCCTACTGGGTGCTAGGTACTAGGATACAGTGTGGAACAAGACAGACATGTCTATGCCTTCAGGGGGCTTAGAATCTATTAGAAAAGGCACACGAATGTAACAAGTGAAATGCCAGAAAGGTAGAAGGTACTACAGAAACAAATGGCAAGGGGACTTCATTTAGTTCAGGGGGTAAAAAGGACTCCCTGAAGGATATGACATTTAAGTTAAGAAAAAAGGGAAGAAATAGGAGTTAGCTAGACAAAAGTGAAGCAGCAGAGGGGGAAAGAGCGTTCTTGACATCAGACACACCCTTAAGGCTTGTCGTCATGAAAGCACAGCAGATTAGAGGAACAGAAAGAAATTCTGTGAGGCTGCAAGGGGAGTGTGAGTCTGGAGTATGCTGTGGGGTGAGGCAGGGCAATAGCTGTAGATTCCAGATAGAGGCAGGGACTTCCTCTTGCAAGGTCTTGAAGACTCCTCCTGGGGTCTGGCTTTTAACTCCTTAGGCAGGAGTTCTGAGGGCAATAAGTCACTGGAGGGTTTTACACAGGTCAATGACATTGAGCTTTGTTTTACAAAAACCCCTCGGACTTCAGTGTGTACAGAGCACTGGAGGTCAAGGTCAGAGAGGGCAGCTGGAGGCCGCTTCAGCAGGCCAGGCGAGACAGGACGGTGGCCTCACAGGAGTTCTGCACTGCCGCAGCACACTGGAGAGTTTTAAGACATAATGGATAAAATGTAAGAATTTAAGTTTAAGATAGAATTGAGAAAACGAGGCAATTCACTGCAGGTTGGAGTTAAATGAGAAGGCTATATCATGGAAAATGGCCAAGTGGGAATGGTGGATGGTGTCTTTCACCAGAAGGAGGAAGAATTGCAAATCCTTGTAAGCTGAGGACCACCTGCATTCAAAGGCTGCTTTGTACAAGCTGTTTGAAAAAGTATTTTTGTTTTTCTTGCAATTTCATACCTCTGCATCTATTATGAATAGTTTAACAAAATACTACGGACTTGCATAATCACTCACACCCAGAGGCGGCAATATTCAAAACAAGTCTGTGTTCTTTTTGGAAAGTCTTGGTTCAAAGACAAAAATCTGAGAACAGACACATGTTTTGATCCTTACTATTGACAAGGTGCTTCAGTGTAAACCCAAGCACTACTTAAGACCTTTCTTTGATGGGACAATAAGGCAACATAGGTACTTAGGTTTAAGAGGCTCCCACTCTGCACTTAATGCCTTAGAAACATGGATTTAAATATCAACAGAACTGGGAATTCAAGCTCAAGTGACCAATGCACCTGGCAGAATTTAACCCAGCATTAAACCTCTCCATGCAAATTCACAATCTGCTAAGAACAAACAACTCTGGGAAAAGTTTTCCCATGACCCACACCCTCATGAACATTTTTAATATTTCAAAAATGCTTAGAAACCGGAACAAAGCAGTTTAAAAATCTAAAAGGGTCAGAGCAACTAGAGTTAGCTTAAGAATGCATTATACATGAAAGACACCAAGGCTCTATCAACAGGGCATCTTCTTCACACCAAAGCACAAGAAAACAAAGGAAGAACTAAACTAAACAGACCACAGAAAATATCACATGAAAGGAAATTCATGTGTGGCATAGCCTACAAGAGAAAAATCTCAAATAAACAGGCTTGGCTTCTGTGGGCTCTCTAAAAGCAAGGAGTAGAAAGAGGAGCATCATTTTTATTATCATGAAAGTGAGAGACAGACCTTTATTAATGTGCCATTTTATTAGGATTACTAAGGAAGCAAATAGAAGCAGAGGGTCTTGGGCCACTCTCCCCTGCCTGTCTCCACACAACTTGGCCCATTATCCATTCACGGCACTGCACAATCTACCTTCTGGGTCTGCCTCTACTTCTTTCCCCAGGGGCTGCAGATGGGAAGACTACTGACATGGGTGATCATTTATTTAATCAACACTCATGTCATTCTTATTATGTGTCAGGCACTATTCTAATGCCTCACAAATAAAAACCCACTTAATCCTAACTACTGCACGAGGCAGGCACTATGACTATTCTTGTTTTATGCACAGGGAACTGAGGCATGGAAATTTTGGCTATAAAATTTACCCAAACAGTGCTAGCAAGTGATACAGCTGAGATTTGAACCCACTTTTTTTTTTTTTTTTTTTGCAGTACGCGGGCCTCTCACTGCTGTGGCCTCTCCTGTTGCGGAGCACAGGCTCCGGACGCGCAGGCTCAGCGGCCATGGCTCACGGGCCCAGCCACTCTGCGGCATGTGGGATCTTCCCCGACCGGGGCGCGAACCCGTGTCCCCTGCATCGGCAGACGGACTCTCAACCACTGCGCCACCAGGGAAGCCCTGAGTCCACTTTTAATCATCAGAGCTATAAAGAATATTTTAATTTTCTCCATTATTTCTTATATTTTCATACTTTCTTACAATGAGGATTTACTACTTCTATAATAATGAAAAACTAAAAGACCACTTTTACTTTGAAATACCAAACCAAAAAAAAATAAATAAATAAAAACAAGGCCTCGAATGCCTCACGTATGATATCATACCTCATTTGTTGGTGGCCAAGAGGCTAGGCCAGATGATCCTCTTTGGATCATTTGCCATGAGATCTTCAATTCTACGCCCTGTTCCCCGTTACACAGGCAGTAAGGGGAGCAGAAAATGTAGACAAGGCAGAGATGATGAACATATGGTCCGAAAAACTGTCCTGGCATCTAGTTCTAGCTTACAAATTGTAGGATCTGGAACAAATGCTGAAGCCCTGTAAGCTTCAGTTTTCTGATCTGACAACTGCGTATAGATAATTATACCTGTCTCCTCGAGTTAACTCATGTAAACTACTTAAAAACGTAAATGTGCCTGGCACAGAGTAAGAGATCATAAAACGGTCAAACACAGGAAAACTAAACTGTCTAAATATTTGCCTATGTAGATTATTCCTGGGCCAGAGCAATCCAATAAACCAGAGATTTCATAAAATCATCGAACATGAACAAAAGAAAGAATCTGAGGAAGAACACAGGAAGTTTCGCATCACTGCATTACTCAGCAATCAGGGCTAACAGAGTGGAAACCATCTTTGAGCCACGGGGAAATGACTCCAGGCCCAGAGGCAGCAGTCATGGTACTGCAGTGGAAGGTAAGAAAATAGCTACGGTGGTAGGGGCCACATCTCCCTGCTGTGCCTTTTTTAAATACAAAGAGTTATGTTTCAAGGAACAAAAAACTTCATGCCTCTGATTCTCCATTTCACTATTTATAAAAGAAAAGCATTGAATTGTGTGGCCCCAAAGATGCCTTCCAGCTCTAATAACCTGTACTTCTTTAATGGTATAACCAGATCCTCTTAGTCAAGATGTACTAAATGAGTTTCCATCACATTTCTAAGGGCTATCACTCTGTCAAGCAAGTGGGGCTTCAAATAGCATGTAGTAAATAAATTTTTTTATGTTGCCCCCTTAGTACCCACAGCAATTCCCTAAAGTTATGTTAAGCGCTCCTGTTAAAAAGAATGCTTCTGGGGCTTCCCTGGTGGTGCAGCGGTTGGGAGTCCACCTGCCGATGCAGGGGACGCGGGTTCGTGCCCCGGTCCGGGAGGATCCCACATGCCGCGGAGCGTCTGGGCCCGTGAGCCATGGCCGCTGAGCCTGCGCGTCCGGAGGCTGTGCTCTGATATTCTTCTTCTCTCTCAAATATAATATTCACAATTAGGAGCCCGACCCCAACACAGAGACTTAAATAGAGGAAAAATTAAATGCTACCAACACAGATTTTTACTTTCATAACCTGTTGTATAAAAATTTTTTTCTCTATCCATATCCAACTCCATTTAGTGCTTTCATGACCACCAACTGTGAAGCTGAAAGTGCCATAGTAAAAGCACATAGGAAAGCTAACGCAGCAATGTATGTTGGCTTTTTTAAGGTGTTCGGTGCTGTTCCTCGTGCCAAATCCAAAGGACACAGAGGATCACCAGCTGTTCATCGATTTGCCCAGGAATCAGACACTGATGGTAAAGCTACCGAAGGAGCTCAGGGCAACCCTAGGCCGTAGGGCACACGCAGAGAACCAGAGAGAAAATAAAGACTATAAAAGAATGAATGTGAGGGCAGAAGAAGAACAGAAAAGGGGCAGAGAGTGAAAAGCTACAGAATCAGAAAGAATAACTACACCAAGTGCTTTAGATCTATTGATCTAAATTCACATGATAAGCCTCACATCATTTTATCCTCATTTTAAGGATGAGCAAACTGAGGCTTAGAGAATCTAGATTACTTTCCTAGGGTTGCACAGCCAATACACATCAGAGTTGGTACTTGAACAAAGTTTTTTCCAGCACAAAGCTTGTGACTGAATATGTACTTTGTGACCTCAGAGGGCATCTCTGGGCCTGCTCCCGTGGGAGGTTTCAGGTCTCTCTACACCCTTGGTCAAGCATGGACAGCCTCTGTGCCCTCGGTGCTGGGACCTGGACAGTACCAGGCAGTTGAGCCCAGCTCTGCCTGGCTTTAAAGGAGATCTGTTCCCCATATTAAGCTGAAGCCTGTCTCCCAGCAACTTCCACCTGCCTTTATCCCAGGAGATCATCACATCTGCAGCAAATGACGTTTCCTGTCAAAGCCCCTATGGATAACAACGAAACGGAGGAACGGAAAATGTTAGAAAGTTTTCAAGGAAAATATCCTATAAAAATTTTTTTTTAAATCTCAAAAAATCCTCTAAATTTTCTTTTTTTAAAAATAGCACTTGTAAGGTAAGGGTAACAAGCTTTGGAATTAGTAAACTTAACTACAGAGAAGGTTGAGCGTGGGCTTGTCTTTGGTTAGTTATTTCACAGAGGACGATGTACATCCATTTCTATTAAGAAAGAAATCAGTTGCCTTAAGTTTTAGCATAAAGTATTTACTTTAAAATATGATTAGTTTGAAAGAGATCAGAGTGCAGAGGTTATTTCTTCTAGAAAAGCTGAAAATGTACACTCCCTTAATCTTGGAATGGTTCAGATAAAAGCCTGCCTTAGGGCTTCCCTAGTGGCACAGTGGTTGAGAGTCCGCCTGCCGATGCAGGAGACACGGGTTCGTGCTCCGGTACGGGAGGATCCCACATGCCGCGGAGCGGCTGGGCCCGTGAGCCATGGCTGCTGGGCCTGCGCGTCCGGAGCCTGTGCTCCGCAGCGGGAGAGGCCACAGCGGTGAGAGGCCCGCGTACCGCAAAAAAAAAAAAAAAAAAGCCTGCCTTAAGTAGATTTGTAAGCTTTTTTACCCAGCTCTGATGAAAGCTTACGTAGGAATGAACAGCTCATCTAATGTGTGACCTACTACTTAAACTTACTGCTTGGCTTTTAGGTTCCATCCACAAAGTGGGAATACTACTTGGTAAAGTGTATTTTAAAACTGTTGTAAAAATGTTGCTTTTCGGTCTAAGTGTCACTGTCTCCTGAAACATAAGAATTACTCATCTAGAATTAAACACTAAAAAAAAGGGCAGGGAACTTTATTTTAGCAAATACATAAAATACTTCATATATTATGTTTTATTCATTATATGTGTTTATAAAATGCGTATCAATTTGGCAATTACATAAGGATTATTTTAACGCTCAGTATTTTTATAGGTTACTGCCAAAATCATTTCTGCAATTTTTAAATTTTCACTTCACTGTTTACAACCACTTCCTGAAAGCATAAAATTGGAGTTGGCCTCTTTGTCAATGCACTGTTCTAATATCTAGATCTCATACTGGGTCTTTGTGGCAGGACCATACTTCTTTCAAAGAGCAAATGATTAAGGAAACACATAGAGGAATCATCATGAAATAAAAGGATGAAAAGGTAGCTCAAAATTAGTGCCTCTTGACTTTTTCCTAAGAGTAGTTATTAAAGCATATGGTTTACATTTATAAAAGCAAAGATGACCTATTATACTATCAGCTCTTTTGGGGTGAAAGCTCAGGGCTGCAGATAATCCTCCTTCCCTGTATTTAAATAATGAGAGGATTATTTCTTTCCTCCATTCACAATTCTCACCCCCAGACCATTTCTCACTTAAGTAATTTTCACAGCTGTACCTGAGGAACAAAAAGGCAGAGAGCAGGTTACAATGTAGACTTTGACAAGTTAAAACCAGAGTAAAAGGACCAGCAGCAGCAGGTCAAAGGCACCAAGCCAACGGAGATAATGCTTAAATAAATGCGCTAACGTAGTAACAAGCCCTGGACTTTTCATCATTGTTTCTCCACTAATATCTCCATGTATCAAGTCTCTCATTCAGAAATGAGTTTAAAAAAAAGTCGACTACTTACCTTACTCCCCACATCTAGTGAACAGTCTACTAATATGGTTTATACTGCAAATATAAAAATTCAATACCTTTCCCAACTTATCTTAGTAAGCATCCCAGAGACTTGATTTCTGACTTCTCTACTTCTTGTAAAATATCTAACATCAGAATATTATAAAGAAAGCTTGTTAAATTTTACTTATAATTCCTTAAATAGCAATATTTATATTTTTGCATTCCCTTCAAAATTTGTATCTATTTTAACATAGTTGCAATAATAAATGTATTGTGAATGAATTCTTTTTTACACTTATTTAATAACTTTTCTAATTTTTTTGTACATATCAAAATGTATAATTCTATTGGCTTTAAACAGAATATGACTGCTACTTCGTTTCTAACCTTAAATAAAATTTCCTGACACATATAATAAGATACATTAAAATGGAGAACTATATAGGTTTTCACTTGGAAGCAGAGAAAAAAGAGTTTGCTTTTTTTAGACTCTCTTCTTTCAGAAGACACAAAAAGCTTCACTTGTCTTTTGTTTACTTGAATGCAGCAGTTAGGCAGCAAAAGATAACAGTCCCAATTATACAGGCTAACAAACTGCAGTATTTACAAAATTTATGGCTTTCTTGAAAACACCCGGCAGGTGACTTGGTACTAAAAACCATTTTTAAAAAAAATCTACATTTCATCTGTTTGCACGGAGCCATGCAACTTTCCTAAACCTTAATTGGGTTTGGTTTACGTGCACAAGTAAATTCAGAGGATATAATTAACAATGCAAGAACAGGAGTGATGATTTTCTCTAAAACTTCACAAGGGGGACTGAATTCCCCCAAATCCAGACAGAACAACAGCCTCACACTAGTTACAATATCTTCACCTATGACCATAGGTACCAGCCCTAAACTCCCCTCCCCACCCTGCCCAAAAAGAGAATGGGTTTCATACCAGCAAACCATAAGAACTATTACAAGTTTTACATGGAAAGCTATACTTTAAACTAGTTTTCGAGTGTTCTTATTCTGCTTATTATTTTTTGAAAGACGGTTAAGAGGCATAGAGACATTCCATGTAGAGGAAAACTTAATTATGCAGAAATAGAGAGTTTTGGCTTACTCTGTATTAGATGGAAAACTTTTTTATGTCAAACCACAGGGTGAATTGATGCTAAGTCATTCAGAAGGTTCATTCTCATTGTACAGGCACAGATGGTAGAGGACAAGAATTGACAATCTTCCCAGGGCAAGGTGAGAAGCAGCGAAGCCCCTTCCTATTTCCTACCTGTGGAGTGCTGGTGTGGTGGGACAATGTGCTTACCTCAAGCTAGAAGCAGAGAAAGGGTATAAATTTCAGAACCATGGGAGATTTTCAGCTTGTTCTGCTCTGATTTGCCTTTTCCTTTTCTTCAAAATGAAAAGAGCCTCGTTGTTTCTGATTATAAAAGCAATACCTGTTTGTTATTTTAAAAAATCAGATAATACATAAAACTATAAAAAAAGAAAGTAAAAATCATCTACAATCCTAACACTCAGACATAACTACTCTTAATGTCTTGGTATATATCGTTCCAAATTTTTTCCTATGCATACACACACAGATGTTTTGTTTTTGTTGTTGTTGCTGTTTAAGAAAGTGAGAGATCAATTGTGACCTCCAGGGCCAGGACTAAAAAATTCTGTAAAGGAAATAAATGCTAAAAGAGGAGACAAAATAGAACCATATAAAATGTGCACTTAAAACCACAGAAGGCAGAAAAAGAAGGGGAAAAAAGAAACAAAGAACAAATGCAACAAATAGAAAACAGTTGGACAAACATTGTAGACATTAATCCAACTATATCAATAATCACATGTGAATCGTTTAAATACACCAATTAAAAGACACAGATTGTCAGAGAAGATTTAAAAAAGACCCCGTATTTGTTATCTACAAGAGACCCACTGTAAATATAAAAGACTTAGGTTAAAAATAAAGAGACTGAGAAAGAAAATGAGATCATGGGCTGTCTACTACTTTGAGATGTTTTTCTATCTTTTCTTGAAAGACAAAGAAAAAAAACTAGTCTATTGAGAAAGTCTATGAAGTTCTCAATGTAAACATAATTTCCCCAATACATATAAACACTGTTAAACATTTCAAAATGTTGACCTACGTTATATTTCAGAAATATCAAATTGTATATTCTTTGAGCCTACAGATTAATGACAGATGGATAACACATATTTTCTCCCTAACCTTTCTGATAGCTCAGAAACAAAAATCTGGCAACCATAACACAACTGATTTCCTTTCTTTAAAATGGGCTCCCACTCCTCGTTTCTGGAAGTAGAGAAATATTAACAAATGTCCCTATTCCTGCCTGGGAATTCATATACTATTATTATGATAATTATCATAGCAGATTCCTTCTTCAATGTAGTTCCATGGTCAGCATGAGCTGCTAAACTTTTCTTACTAGCCAAGCTATGAAATAATTCACTAACCTAGCAAGTTCAAGTTAGACGCTATATGGATATATAGAAACTCAGTTGGTTTTTCTCCATTCTAAGTTTAATGCTGAAGAACACTTTCCATGGTTGCATGTCTAACATGCCCATACTGATCAAATACATCTTGGAAACAGACTCTCCTAGACATATTTAGGTTACACAATTTCACATATGTCAAAGGTATGTTTCTAAATTGTATATACACATCCTGGTTCCTTGTGTTTCAAAAAAAAAAAAAGTATTAGACTTGATTTTCCGAGGTTAGAAAAAAAGACTGCAAATTTCCCATTGTGTGATGATGCTGGAATCTTTGATCTCTACTACTCTGAGTTCACAGTCAGGCTACTTAGTTTATTTTGAGAAAGCAAATCCTTCCTGTTGTTTCTCAGGAAATGGAAGAACACATTTATAGACTACATTTTATTTTTGTGTTTAAACGGTTTTAATTTTTTAAGTATGTCTCACTTTGAAGAATATTTAGTTATGTGGAGATATTAACAGTTTCTGAAAGAAATTAGAGCAGGGGGGTGGAGAGAATATTCTCAGACTTAAGCTAACTAAAAAGGCGAATTTTCAAAAAATGTCTCACACGAACTGTTACACCCTGTTTCTTCCTGTGAAGAATTTTCCAAGCATTAAGTTGTGCAATAGCTTAATGAAGACAAAAGGAAATGCCCAAGTTTCTCTCAAATATGTAACAGCATAGAGAAATATTAAAGGTTTAATTTTAAAAAGAGTGTCCTATCACGTGCTTAGGCATGTTAAATCACTACAGTAATCTCTGAGTCACTCACCTGATCTGGATTCACCCTTTAATGCTAGGGTCACACACCCTCCTGGGCTTTAAGATGCCATCCCTGCTCTTAACAGGAGACAGAAACAGTTAATGGCTTTGAAGAATAAACTTTCCAGCGGAAGAACATAGCTAACTGAGAAGAGTGATGAAATGCTTCATACTGTTTCTGATTTCTCTACGGGCAAAGAAAAGCAAGGTGTAATGAAGGAGATGGGAAGGAGAAAGGACATTTACGGTAAGATGCTACAAATAATGCTTAACCTTCTTCAACTGTTGAATTCTCTCCCACATGGCACACTTTTAACTAAGAGGGAGAAATAAACCCAGTGAAAATAAAATGCAGTCGTATAGGGAAAGAAACAATGTAGATGATGAACGCAAAGACTATG
This sequence comes from Monodon monoceros, assembly GCF_005190385.1. Lineage (NCBI taxonomy): Eukaryota > Metazoa > Chordata > Mammalia > Artiodactyla > Monodontidae > Monodon > Monodon monoceros. The sequence continues at coordinate 102,489,124 of NW_021703774.1, forward strand.
ACCACCCTTACGAAATGATGTCTCAGGGAGCCGTGGCACACAGTAAACCCACCCTGTCTGCCCCTTGCCAAACTCCCATTATAGCCCCATGCTCTGTTCCCCCTTTCCTGACTTGCTACCTCTCTCCTATTGCCAGGTGCAGCCCAGTGGCAGAGACCTGGACACGGTCACCTGACAGCTGTCCTAGTCTCACATTGTCAATACTCACTGGCGTCAGAGCTGTCATCAGGACTCATGAATGATAAATGACAGGAATCTAACTACTCTTATTCTTTTGTCCATTCATTTTTGTCCAATGATATACAAGTCTCACAGAAGTCCTAAGAGTTACAAGAGACTTGGAGGACGTGAAGAGTAACTTCCTCCAGTGAAAGATGAGGAAACTGAGGCTCAGAGAGATTAGCTGACTTCCCTAAACCCATTCTCTGTTACTGGAAGAACTAAGACTAGAACACAGGTTCCCTAAGTTCAATTTTTGTTCCCTCTACCTTACTTCCCCCCACACCCTGCCCCGGACCCAACATCCTGAAGCTTCCTTAAATCACCATCTAAACTTAACATTTCAGGCAAGGGCTGTGTGTTTTAGTTTAAAAGGTCATTCATGGGCAGAGCTGGAACTCCCGGCTCGGGGTCTCTTCCCTCCGCTGTCACGGAACTGCCCCGGAGCCCAAGGGGAGGGTGGCCGCACTGAGGCTGCCGGATCTGGAGGGGCCCCGGCGGCTGAAGCCGCGACAGTCGTGCGGACGGTGGGTCGGAATCATTGTACCGGAGAAAGGGAAATCTCTCCCAGCAGCCTCAGAAGCAGCGGATTAAAGCTCCACAATCAACCTGATGTACCCTGCATCTGTGGAATACATGAATAGACAACGAATCATTCCAAATTGAGGAGGTGGATTTTGAGAGCAAGAGTTACGATTTTTTCCCCTTTTCCTCTTTTTGTGAGTGTGTATGTGTATGTTTCTGTGTGAGATTTTCTCTGTATAGCTTTGCTTCCACCATTTGCCATAGGGTTCTATCTGTCCTGGTTTTTTTGCTTTGTTAAAAAAAAATTTTTTTTTCTTAATAATTTTTTTTATTTTAATAACTTTATTTTCTTTTATCTTCTCTCTTTCTTTCCTTCCTTCCTTCCTACCTTCCTTTCTTCCTGTCTTTCTTTCTTTCTACTTTTTCTCCCTTTTATTCTGAGCCGTGTGGATGGAAGGCTCTTGGTGATCCAGCCAGGAGTCAGTGCTGTGCCTCTGAGGCGGGAGAGCCAACTTCAGGACACTGGTCCACAAGAGACCTCCCAGCTCCACAAAACACCAAACAACGAAAATCTCCCAGAGATCTCCCTCTCAACACCAGCACCCAGCTTCATTCAACGACCAGGAAGCTACAGTGTTGGACACCCTATTCCGAACAACTAGCAAGACAGGAACACAACCCCACCCATTAGCAGAGAGGCTGCCTAAAGTCATAAGTCCACAGACACCCCAAAACACACCACCAGACGTGGACCTGCCCACCAGAAAGACAAGATCCAGCCTCACCACCAGAACACAGGCACTAGTCCCCTCCACCAGGAAGCCCACACAACCCACTGAAACAACTTTAGCCACTGGGGACAGACACCAAAAACAACGGGAACTACGAACCTGCAGCCTGCAAAAAGGAGACCCCAAACACAGTAAGATAAGCAAAATGAGAAGACAGAAAAACACACAGCAGATGAAGGAGTAAGATAAAAACCCACCAGACCTAACAAATGAAGAGGAAATAGGCAGTCTACCTGAAAAAGAATTCAGAACACTGAGAGTAAAGATGATCCAAAATCTTGGAAATAGAATAGACAAAATGCAAGAAACATTTAACAAGGACCTAGAAGAACTAAAGATGAAACAAGCAATGATGAACAACACAATAAAGGAAATTAAAAATACTCTAGAAGGGATCAATAGCAGAATAACTGAGGCAGAAGAACGGATAACTGACCTGGAAGATAAAATAGTGGAAATAACTACTGCCGAGCAGAATAAAGAAAAAAGAATGAAAAGAATTGAGGACAGTCTCAGAGACCTCTGGGACAACATTAAACACACCAACATTCGAATTATAGGAGTTCCAGAAGAAGAAGAGAAAAAGAAAGGGACTGAGAAAATATTTGAAGAGATTATAGTTGAAAACTTCCCTAATATGGGAAAGGAAATAGTTAATCAAGTCCAGGAAGCACAGAGAGTCCCATACAGGATAAATCGAAGGAGAAATACACCAAGACACATATTAATCAAACTGTCAAAAATTAAATACAAAGAAAACATATTAAAAGCATCAAGGGAAAAACAGCAAATAACACACAAGGGAATCCCCATAAGGTTACCAGCTGATCTTTCAGCAGAAACTCTGCAAGCCAGAAGGGAGTGGCAGGACATATTAAAGTGATGAAGGAGAAAAACTTGCAACCAAAATTACTCTACCCAGCAAGGATCTCATTCAGATTTGATGGAGAAATTAAAACCATTACAGACAAGCAAAAGCTGAGAGAGTACAGCACCACCAAACCAGCTTTACAACAAATGCTAAAGGAACTTCTCTAGGCAAGAAACACAAGAGAAGGAAAAGATCTACAATAACAAACCCAAAACAATTAAGAAAATGGGAATAGGAATATACATATAGATAATTACCTTAAATGTAAATGGATTAAATGCTCCCACCAAAAGACACAGACTGGCTGAATGGATAAAAAAACAAGACCCATATATATGCTGTCTACAAGAGACCCACTTCAACCTAGAGACACATAAAAACTGAAAGTAAGGGGATGGAAAAAGATACTCCATGCAAATGGAAACCAAAAGAAAGCTGGAGTAGCAATTCTCATATCAGACAAAATAGACTTTAAAATAAAGACTATTAGAAGAGACAAAGAAGGACACTACATAATGATCAACGGATCAATCCAAGAAGAAAATATAACAATTGTAAATATTTATGCACCCAACATAGAAGAACCTCAATACATAAGGCAAACACTAACAGCCATAAAAGGGAAAATCAACAGTAACACATTCATAGTAGGGGACTTTAACACCCAACTTTCACCAATGGACAGATCATCCAAAATGAAGATAAATAAGGAAACAGAAGCTTTAAATGATACATTAAACATGATGGACTTGATGTTTATAGGACATTCCATCCAAAAACAACAGAATACACATTTTTCTCAAGTGCTCATGGAACATTCTCCAGGATAGATCATATCTTGGGTCACAAATCAAGCCTTGGTAAATTTAAGAAAATTGAAATTGTATCAAGTATCTTTTCCGACCACAACACTATGAGACTAGATATCAATTACAGGAAAAGATCTGTAAAATACAAACACATGGAGGCTAAACAATACACTACTTAATAACGAAGTGATCACTGAAGAAATCAAAGAGGAAATTAAAAAATACCTAGAAACAAATGACAATGGAGACACGATGACCCAAAGCCTATGGGATGCAGCAAAAGCAGTTCTAAGAGGGAAGTTTATAGCAATACAATCCTACCTTAAGAAACAGGAAACATCTCGAATAAACAACCTAACCTTGCACCTAAAGCAATTAGAGAAAGAAGAACAAAAAAACCCCACAGTTAGCAGAAGGAAATAAATCATAAAAATCAGAAGAAATAAATGAAAAAGAAATGAAGGAAACGATAGCAATGATCAATAAAACTAAAAACTGGTTCTTTGAGAAGATAAACAAAATTGATAAACCATTAGCCAGACTCATCAAGAAAAAAAGGGAGAAGACTCAAATCAATAGAATAGAAATGAAAAAGGAGAAGTAACAACTGACACTGCAGAAATACAAAAGATCATGAGAGATTACTACAAGCAACTCTATGCCAATAAAATGGACAACCTGGAAGAAATGGACAAATTCTTAGAAATGCACAACCTGCCAAGACTGAACCAGGAAGAAAGAGAAAATATGAACAGACCAATCACAAGCACTGAAATTGAAACTGTGATTAAAAATCTTCCAACAAACAAAAGCCCAGGACCACATGGCTTCACAGGAGAATTCTATCAAACATTTAGAGAAGAGCAAACACCTATCCTTCCCAAACTCTTCCAAAATACAGTAGAGGGAGGAACACTCCCAAAATCATTCTACAAGGCCACCATCACCCTGATATCAAAACCAGACAAGGATGTCACAAAGAAAGAAAACTACAGCCCAATATCACTGATGAACATAGATACAAAAATCCTCAACAAAATACCAGCAAACAGAATCCAACAGCACATTAAGAGGATCATACACCATGATCAAGTGGGGTTTATTCCAGGAATGCAAGGATTCTTCAATATACGCAAATCAATCAATGTGATACAGCATATTAACAAACTGAAGGAGAAAAACCATATGGTTACCTCAATAGATGCAGAGAAAGCTTTTGACAAAATTCAACACCCATTTATGATAAAAACCCTGCAGAAAGTAGGCATAGAGAGAACTTTCCTCAACATAATAAATGCCATATGTGACAAACCCACAGCCAACATCATCCTCAATGGTGAAAAACTGAAAGCATTTCCACTAAGATCAGGAACAAGACAAGGTTGCCCACTCTCACCACTCTTATTCAACATAGTTTTGGAAGTTTTAGCCACAGCAATCAGAGAAGAAAAGGAAATAAAAGGAATCCAAATTGGAAAACAAGAAGTAAAGCTGTCACTGTTTGCAGATGACATGATACTATACATAGAGAATCCTAAAGATGCTACCAGAAAACTACTAGAGCTAATCAATGAATTTGGTAAAGTAGCAGGACACAAAATTAATGCACAGACATCTCTGGCATTCCTATACACTAATGATGAAAAATCTGAAAGTGAAATCGAGAAAACACTCCCATTTACCATTGCAACAAAAAGAATAAAATATCTAGGAATAAACCTACCTAAGGAGACAAAAGACCTGTATGCAGAAAATTGTAAGACACTGATGAAAGAAATTAAAGATGATACAAATAGATGGAGAGATATACCATGTTCTTGGATCGGAAGAATCAACATTGTGAAAATGACTCTACTACCCACAGCAATCTACAGATTCAATGCAATCCCTATCAAACTACCACTGGCATTTTTCACAGAACTAGAACAAAAAATTTCACAATTTGTATGGAAACACAAAAGACCCCGAATAGCCAAAGCAATCTTGAGAACGAAAAACGGAGCTGGAGGAATCAGGCTCCCTGACTTCAGACTATACTACAAAGCTACAGTAATCAAGACAGTATGGTACTGGCACAAAAACAGAAAGATAGATCAATGGAACAGGATAGAAAGCCCAGAGATAAACACACACATATGGTCACCTTATCTTTGATAAAGGCGGCAGGAATGTACAGTGGAGAAAGAACAGCCTCTTCAATAAGTGGTGCTGGGAAAACTGGACAGGTACATGTAAAAGTATGAAATTAGATCACTCCCTAACACCATACACAAAAATAAACTTCAAATGGATTAAAGACCTAAATGTAAGGCCAGAAACTATCAAACTCTTAGAGGAAAACATAGGCAGAACACTCTATGATGTAAATCACAGCAAGATCTTCTTTGACCCACCTCCTAGAAAAATGGAAATAAAAACAAAAATAAACAAATGGGACCTAATGAAACTTCAAAGCTTTTGCACAGCAAAGGAAACCATAAACAAGATCAAAAGACAACCCTCAGAATGGGAGAAAAATCTGCAAATGAAGCAACTGACAAAGGATTAATTTCCAAAATTTATAGGCAGCTCATGCAGCTCGATAACAGAAAACCAAACCACCCAATCCAAAAATGGGCAGAAGACCTTAATAGACATTTCTCCAAAGAAGATATACAGTCTGCCAACAAACACATGAAAGAATGCTCAACATCATTAATCATTAGAGAAATGCAAATCAAAACTACAATGAGATATCATCTCACACCAGTCAGAATGTCCATCATCAAAAGATCTAGAAACAATAAATGGTGGAGAGGGTGTGGAGAAAAGGGAACACTCTTGCACTGCTGGTGGGAATGTGAATTGGTACAGCCACTATGGAGAACAGTATGGAGGTTCCTTAAAAAACTACAAATTAAACTACCATATGACCCAGCAATCCCACTACTGGGCATATACCCTGAGAAAACCATCATTCAAAAAGAGTCATGTACTGAAATGTTCACTGCAGCTCTATTTACAATAGCCTGGAGATGGAAACAACCTAAGTGTCCATCATCGGATGAATGGATAAAGAAGATGTGGCACATATATACAATGGAATATTACTCAGCCATAAAAAGAAATGAAACTGAGCTATTTGTAATGAGGTGTATGGACCTAGAGTCTGTCATAGAGAGTGAAGTAAGTCAGAACGAGAAAGACAAATACCGTATGCTAACACATATATATGGAATTTAAGGGAAAAAAAAATGTCCTGAAGAACCTAGGGGTAAGATGGGAATAAAGACACAGACCTACCAGAAAATGGACTTGAGGATATGGGGAGGGGGAAGGGTAAGCTGTGACAAAGGGAGAGAGTGGCATGGACATATATACACTACCAAACAAAAATAGATAGCTAGTGGGAAGCAGCCACATAGCACAGGGAGATCAGCTCGGTGCTTTGTGACCACCTAGAGGGGTGGGATGGGGGGGTGGGAGTCGCAAGAGGGAAGAGATATGGGAACATATGTATAACTGATTCACTTTGTTATAAAGCGGAAACTAACACACCATCGTAAAGTAATTATACTCCAATAAAGATGTAAAAAAAAAAAAAAAGGTCATTCATGGTATTCATCTTCCTCTATCAACCAGAAAAACAAACAAACAAAAGAAACACCACCACCAGCATCTAATCCTCACTGATAAAACCCAGCTGGGCCCTCAATGATACAGGACTATTACTTGTCCTAAATCAGTGAGCTCCTTTACCCAAGTTAACTGTGAACTCACTTTCGACTGTCTTCTCAAGGTCCCCTCGCTCTCAGCAGAATTCATTTGCTCCTACCTCACGGAGAAAACCCAAGCCATCAGGAAGGAACCTTCTCAACTTCCTTGCAGCCTCCACTTGCGTACTTATCCACAGTCGCAAGTGTCTTTCCCTCCTCCTCTCCTGTCTCAAAGGAATGAACGTCCCTATTCCCTCCCGAGACAAGCCTGCACTCCAGACTCTGGCCACCCTATCTTTTCTGGAACCTTACTCCCTTAGTTATTCTCTCTTCTACCTTCAGTCACTTCCTCTCCACTACTTTCAACTAAAATATAAGCTCTAGTTACCATGATACACAAAAAATATTCCTCCATGGACAAATGTGTACACACACACACACACACACACTCACTCCGCTCAGTGCCCCTGCTTCTCAACTCCTATTCTATTCATCCATGACAACCTAGATTTAGACTTCAGAACTCTCTACCAACTAAATACCTAATCACCAAATTCATCTCCCATTTTTAATCTTTACCTGAACTTCCTGTGGCCTTGGACACACCTGACAGTTTTCCCTATGTAACACCTGGGCGATTTGGCAAGTTGCTTACCTGAGCTTTAGATAGTTTATCTGTAAAGGACAGTAACAATAATTATTTCAGGGGGTATTGTAAAAATTCTCTGACATAATATACGGAAACAACACCCAAAACCCTGGTGCTTAATATTATCATCTGTATTTGTGGATTTCCCTGGTCCTCTTTCTCTCTCCCCTTCTTCTGTCTGTTGTCGTCGGTCCTTGGGCCATCCCTGGGAATTTCAACTATCTTCACGGCTGGAACCACCAGTTCCAGTCCCTCCACAATACACGTCTCCAACCCTGGCTTCTCTCCTGGGGTCTGGGTCTCTCAAGATCAGCTGAGTGCCCACAGGCACCCCAACTTTACTTCAAACTGAACTCACTATTGTCTCTCCAAACTTGCTCCTCTGCTGTCTTCCATCCCGATGAATGACACCCTCAGACAGTGAATCTTCCCAACGAGAAACATCAAGAGTCACCTTTCTTCTTCTTCCCTCTTACTCCCCTCCCACTTTCCACCAAATCAGCAAACAATTCTTTCTCCTAAGTGATTCTCAAATCCATCCTCTCCTCTCCTTTCCCGCCATCATCACCTTAGGTCTGGTCCTCATTATGTCTACCTCGATTATTTCAACAGCCACTGGGCTTCTCCCTGCTTTCTTTTCACATACCTTAAGACAGTGACTTAAGCATTTATTTCACCTTTGATGATTCCGCAATGCTGCCAGGAAAAAGTCGACACTTCCAGAAATAGCAATGTACAACCCTAGACAAGGCTGGACCAAGAATCTGAACCAAGATGCACCTCCTGCTCTCCTCGCTTCTGCACCACGACCCCTCTGCTCCAGTCCCACATACTTGGTGCTCCTTACCGGGCTCTGAACCTGGGCTGTTTCTTCTTCCTTTTTTTTTTTTTTTTTTCCTGTTCAGCCTGATAAATAATCCTATCCCTCCAATATTTAGCACTAAAATCACCTCCGGCATGAATTCTTTCCTCACAAACAAGAAAGAACAAAGCACTCCCTCCTTTGTGCCCCACTCTCTATTATTATTTATTAAAAGGTATTGCTTTAAAGTGTTCCACATTCTAAGTTCCAGTTAATGATTTGTGCGTCTATCTTCTAAGGTCAGGCACTGTGTCATACTCACATTGTATCTTCAGAATTTAGCACAATGACTGGTGTACAGCAGATAGGAGGAGGAGAGATAAGGGAACTAAGATTTAATAGTTTGGAATGAAGTAGTATAGCTGTCAATTACATTAGAATAATTGAAGAAGAGAGGAGCTGGTAAGACAGGTGGACCTGACAGCTGGTGAGATGATCACAGAGGAACCTGAATGAGAAATGGAAAATGTCCACACTGATGAAGTCCTCTCCTGAGGATGTGAGGTCGGTCAGGTCAGAGGCTGGGGCTGTTGTCATTAAATGCAGGTGAATAGCTCCTATTTAAAGCACAATAGGAGAACAATTCCAACAGCCCAAGGACATTGGTCTTATAAGCAGGTTTTGGACTCTAGAACATTCTACATTATCATTTTATCAGACTTTATGCAAGCTTAGTATCTTTCAGTAGGTGGGCTGCGTCCCTCTACTATATCCATAAAGCACCTTAAGAACGGCAGACAAAAAAGACATGTAAATGCCTGCTTATCAAATAAAGCAACCTAGCATTTGGTGTGACATACAATGGAGACTGGAGAGAGAACGATACCCCCGAGCTGGGAACAGAGTAAAGCAAAGTAAAACTTGGAGAAAACCCGAGCTGAAACTGGCAGTGTTTTCCCAATAATAAACAAACATCTATAATTAACAGGCTTTCAAGAGTATTCGGCCATATGTTACGGCATCACATCTCATAAAACATTCATTCAAAAGCCATATCAGGAATGCATATCCCAGCTCTATGAGCACGCGCAGATCACTGAAGAAGAGAGGACTTTGAAGTGAAACACCCACTGCCCTACATAGATGACCAAGCATGAAAGGGAGCCGTGATTGCTAAAAAAAAGAAATAATAATAAAATCGAGAAGAAAGTGTAATGTCAGGAATGTTAGGGTTACGTTAAATTATGCTACTAAATAAATAATATTCCTGAAGGAGTAAACACATTTCTCGAAAATACATTTGCAGATGTAAAGGGCTAGCACATACAAATAAGGGCAAGACAGCCACCCAAAATAATCTCAAATAGTTTTGAACTTTTAAATTTATATCAATCATGATAATAAGATCAAGTCATGTAAGTGTACGGGTAAGATAAGGCATATTTCAAAGCCCTAGTAATTTAAAAAAGTGAATCAACGACCCAGGAACACACAAATAAGCCATCTGAACAAAACAGAGATCTCAGAAGGAGATCTGTATAAATGTACACTTATATGCTAGAGGTGGCACCAAAAATCTGTGGAGAAAGAGTGGATTATTTGGTAAATAGTGTTGAAGAAACTGGCTCACAAGATGAACAGTTTTTAAAAAATAAAAATGAATTTACACCTCGTATCTTAAACTTCGAATCGTTTAAAAACCCAAGAGTAAATCTATAAAGCTAAGAAAGTGAAGAGAGACTATAATATGAGCCTAGAACAGGGAAGCGTTTCTTAAATGACTCAAAATGCACAGACCACAATAATGTTAAAAACTGGTGGGTTCAACTACATTAAAATTAAAGATTTTGTTGTTGTTGTTACTGAAAGGCACCACACACAAACTTATCAGACAAGTGACATACTGGGAGAAAGTATCCACTATATCCAAAGCTAACGAGGCATTAACTTCTAGAATATACAAGGAACTCCACAAGAATTCTTTCAAGGAACTTTTTACAAGAAAAGGGGAAGAGACCCAATTCACAGAAACGGGCAATTAAGTACGTGAAGAGACGCTCAACCTCACTTATAAATCAAAACAAGGCAAAATTCAACCATGAGCCACAATGAACATCTAATGGATAGCAAAAATCAGGAAATTTGTTAATAAGAAAAGAAATCATCGTGTAGAATTGGTGGAGATATAAAACTGACAACAATCTGAGCAGTTCCTCATAAAATCAGTATGCTGTGTCCTAAGATCCAGCAATATTGCTTGTGGACGATACTGCCTCAAGAAACTCTTACCAACAGATTCAATACACTCATGACTATAAGTATACGTTCCTTGGGGGGGAAAAGAGCATACATACTGCATGGAAGCCAAAAATACTTATAAAAATGTTGACCCTTTCATGTCACTATTCCTAAAGTCGGCATGTTCTGTATGATTTTAACTGAACCTCTGCTGAAAACGTAGGTAAGACTAAACAAAATGTTCTCGTTTCTCTTCACAGGTGAGGTTAAGGACAGAGAAAGAAGCAGATGTGATGACAGAAATGTTTTAGCCTGGGGACTGACAAACGTGGATCCGAGGCCAGGCCTCAGCTTGTCCATGTGACCTGGATAAACTACAATCTCCACTTGCCTCAGTTTCTTTACCTATACAAGCGGGATATTACCCACGCTGCACAACACCGGGAAGATTACAGATAATCCAAATAAAGCATTCAATAAATAGAAAGTGATTTTTTTTTTTTTAACCAGAAAAAAGAGCATCATGCACTAACCCTAACAGGTTTTGGTGCCCTGCCTAATCTGCCTTCAACAGAACACCAAAACTTCAGCAATGGGCATGGAAATCAGAGAGACAGATTCAATATGAACCTATATGCCAGCTTTTTCCACTACAGAACAGGGTAAATAATCTCTCTCCTTCTATACACTTACTGAAAACTGTAAAAGTTAAGATTGGGAGGGCTCTTTTAGCTTCTGCGAAATGAATATAAGGCTGCAGATGGTGGCAGTTATGACAGTGGTGACCCTGGGACTGGTGTCGGAGTCCTGACTCAACAAACATAATAAGGAAGCACCGTAGGCAGAATGTCGGGAGAATGCTCTTAGAAGAACTCCAGTTATCCGTGACTGAGTAACTACAGGACCTCAAAGCTGACCATGAAAACAATTAACCCAGAAACAAGATCAGATCCAAAGTTAGGACTTTACACATTACCTATTTAATGTACAACGAAGATGAAAAATTCCACTTGGGAATCTTTATAACCTGACGGCTAACGTAACGTACATCACCATTTCTGCATCTGCAGCCTGGAGCAGTTGTTTTACTTCAGTCCTGAGTCCCAACCTGTGGACTTCAGGACCCTGGCAGAAGTCGGTAGACTGAACCCCTGTCCCACTCATACATGTACTACTATTTTACAAATACGGGAAAATGCTGTGGTGATTCTTTATAATATATATCCAGTTAAGTAATATTAAAGAGTGACTTTGTCACTAAATATTACCAATCATCAGAAATGAGAAGTAAAACTCTGAACAAGTCAAAACCTTTGAAATCCTTTAGTAGTAAATAAAAGTTTCCTGATTTTTGTAAGGGTTGAGAACCACTGCTTTAAAGTTCACAATTTCCAATTGAAGATAGTTTTTATTTTATAATAGACATGAAGGAAAAGAGAGAGGGTTTTGAAAAAATGAAAATCCTAATGCACATTTATCTCCATTCCTAGTCCTCTCTTGGCCATAAACTTTTCCTTGGCATTTAACATCAAAGCTAGCTACCCTTTCATTCTTAGTTCACAAGCCATTGCAACTGTTTAAAACAGACAGAAGTGGCAGTGCATTGTGTATTAAGAAAATATGCATATATCATTCCATTCCTTACTTATAAAAGAAAAGATCACTCAGGGGCTTCCCTGGTGGCGCAGTGGTTGAGAGCCCGCCTGCCGATGCAGGGGACACGGGTTCGTGCCCCGGTCGGGGAAGATCCCACATGCCGCGGAGCGGCTGGGCCCGTGAGCCATGGCCGCTAGCCTCCGCGTCCAGAGCCTGTGCTCCGCAACGGGAGAGGCCACAACAGTGAGAGGCCCGCGTACCGCAAAAAAAAAAAAAAATCACTCAGTTTATCTCCCTTTCCTCCCCCTCCCTCTCCCCCACCTTCTCCCCCTTCTCCTGATGCTTTGACACAATTCTACAAAGGGGAAGTTATAGATCACTACAGATACTTCAATTGTTGAAGACAAAATAAATATTTTATCCAGCATATCCCACTGAAAATATACTCTAAATTTTAATTTATATTCTTCTCGGTGTAACATAAAATTCCTAGCTAAAGAGAGCCTCAACATTAAATGTTGCAAAAATAAGAAAACTAAACTTATTTCCATCTGGGGAGTATTATAAAAATATTTAATATATAAAGTATATATGGATTTGCCCATGTATTTTATAATATAAGCTTTTCAGTGAGTTATCCTGAACTGGGGTGGGGAAGTTGGGGGGCTATGTACAGTGGTCATACATTATGTAGGGTAATGGAGTATGAAGAGAGCTATACACATCATTTATTAATTTTTTAATTTATTATTTCTTTTCTGGGATGTAAACTATGTCCTAGGGGTAAACCAGAAATGTTGTTTTTTACTCTAAGAAGTTAAAATATGCTAATCTGACCTTTCAAAAAGATACTGTTCACTAAGACCTGACATAAAATATCTGTAAATTAAAATATGCCATTAGAATGTTGGCAGCAGAAAACAAATCACAATGATGCAAACACAGCTAAATCTAGTCACTAACACAGAGGAAGTGTAAATTTCAAACATGGAAAAAACAACAACAACAATAAAACCCCCTAAGCTCTGGGTAGAGAGGAATGGGAAAAGACCTGGAGATTTAGGTGAAGTTAATCTCGAGTCAGTGTTTATCAGCTCTCTTTTAGAAAAGCAAAAGACCATCTGAATCAGCGTTGCCATCTCTTCCTTAAGCGGCCACTTTCCAGATTACAAGAGAGCCAAGCACTATAAAGCAGAAGACTCTTGTTCAAGTCCCAGCATGTCCAATTACTAGTATGACCACTGACAAGTCACATTTTATCAGCCTCAGTTTCCTCGCTCCACCAAATAGAATAAATGAATCCTATTTCAGACTGTTAAACAGAGTAATAAATTATACAGGAGATATAGAAAATGCGCAATGAGGATCTGAAGGCCATTTATTATGATTCCTGGGTTATTATTTAATTAGTATCAAATTCCACTAGGGTGGGAATAAATCCTGTTCCTAAATAGGGGACAAGTTTGGGAGGTCACAAAGGCTGTTCTATTTTATCTTGAAACAGAATGACAGATGCTGAGGAAGGTCCTCAGGTGAATTAATGAATCAGAGAGCCAGGAGTATACCTGGGTATAAAAATAGAGGCAAAATACTACGGTTGTACAGGTCTTGCAAGAGTTTCTCTTAATGACTTGTTTTCACTTTTAATCTCATGATGTATTTGGCAAGAAGAGGCATAAACACAGGCTTCTCACAATTAAATTCAAACTTAAGAAGTCCACATCTATCTAGAAAAAGATAAAATTAATTGCTCAGCGCTCATAGTGTATCTTGGCTACTTAATGCTAACACAATTATGCCAATTACTGATAATATCACAATGCTCAAAGCACCTGCGTTTTAAAAGAGATTAAAGTTCTGAAGGCTACTGGAATAATGGGATCTTATAATTTAAATTACATCCATGCTGCTAATAAGAAAAAGAAAGGGAGGGAGGGGAAAGTACAAATGTACCAGGCTGAGTAACTACAAAAGATTTTCCTCTCAAAGCAAAATTAATTATGTAGTAAATAATATTTCACTACAAAAAACATCAGCATTAGAGTGGTATAGTCGGCATAGGACATCACAAATTTAAATTCTACAACCAACCCTGCTTCCCGAGAAAGCTTGACCACCCAATAAGGTGAAGGGGCTAAGGGCACATAGTACTGTGATTTTGCACTTTCCCTCCCTGCTACAGAAAGAGGCTCTTCTTTGCAGAATCTCACTTTCCTCCCCTCTAGTCATTTGCATGGATCCCTTCTTCCAAAAGAAAGAGAAAGAAGATACTACTGGCTTTAACTTCATCCAAACATTTAAATTGAGGCTACAATCTTCCCATCAAACTGCCTCTCGCCTCCTCTCAACCATCACACACCTCCTTTAGTGTCCCTCCACAAGACTGGAGTTCAACCAGGTAGACAAATAAAGGTGGGGAAACAAGACGGAAAAGTCCGTCTGATTTAGTCCGCAGAGGAGCTGCCAGGGAAATGAAGAAGCAAAAACTCTGCGCATAAAACCAACCTTTCCTCTAGCATTTTGTTCTCCACCTATGCACTTCTGAGATGGAGTAAGACAAGCAATGTGAAACTGTAACCTACCCAGTGAATTTGAGAAAAGTCATTCTCAATTTTACTCTGATGAAAAATGGCATTTAATGAATAAAGATGTCGGGCTTCTACCTTTAAAAGTACCTCTGTCTCAGCAAGAGAGGCTGGCTAAGAATCCACAACTGGAATTAACAAGCCAGACATCAGACTAAACATCTCAGAACTAGCTTCCCCTCATTCTCGGTCACTACCTTTCCAGTGTGTGTCTGCATCACCAACTCCCTCAGTTCCTGACAGCCTGGCTCTTCCAAAATGGAAAGCAAAGAGCCTGGACTCCTCTGTTTCACCGGCTGAGGAGCTGGTGAGATTTCTTAGCCCGGACACCAAGCCTCTTGCTCCCCTTTCCACCTTACAAATCACCCTCAACTCATCCTCCTTCTCCCCCAGGTCCCCACCCCTCCCACTCACATTACTCTTAATAACACCCAAGCCACCCATTTCTGTAGATAACCCCTGGCCTGGAGAACAAAGTGAAGAACAAAGAGCCGCTGCTTCAGGCGGCAGGAGGAGGAGAGGCGAGGGTGGAGAGGGCAGCTGAGGACTGGGAAGCCTCCCGGGCACAAGCAGCCCAGCCTGGAAAGCTCCTGCCTAGGGTGGGTGAGGAAGCGGGGCAGGTCCCGTGGGCGCCGCGTGCTGCCACGCGCCTTATCGCCGGGGTCCAACGCACCCGGGTAGCAGAGCCACAGAGTTTGGAGAGATCCTCCTGGACAGAAAGCAGCCAGCGGGGCGCAACCTAGAAAAGGCACAGGCGAGTGAGGCTGCAGCGCGGGAGCTGCAGATCCGCTGAATGACTGAGTGACAGCCCAGCGCCCGGCCCGCGGGCTCGCAACCCAGCCCCGCACCTGGACCAGGCGGCCACCCTGCTCCCTCAGGGCGCTCTCCTCTCCGGGGACTGGCTTCCGGCGGGCTCCGCGAGCTGGAACCGGCGCGACTTCACTCTTCCATCCTGGGACCCGGCGGCACGTTACAGACAGCCCTGCACTTCCTGTTTGAAACACACAGGGGAGAGAAAGACCGAGAGATCCGAGTGCCGGCCAAGCGGAGGGAGGGACTCAGGCCGGCGAGGAGGGCGGACGAGGGGGCTGCGGGTTGCATAACCACCGCCGCCCGCCTCGCACGGTCCGCGGCACCCAGCGCTCTCCCGGAGGGCGACCCGCCACCCCGGCGGCCCGCGAGGTGGCTGCCCGCGGCCCGGCCTCCCCCTGCCGGCGGCCTCGCCTGCGGCGCACTGGCAGCCCTTCCGTTTCCAGCCCCCGCCTGGGTTTCCCCCTCCCCGCGCGGACCTAAGTCAACTACAAGCTGTCCGCCTGCCTCAGTGTTCCTCCTTTCCTCTCCTCTCCGCCCCCGGAAAAAAAAAAAAATCGGCCGGAGGGGAAGGTATAAAGACAAGCTGAGCCTTTCCAGGGGAGAGGAAGCTGGATTTACGCACAATTTTAAACTTAGCCACATCCCAGTATATCCACTACAGCTCAGCTGCCGAAAGAGCTTCTGGATGGGAAATTACTTCTCTTGCGCCTGGCTGACTCAAAAGGGAGAGCGTTCATGCAGCAGCCACGAACTGCCAAAAAAAATAAAAGATAAAAAAAGTATTCCGGGCTCCTAGGCTAGTTGTCTACTGGGATCCTTACCGGCACAGTGCCCTAATATTTACATAAACCAATTCCACACAAAAGATCATCATATAGTGCATTCTTCCAGAAAACAATTAAGTATTTCTCTGGGTGTATGAATCACAGAGCAGTTCCAAAGTTCTGCGTTTGTCCATGTTGTCACCCTCTGACTTGGGTGAACTTCGGGGTAGTGTTTAAAAGACAGTAAACAGGTGGTTTAAGAATCTGCCATAGGCAGAGTGTACCAGCTCTAGGAGTCCGCTTATGCGTTCAGTGCCCAGGTTCTGGTCTTCCAGGTGTGGACAGATTCACCGGTACCCTGCGTGCCCTTGCACACGAATCTATCAGGTTGCAAGGCACCTACAGCACTGTCTCTGATAAAACAGCTCCTTTTATCATCAAGGTGATAGCTTAAATAAAAGTTATTCCTGTTTCAAAACTCAACATGGAGAACAGAATATAAAGGATGATTATTCTACATAAAAACTTAAATTTTGACTGAAAGAAACTGATGGACATTAAGCCCCTGCTAAGCATTAGCATCTCATTTTAATCTCCCTTTAGTCTTAATATTTCCCAACAGATCTGCAAAAGTCCTATTCTCATATTCCCAGTTGAGGAAGCAGGGTCAGAGAAGTTAAGTAACTGTCCTGACGTCTTAGCTAGAAAGTGGTCAAATGGAGAATTGAATAAGAGTTCTTTCCTAAGTGTAAAATCTGGGCCATTTCCTCTAAGCTCTGCTTATTCTCAAAACAATAGTGAATTCTCAGAGAAAAATCAAGCCCATCGACCATCTGTGATCCATTCCTTCATCTCCAAATGAGCCTGCAATTCCATGCTATCACTCTGTTGAACTAGCTAGGCTCCTTACCCACCTGAATAATATGTACCTTGATTACTTGAGCAGAGGACACCGTGCTCTTTCCCATTATCTACCACTGGCTCTGTCCGCCTTTTCAGAATTACTCGGTGGCAAAAGTTCAAAAGGTTCTAGGATAGCCACTCATATGCCAAGGTACAAAGTCTATCCAGTTCAGAACCTAATCTGCTGACTAATATTTGTTCCCTGAATTCTCTTCCAACTGGGCCCTTTTAAGAAGAAGGCAAACAAACAAACAAAAACCACACCACACAAAACAAAACATGCGTGGACTCCACTCTTAGTGAAACTTGAAATTCTCTCACTTTCCATTTCCTTCTGCTTTGGCACTTAGTTCACACTCACCTGTCAATAGCATGCTGCCATTAGCCTCCTGACAAGCCAAGAAACAGAGCATGTATTAAGAGGTGATTAAGAATCTTGGCAATGAGACCCCAGATACTTGAGCGGAGAGTGAGGGAGAAAGTGAGTGCTTTTGTCTTGTCTCCTGATGAGCTATGTCTCACTCGCCCTTCCCCACCACCTCACTCAGCAGCGCAGACTCTGGAGCTGTAGGGCGTGCAGGTGAAGGGCTAGGACAGTTCAAGTGTGCCGGTAGGGGCTGGGCAGGGGCAGATGCACTCCCATCCTTCAGGTTCGCACAGTGGCATGCAGGCTTATTACTAAAAACCTCCTGAGGGATCTTAGCATGCTTTTAGGGTCCAGGTCTGCCTCTGCTGCCATCATTTTCCTTCTCTCAGTCCCTTGCTTACCCTGGACCTGTCCACTCTTCATTTCTTTTCACAAACCTAATGCTTCTTCCCAAAGCACTGCCATTGCTTTCCCACAAAGTACCTGGTGGGAGGGAGGGAGGAAGGAGGGCACTGAACTCAAAACTTCTCTCAATTCTCTCTCATTTAAAAAAAAAAAAAGTCAATAATTACCATGTTTTGGATACAATTCTATTTTAAAATACCTTTTGGTATCCCTGCCTTCATTTCTGTTACTCATAAATCCAAGAGCCTAAAAGGAAAACCTCTAAAGAAAAATGAAATTCTTGAGACAAAGCAAAGGAAACATGCTTAAATTAAGCTGTCTGGATCCCAAAGTTCATAGTTTGGATAATACAACATCCTAAGATTGCATCCATTCCTGACAAGTATATATCCTAACAATCACAAGACCAAAGCATCATATCGTACTTTCTCACAGCTCAGCTATTCTCCTGCCCCTTCTGTATTTCATGGAAAGTGTTTCTTCCTTGCCACCATTAGGCAGAAAAAAATATTAAAATAACAACCTCATAAAAAGAGAAAAAAATGCTCCCAGGTAGGCACAAATGACTCCACAAAAAATAAAACTGATTTTGGAAGAATACTGGAGGTTAATTTTGCAAGTCTCCACTCCCTAAGTACCACAGTCCGTGGACCAAGACAGCAAAGTGTGAAAGCCATTTTAGAGGCTCCAAATTAAGTGACAAAAGATAGCTTTCCTGAGGACTAATGGGTGTGGAGGAAGAGATGATAAACTCATATCCCAAAACGATGCTCTTTATCTTTCTTCATCTTAAAAGAGAAAGACCTTACTTTGGTGATTAAAAATGTCTGCCACACGATTTCTCTGTGTGAGGAATCTTGGCCATTATTACAGCTGGATTTTCTGCAAACAAAAAAAGAAAAATGACAACAAGCCATCTGGTTACCTAAGAGACTGTCTCTCTGTAATAGCAGCCTTCACAGCGGCATCCCTGTCTCTGTCTTCACTTCCAGGGTAGCACATGCAACAGGCTTTTCTGTGAAGGAGGTCTCTGGCACTCACACTCATCTCCCGGCCTCTGCAAAACCTGGGCCGTGGCTTTCAAGGAAAATGTCTTCAGAGCCAACTGGCTGGCTTGATTGGCATTTACCCACGGACAGTTATTAGCCATTTTCAAGGAGCCAGAGTGTCATTTCCCATGGCAAAAATGTAGCAAGGGGATGCAAATCACCTTTTTAAAAAAGTCTGCCTGCAAGATGGTTTAGGCTCCCTCCTAGGCACAAGAGCCTCCTGGTTTCAAGTAAGTTGAGAAGGAAAGCACTACTCAGAACACCTGCAGCATTACTTGGAAGACCCAGCTACACGTCAGAAACACAGGCCTGGGTGGCTACAGGCGTAAGCTGGTATGTCCCTGAGCTCAGTGCTTCAAAGCACACACATCTTGAGCAGAATGAGTAACATTTACATAGGACCCACACATGCCCTGCCTCACTGGATTCTCAGAACTGCCTTTGCAAGGAGGTCTCATTACCACTGTGCTAGAAGTGGAGCTCATAGGTGTTTTTCTCAAAGCAGTAGGTAATGGAGCTAAAATTCACCCTGGGTCTGTTCTTCCTCTGAATTGAGAAGAAATGAGTAGGTGCATTTTGGCTGTGGATTTATTATTCTGTGCTACACATCTTTTGCTCAGAAGAATCTCTCTCAACTATATCACGTGATTTCATCAACTTCCCAAGTTGTTTGAAAGAGTAAACTATAAACATGTATTTTCCAACGGGCCAACTGATTCTTAGCAATATGTCAATATAAATTAGGTTAAACATGATCTTAGATTGCAGCTGAAAAGTATTTAATAAAATAATAAATAAGACAGATCCACAGGTCGATCAAACTGTGATGGACAAAATCTTTTTTTTTTTTTTGGTCTGAGTTGGGTCTTTGTTGCTGCACGCGGGCTTTTCTCTAGTTGCAGTGAGCAGAGGCTACTCTTCCTTGTGGTGCGCAGGCTTCTCACTGCCGTGGCTTCTCTTGTTGTGGAGCATGGGCTCTAGGGCGCGTGGGCTTCAGCAGTTGTGGCGCCACGGCTCAGTTGTGGCTCGCGGGCTCTAGAGCACAGGCTCAGTACTTGTGGCACGTGGACTTACAGTTGCTCCACGGTGTGTGGGATCTTCCTGGACCAGGGCTCGAACCCGTGTCCCCTGCATTGGCAGGCAGATTCTTAACCACTGCACCACCAGGGAAATCCCAATGGACAAAATCTTAATACATTTTTTCCAAGTTTCCCCTCTCATTCTTCAGTTAGTATGCAAATATACATGTAAAGTGAGCCATGATGGCTGATGTACTGTGATTCAGTGAACATAAATATGAAAGATTAGCAGGAAACCATATAGGCTTGACTAAATGCAAATACTTGTACATAAGTTAAGAGTATTCAAACTGTTCCTGGCACAGACTGCTAACATGAACAGCCTTGGGTTATTTACTGACTGTTGATCATGATGTGTATGGTGTAGACTAAACACTGTCCTATAAGACATTTTTCTTTGGAAGGCGTGTTTTGTCTATTCATTGTCTGTAGTGGGTATTTCTGCCTCCTTATTAAAAAAAAAATTTAAAAATTCTCTTTGGGCATCCGTTTAAAAATAATACATTAAAAACCCAACAACTTAAAATGATTTAACAGGTCCAATAAATATAATGTTTATTACTAAGAAAATAATGTTCTTAAAAAGATTTTTTAAATATATAAATATCTACAATTACACACTGGGAAGTAGCAATATAAGAGTTGATAGGGAATAAGTCATATTGTCTACTGAGTATATCAATTCTCAACCACCTATTATAATGGAGTCTTCAAGAAGAAAAGCAATTTACAAATAATTTAAGGTGGCAAAGCTGGACAGTTTGATCTTCATCTCCTTTCCTTTGCCTGCAGTGGAGTGACTAAGGCAAATAGCATGAAAGAGAAACAAAGTGCCTGGAAAACCCAGACACGTTATTATAAACTTTTGAAAGATTATTCATCAATTTTTAAACTAAACCTAGCTAAACAAATTCCAACCACTTTACATGTATTGACTCAATTATTCTGGACAACTCTATGAAGCAAGAACTACCATTACTTCCATATTACAGACCAGGAAACAGACAAGAGCTATTAAGTAATTTGCCTAAAGTAATACTACTAGCAAATACCAGAACTTGGGCAGCCTGGCTGGCCACAGAATCTACTTTTCACCAACACAGTTTACTACCAATGGGGTACCATTGGCTTGGGCTTGCTTTCTCCAGCATGAAAGTTCACGGGGAATAGTCCCATGCTAAGGCAGAAGGAGAGAAGTGAAAGGGTCAGGGGTTTTCCTTTCTACAGCAAGAATGTAACCACTGGTTGTACACGGTCAGGGATGCAGGGCCTGCTACATGTTGCTGAATAAATGAATATTTAAAAGAAAGGAAAAGATATCTGCCGAACAGCCAAATCAGGAAGAAGGGCTGCTTCCTTACCTTGACCAGAATCCTGGATTCTTATGTGGCTTATGTGGCTACAAGAACCTTATGCGGTTCTTGTGTGCCTTATGAAACTTACGTGGCTACAAGAACCACACAGGAGTTAAGCAGGCTGGAAAGAAAAACACTGGATACATCTACCAGTGTGATGAAGAAAAGAACCACAAGGAACAGTATTCAATCTGTATTCAAGTAACTTAGAAATTATTCACACTGTTATAATCAAATTTGCACATAACGTTAACCTGGGAGGGGTGAAAAGGGCAAATGAGGGCAAGCCAACTGAGTTAAATTAACAGAGAGGTGAGGAAAAACAGGAAGTTTGGTTTCATTTCTGTTCTCCCTTTAATTTTCAGGGAGGGGCTGAGGATGCCCATTGGGTAGTAACCGCCTCTAAACCTGAAATGCCAAGACTGAACTAAAGGTAAAGTAAGCAATAGCAAACTGGATATGTTTAAGATTTTAGGACCTTCGGTCTGAACTTCAAAAAGCATGATCCTATTATTCCACACACCATCAGTAAAGTTCCACGGGAAATAATATTCCTTTCAACAAGAAGACTTTGTTAGCGAAACTCAAAGAAATGAAGGGGCTCAAAGGCTGAATTTAGAGGTCAGATGAAAAAGTCAGTGGTGTATGTATAATCTGGCCCCACTACAAATATGCTGCTCAGGCAGAAGGTCATGAGAATGGTTTGTAAACATACGGCAGGATAAAGAACAGCGGAGAAGGAAAAGAGAAGAGAGCAAAAACTTGGACTAACATTTTTTTAAGCATAAATTATAATTTCTAATTTTTTTTAATGTTGAGAAATTGCTTCTCCCTTGGTAGAACTGTTTGCTCTCCCAGCAAAATTTATACTTTAAAAGTCAGTCGTTGATTTAGAACTCAAGAAACGGAAGCAGGAAGGGTCTGCAACATTTGGAAAAAAAAAGAAAAATGACCTAACTTCACGGCTAGGTCCCAGGAAATGTACAAGTGAGCATCATATCATTCAACTCCTAAGAGACTGAAGAGCTGAACTATTAGCTCTGTAGCCACCATGCCCCAGGCAGCGGACTCCACAGCTGATGAGAGATTGTCCACGAAGGGACAGTCACGAAGGAAATGCTGCATGTTCCATTTCCTTTGAAATAAACAAAAAAAGCGGGTGGGGCAGGGTAGGGGACTTAGCACAAAGGCATAAAGTTTAGAGCCATAGTGCATTCTATTGTAGATATGAATGGGAAAATTTATGTGAAAATGATGATGCTCTGAGATTATTTAATATCTATACGGAATAATAAGCAAACGATAAAACCTAAATAGACAGATCTTCCCCAAGGTTTGATTCCTGGCCGCCTCCTATGGTTTATATAAATCATCCACACGATGGCAAACTCACAATTAGCCTCAGAATGCCTACAGGCCCTACTCCCTTATCTGACTGCACTCAGAATCACCTGCAGGCTTTTAAACAGAATGTCCGGGGCAGGGGGTGGGTGGGTGCTGCTGGTGGGCATGGGGTGTTCCCAGAATCTGTATGTTTAAGGACTCCCAGGTGACCCTATGCTGCAGTCTGGTTGGGGAACCTTTGCTGCACACATTCTACTCCTTTCTAGACACTGCCACCAGAATCAGTCACATCAGAGACTAGAGTAAATGATTCCCCTTCTCAAGAACGTTTAATGGAATAACCTTCAAAGGCAATGGAATGAAGTCTAAATTCCTTAGCAGGACACTCGAGACCCTCTGTGATCTGTCCCAAACTACTTTTCTGCCCTCCTTCCCTCCCACATCCCTCACTCTGTCACAGCACCATTCCCCGAACACATCACACGCTTCTTTTATGTCTTTGGCACTTGCTGCCCCAATGTTCCCTCAGCGCTGCTCAAGTTATTTTTCTCTGTGAAACCTTCTCTGATCTTTCCAATCAAAATCAGTCTCTCCTTCCTCTCAACAAATGTTCAAAAAAATTAGCTCATGCAGGAATTACAGCATATACCGCGTGCTGAGCTGAATTACACCAAACTGCGTACGTGGTGGTCTCCCCCTGAAAGCAGGGGCATGTAACACACTCATTTTTCATACTGTGAATGAGAGACAGACCTAGGTTCAAAGTTTAGCTCTTCCAGTTACTTACTAGCACTGTAACCCTTGGTAGGTTATTTAAATACTATGAGCCTCAATTTTATAATCTTTGAAATGGGACACACAAAAAATGATACCTACCTTCATGACTAATTTGAGGATAAAACAGGAAAAGTGGCCCAATGTGGACCACCTAAAATGTACCAAAATGACAGCTGTTGTAAATATCATTTATCAATTTTTGTTTCCTATCCTACCAGAATGCATTGCAGACATAGGAAGAGTTCCAAAAGTATTTGCCTCCACTCAAAAACAAACAAACAAACAAAAGCATTTACTTTCAAAGTAATAAGCAGTGATTTCTTAAAGCCCTTTCTCCTTGCCCAATTTTGTTCTGTTATGAAGGGCATTTCATAATATTTCTATGGAGAAGTCATCTCTTAAACCCCTTTCTTTCCTTCAAAAATCAATGTACAAAATTCTAACGAACAAGCCCTGTCTGTCCCTCCTCCTCCAGCTTGGCTTTCTGCTTTGAACTACAGTAACTGCCCAGAGAATTGCCCGCTTCACCCTCACAACAAACAGCACTTTGTAGGCAAACTGGAGGCGAGCCCAAAGCAGGAGGGGGCACCAAGGAAAAGGAGTTTGGGCCAGGAACTGAGTGGACACCCACATTATCATCCACACTGTACCACAGGTAAGGAGAGAACAGGAAAGGAAAGAAGCTCAGATCAACGCAAACCTTCCCACCAATTCCCAAGCATCCAGCTCACCACTCACCCAACGGGAAAGACTCCCGAGGCTCACAGAGCGCACGCTGGTCCCCAGCTGCCTAAAACACACGGCCATTGTTGTCAGTAAAATATCGTCCTATGTAATAGCTTCTTAGCCTCACCAAACCAATCCTATTGCCGTTATCACCCCACCCCCTCCACCAATTACAGGGGATGAAACCCAAGTCGAGAAGTCCAAGGCCACACAGTCAGTAGCGATCAGAAGAGTGCCAGGACTAAACTCAAGTCATCTAAGCTCCAAGTCCTTGGCCCTTCCCACTGTCTTTTATGAAGTGTGAAAAGCAATTTTTAAAACTTTCTCAGAAGCTCACCAAATCCACTAGTTGTAAAGGTAAGAGTTTCTGTCCTCTTAAAATCAAATCTGGTGCCAAGAGTGAGGGCTGTCACAGCCAGGAGGCCCCACCTGCAGCACTTAGAATGATCAGTCCGGTATCTTAGGACAGTGTTCCAGGAAGACCCTTTAGTTTCTGTTCCTAGACGGAAACTGTCTCCTGACAATTCTGTTTGTTCATGTGGTTTGGGGAGGAGGTATTAGGGAAGGAGTATAATTTTCTTTTTTTTTAAATCAAACCCTGATCCTGAGTTTAAAGCTGAGGTGATATGGAAAGCAAAAGAAGTTTGTAAAGCCTATTTGCAATCCTTGTCGTGAGAAGAGTACAAGAGGCCATAACGCAGTCCTCAAAAGCACAGATTCTGAAGCCATGACTGCCTGGGTTCCAATCACAGCTCTGTCGCTTCCAGCTCTGTGGCCTTGAGTCCCCTGGCTGCTCACAGAGATGGGGAAGTGCAGCCAGACAGGGCAACTGGGCCTTGTTGTTCTCTGCTACAAATGGGCTGTTGTGAGGAACACATGACCTAATACATATAAAGTGCTCCAAGCAGTGCCAGGCACGTGTAAGTACTACGCAAGGGTTTCCTATTATTATTTCCAGAATAGATTACTCTCTACAATTGTGTTCTTTTTCAAGTGTATTTTAGAAGGTTGAAGAAGACTTCTTGCACAATTTGTTAATCCATAATGCCCCAAAGCAGCACAACGATTATTTACAAATTTCACTTCCTGATAGGATCTTCCAGGATTTCCATCTGTGGACTAGAGTCCCCGGAAGAACAAACAGTGGAATTCGAAGAATCTTCCTCCTTCCCAGCAACAGTGCAAGTAAATCTGTACCCATTCTCTCCATAATGCAAAGGGGCTTCCATGCTGAGAAACTAAATAAAACAAAACGAAGAACTTATAGCATTGAACTAACTAACATAGGGGAACATCTGTAAAATTTGCTTTATATTCTGAAAACAACCAAAGTGTTTAAAATTTAAAGTTATACCAGCTGAGAAAGACATGGTTCAGGTCACAGAGGGATAGCAACCCTAAGGACTGGGATAAAACCTGCTGATGAATCAAAAGGTTTATTTCCCAGAAAATGCTGGAATTCCAAGAACAATGTGCTATCCTTGGGATGATTAAGAGAAAAATGGTTTTAAAAATCCCCTCTCAGGCTAAAAGTCTAGACTCAGCTAGTAACAGAGCTGCTAGAGCATCACCTCTCCTCTCCTTCGGAGAGGGCGTCTGTACTACAACAGATTAGACTTAAACAATGGAAGGATTTTCCCCAGAACAGCAGATAAAACTAAAGACAGGAGCACTACAAGGAAGGGTCACAACACAGGTCTGGGGTCATGGCCTGCCCGGGGGCACCCAGCCAGGAAGAGGGGCTAAAACTCAGCCTGCACTGACCTCCAATCAGCGTGCCTGGCGGGGCAGGTGCAGCACTGCGGCCACTGACTTCACACGAAGGGACCATGGGGGCTACAACAGTGGCACTGAGCACACCAGCCCCCCGCAAGCCAAACAAGCTGGAGTCCAGAGCCATCCGGGAGCGGCGGGGCTATCGCCGCTCAGACAATGCCGTGGTTTACAGGGTGGGGGAAGAGTGCTTGTCTGTACCGTGGAAACGTTTTCAGCTTTCCTGGTTTACTTTGTGACGCTAGCTGTCCTGTCGTCGCCTCTTCCTTTCCTCACTCTATATTCTCCTGACCTAAATCCTTTCTTTTCCTTTTCACTCCAATTCTCCTTTTGAAGAAGCCACCACACAAGTTAACGTGCACACTAGGAACGGCAAAACAACAGCCCTCTGCCCAACCAGAGCTTCTGCGCTATTTCTGAATATTTATCAGATCACAATGTTCCCTTCTCATGTAAGGACTCCTCTTTTATCTCCCTCTCCTCCCCATAACCCCCAAATCAATGTTAAGATATAACGGAGTATTCCTCTTCGCCTATCTTCTGGGGTAGACAATCCTTCTTGCCCTCCAAGCGGCTCTGACCCTTTGTTCTCTACCACGGGGCCCACCTGCCCCCCCCCACCCCGTATCTTCTCCTACCTGCTGCATTCCCATACTCCGCCTATTTCTCTGAGTCTGTCACTCCTCAGGCAGGACAACCCCTTCAAATGTAACCACTCTGGATGTAACAAACCAAATTTAAAGGGCAGAAATTGTTACCATTACAAGTATGGGGATTTTGGTTTGTTTTGTTCTGCTTTCTGTATATGTGTGTGTGTGTGGTACATAAAACGATAACATCAAGTTTTGCTTTGTTTCAACTTTTTAAAAGTGTATTATGCTTTTATTTAAATCATATGCTTCCACTTACCTGGCCACTAAAGGGCTATCTATCTCTAAGGGCCTAAGCTCACAGGCTGTATCCAGCCCACAAAGCTATTTTGTTTGGTCTGCAGGAAGTTCTTTTTAAAACGTTGTGTTAGCCAATCTTTTAAAATCAGGAGATTTTTAAGTAATCCAGATTTCTGGCTTACAATGAAAAAATCAGAAGATCTGTCAAGACTGGCCCACATTCCCATATGGCAACAGTTGGCTGCTGAACAGATCTGCTCAACAGGCCCCTTTTAGACAGGACCTGCAGTTGCTGGTTCAGCCCAGGTTCACCCCCCAATCCCTCCTGATCACCCTACCCTGAGGTTGAGTACCAGCTGTCATAAATTATCCCATGTGAGGCCCGCTTCGGGCAGTGTTTGGGATATGCCTGAGACCACAGCCAGCATCTAACTCTCTCTGGTTAGAGCACAAATTACAGATGTAATTATAAAGTTTCTGCTTCGTACAGAATTTTCCAGGTACAAATAATTCATAAAGAAAAGAACTTAGAACTAAACAAAAAGGAAAATGTCCCATAATAGAGAAATACTAGAAAAGAACTAAGTTAAAAGAGAAAGCCTCTGGGTGTGTGTGCATGCGTACGTGCGTGTGTGTGCATGTGTGTAGGAAGGGGATTCATTTGTGCAAGCTGTGTAACACTGCAGACCATTTCCCAGTTTGTACTTGGTTATTGGCTAAATGTTAATATGAACAATAGAACCATTAAAGTAGAAACTCTAACAGAGTGAATTCACTCCACTGAAATAATTGCATTTGAGCATAATCAATCTATAAATAAGACAGACTACACATCACATAGATATATGGATATTTCTTGATCCATCATCATTAACTCAGAGGATATGGGTAATGATTACTTGTCTTTAACTGCATATATTTGTGATAGCATTTATTCAGCAAACATTTGGACAAAACACCTTAACAAATATTAGCTACATCTTTATTTACGTACAGCAGTGTTGTAGGGTCAGATCTAATTAGGAGGAGGGCACTCAGTGCGTGCTATTACAAGTGGCATTCTATCACCAATTTTGATGATAAAAGAGAACAGGGCTAGAGAAAGCACCAAAACAAGTGATTTTACATTACCCTCTCAATTCTAGAATCAACTTTCACTCAAGTGGTTTTACCGACAGGTTGATGTTTTCTAAAACCACTGTGCGCTGATGAGAACTCTGGCCTGGAAGCTTGCAGAGCTGGGTGCCCCTATAGCTCTCCTCAGCTGTGTACCCACGCTTCAGATCTGGTCCATAAATGAGGAGCATGAACTAGACAAGCTGTAAGGTCTCTTTACACATCAAAATTGGATTCTTTCTTTAAAAGAAATATTAATAATATTATAAAATGAATACAAAGAAATCTAAGATAAACGAGAGGAGTGCAGTCCATTAAGAGAATGGGTTTTGAAATAAACAAAACTAGCTTCAAATTCCACCTCCACCACTTCTTTGTGATTTTTTTTTTTTTTGCAAATCACATAACCTCTCAAGCCTCAGTTACCTCATCTCTAAAGTGGGAATAAGTCCACCTTCCACTCAGGATTGTTTTGCAGATTAAATGAGAATGCATGTAAATTCCAGGGCACAGGTCTGGACAATCAGCAAATGCCTAAGAAATGATTATTGTTATTAGCTATGGGTATTCCATAAATCGCTCAATTACTTGACCAGTTAAGTTTTTAAAAAAAACTAGTTATATCTGATAATAAACTAATTTTAAAAGCTTATTTCAGTAGGGTGCCACTGCAAGAATCATGGGGGTTATTTTCCAAAGACTTTTAGTATTCAAATATTTCTTAGAACTTGCTTGGGAACAAGAGAATTTGACAGATGGCACTTCATTCCCAGTGTGATGGGCATGAATCTGTCCCGTCTCCACTGAGTGAGCTCTGCAGAGGCAGCTTCCTGGTGGCTGACACCCTTCAGAGAGAACGGCTGCCTTGCACTTCCTTCCTTCTCCCTGCTTTGTAGAATTCATTGCAGTATTGGTGATCTTTTGATGCTGAGATTTAGCAATGGGATTTATGGGTTGCTGGGGAAGTGAAACCTTCTCTGGTAAAGCTCCTATTACCAGCAAGCAGAGAAGGAAAGTAAAAGGTTTTTTAAGGAATTAAATGCTCATGGGATTTCCCTGGTGGTGCGGTGGTTAAGAATCCGCTTGCCAATGCAGGGGACACGGGTTTGAGTACTAGTCCAGGAAGATCCCACATGCTGCGGAGCAACTAAGCCAGTGCGCCACAACCACTGGGCCTGCGCTCTAGAGCCCGCGAGCCACAACTACTGAACCCGCGTGCCACAACTACTGAAGCCCGCACGCCTAGAGGCCATGCTCCGCAACAGGAGAAGCCACCGCAATGAGAAGCCTGCACACCACAACGAAGACCCAACACAGCCAAAAATAAATAAATTAATTAATTTAAAAAAATGTTCATAATAGAACCTAACATCGATATGTGTGATCCTTCCCCAATAGCAGGTGTCAAGAGGAGGACATGGACATCCTGAACACCTCAGGGAAGTAGTAATTCCCAGACTTTTGATTGATACCACAGACTAGTAGAATTTCAAAAGAAGACTGTTGTAAAACTACCAGGTTTTAGGTGACCAAGAAATGATACCAAAAGCAAACCATCACCATCCTTCTATAAAAGGAAAAAAAAATTAACCCCTCAAAATAAGAGATCCCCAAGATTAAAAAAAAAATCCTTTGAACTGAACAAACTTAATACTAAAATTAAACACGAAAAGCCTGCTGCACTGTCTTTATTCTTATTTTTCCATAGGCTGGTGTAACTGTCACTATGGATCCACTCTGGAAACAACTGCTCAAGAACGGACTGCAGGTTGAGCCCCTCATGCCATCCAATCCAGGACACAGCATCTCATGGAGGCACCAAGGGCCACACAGTGGACATCTGCTGACATCTGCTGTCTTGGTCATCATCTTCCAATGACACAGATGTATCCTTAAAGCTCCTCGTCTTAACTACCAATTGTGGGCCTGTCAGCCACAAATGTTTCAAAACTTTCTGAAGGTTTCTCCAGTCAATACCAGCCTTTCTGTACAACTATGCAAGATGGTGGTTCTCAGTCTTGGCTGCACACCAGAATCACTTGGGAGTGAAGAGGGCTCTTTTCAAAATGAAACTCCGCTCCCAGAGACTCTGACTCAATAGGTATGGGGAAAGGTCTGCGCTCATGTAACTTTAAAACCTTCCCCAGGCTGACTGTGATGCCAGCCAGGGCTAAGAAAAACTGGTACCCTATTTTTTTTGCATTTATCCTGAATTTATATCTTATAAAGCTTTAAGGAATGCACCTCTTCATGCATTCCTTCAGGTGTCAAATACCAATGCAGGGCCTGCCATATGTGGGGCACTAGGAAATCAGTGGAGCACAAGACAGATACATCCCTGCCTTCACCACACTGACAGAGTACTGGAGCAGGCAGACAAGGAAGCAGGCGATTGAAACAGCACATTCAGGTTTACTAGGATTAGGGAAACAATCCAGGTTTCCTTTGTCCCTAATCTAGTGGTTTCATGGGCTTCAGAGACATCTCCTCCCAGCTGTCTTCTTCCAGATACTAGAAACTCTAATATTTACATCAGAAAAGCAGATGGGCAAGGCTCTGTCCTCATGGAGCTTCCATTCTGGCAGGACTGTCTACCCTTTCTAGGTACTGTTACGTTGCTCACTCCAGCTCTGGTGTCTTGCCTAAAGTCAGGTGCCCATGCTTTGAACAAAGCACAGTAGAAACTCAATTAAGACTGTGTTTTCTGTTTTGTTGCCAAAATCTTTTGATGAAGCTTAGTATTTCCTGTCCTTTTTAATCTGCGACAACAAGCTGGGACAACACTGTGCAAGTATTTTCAAAGCCCTTTCCTGGATTTTCCCACCAAAACATCATCCTATGACAGCTCCATAATTCCCTCCTTAATACCTGACTTCACATTTGCCCACCAAGAAACTCACCTGCAAATCTTCTGATGACTAACATATCCTAGCACAGTTTCCCTGGAGTAAATCCCCATTGGTTAGCTATTTCATGATTCAGAAGAGCTTACTGTCATCTGTAAACCTAGAAATTCCACTGGGTACTCCTTCTTTTGGATCAATTATGTAAGTAAGACCTAAGGGACCCCACTGTTTACACACCTCCAAGCAGAGATGTCTTTAGCCTTAGATTTAATTTGTGGTCTTTAAGGTAGGTGGATTCTAATGCCTGCTCTGTCACTACATCAGCTCCACAGGCCTCAATTTCCTCATCTATCTAATTCAAACATTGATCACTCCCATCTGTAAAATTCTCTCCTCCTACTCAAAAATGATACACTGAATCCTCAATCCCAAGGTGACTTCAACTTTGATACAGCCTTTGAAAGTGTAAAAGGACAGTCTCCAAGGGTTTTCAAATATTTCCCCCCTCAAGAAATCTCATAAATTCACAAAAATCCCTTCTTCTCACAGGAATATCCTTCATCTCCAGAGGATACAGACAGGTTTCCCACGTGGGCTAGCACAGAAGTGAGAGCAAGCAGACTGTACCATCTGGACAGGCAACACACCTGCAACGAATTGGGGCACAATGGACATTCATAACAAAGAGGTTACACATTTTGGCTATGAGATCTGGAATTTTGTTCTAGCACTCTCTACACTGTTGGATGACAACCACCTGAATCAAGTAATTTATTTAAATCTAGTTTGCTGGATAGATCTAGAACATTTGGAGAACTTGGCACTAAGTTACCTAGGACTTCTGACCTGTCCACTTCAAAAGACATCCAAGAATGGTAATTTCCTAATGTCTTCTCAGTGAAGACACGTGAAATCTGATAAGTGCGATATTACACCACCCACAAGCTAAAGCTTAGTACCGGGAGAAAGGCCTATCTCTAATCCCCAACACCCCCCACCTTCCCCAAATGTAAAGCTGTCACTAATGAAGTATTTCAGGCACACTAGCAAAAAAAAAAAAAAAAAAAAAGAAGAAAAAAAAACACTTAGCCTGAGTGGGAACAAACTTCATCCATGGTTTTTGCCAATACCAGTTATTACCCAGTTTACCTCTTCACAAATTTCAAAAGCAACCCGGATTTGGCAAGCTTCAGATTTGCACAGAACATTAGCAATGCTCTTCCAGATGTCTAAACAGAATTACAAAGACCCCAGAGGAGTACCGATTTCAGAAGCTTGCAACAGCCTGAAATAATTTCGAAAGGGCACCTCAGGTGCAAACATTAGCAAGAGCCTAACTGAGTGTAGCTTGGCCACGAACACAAATTTCTCAGACGCCCCTAAACTTGGGGCTAATCAACCCCCGGAATTCACCTCCATCACCCAGTACGCCCAGCTCTCAAACAGGACCAGCAGTGCCAAACAAAGTACTGGGTTTCATGAAGTATTAACATAAGTGACTACAAAGCTTTTGACAAAGTCGTCCTCCACTCCTCTCTCATGTGATTACAAGGCAGAACTACGATTTTAAAATCCCAAAAGGCCTGAAGACTGGACCAAAATAAATAGGATAGAACTGAACAGGGACAAAAACAAACCAAAAACACGTCCATTCAACTTCACACACACACACACACACACACACACACACAAATCTGCATGATGAATACAGGATGCAGCAGCTCATACAACAAATATCTGGGAGTTCTGACTGTCCAGAATCCTGTACATGAGTCTGTGATGGGCAGTTTTGTAAGCTTAAGCTGCAGAAAGTAGATGCTTGTGCCTTGGTCTCAGGAAATAGCTGTCCTACTGTACTCTTTGTGAACCAGATCAGGTCTCAGTTACCATATTCAATTCCAGTTCGCCATAACTTTCCATGACAGATGTGGACAAACTGAGAAGACAGAAACCATGTCCCATGCAGGACTGTGAAAAGAATTGGGACTATTTTGCTTTGAGAAAAGTTAATCAGCTGGAGGGCCAGGAGGGGGACGTCATTCTGTCTTTGCCCATTCGATGGGCTGTCCTGGGGAAGTGGGTAGTTCCAGAGGAAAAGAATCAACAGAACAAAGTTTTGGGGAGGCAGTCTTCAGCTCAAATAATAATCATACACACAGTCCAAAGATATGATGACATGTCTTCGTAAGTACAGAGGTCCCTGTTCCTGGTGGTGTTTAAACAGAGGCTGCCTCACAAGTATAAGAAATGAGTAAAGTAAAGAAGTTGGACCAAGACTTCTCTAAAATACCAATTTCAATTCTGTGACTCTCCACTTACCCAATATTATACTGCCCTGCTAGCTCATCTGCCACGATCTCTCAAAAATGCCTTTTTCTCTGATTAGAATTTGCCCAGATCCTAACCACTTCTGGCCTGAGCATAGCACAAGTCTCCTAGATTGGCTTCCCAACCTCAACATCCTTCCTCACATGTCAAAACCACCTCCTTCGAGGCCTATTCTGAGATGTAACTTCACTTCACAGTGGCCTTTACCTTCCCTGTCTAGGCAGGGTTCCTCAACCATGGCACTACTGACGTTTCAGAAGGGATAATTCTTTGTCATGGGGGATACCCTGCACATTGCAGGATGTTTAGCAGGCTCCATGGCCTCTACTCACTAGATGTGAGTAGCACCTGCCTCCTAGCTAGGAAAAGCAAAAATAAAACCGTGCCCAGATATTCCCAAATGTCTGCTGGGAGGCAAAGTCACCCCCTGTGGAGACCCACTCTTGAGGCAAATGGTTAACACCACTGACTTGTGGTTCAAGTTTTCCACTAACTAGATCCCCTCTACCTCCCTTCATGTTCTCTGCTCCAGCCAGGCAAACCTATTTTTGACCCATGACACACCTCAACGCTTCCCCTGATACGTGCTCCTTCCCTCTTCCCCAACACACACAGCACTGGCTGGCTGTTTGGCTGGCTCCAAACACCCTTTCCTCTCGGTATTCCTTGGCCTCCTAGACAAATGCAATCCCTCGCTTCTGGTGGTGTCCTCACGTGGGCGGTCTTACTTGCCCTCTGTTCGTACGTACAAGAATCCTCTTCTTCCTGGTTAAGGCATCACAGCACCCACTCTGGTTCTCTGCTTCTTGCTGGTACTTAATAACTATTGGCTGGCATTTCTCAGAATGTCAACATCAGCTCCAATGATACGTGAAAAATATGGGAAATCCCATACCAACTGCCATTTCAAGTACATATATAATCATGAGCACAGTTTTGACAAAACTTTGACTTTTTCATAGCTAGTGCCAATTTACCTACAGTACTGAGGCTGAGCCAAGTCCGATTTCCAAAAGACAGCTACCGAAATAATTCAGCTATTGGGACCTTACAAACACAGCACACTTGAAAAAAAATTAATCAAAAAAGTTCTGCTCACTATAAAAATTAAGAAAAAAAAGGTCACGCTTTGACCAAGTTTTTTAAATT
Organism: Monodon monoceros; assembly: GCF_005190385.1. NCBI lineage: Eukaryota > Metazoa > Chordata > Mammalia > Artiodactyla > Monodontidae > Monodon > Monodon monoceros. The sequence continues at coordinate 102,523,588 of NW_021703774.1, forward strand.
CTGTAAACCTTGGCAGAAAGAAAAGGATACAAATATGGCTCAATACTTTAACTGTTACATCATACACCATTCCACATGGTCATGAAGAGACTGGAGGGCTGGGTCATGTAAGGACAGTTTCCTCTCCAACCTTGTAATGTGTTAGGTTTTAATCAACAAAGTACACACACACCCTCAATAAAAGTGAGACAAATCTAAGATAAAGTGTTCAAATATATAAATAAACCATGCCGATTTAAGATTCTGGATTGCTTTTTCCCCAGCTCTATGGATTACCTAATCATTTCATGGGAGGCTCCCTTACTAACCTATAGAGACCAACAACTTCGCCGGAACCCTAGTTTACCTAATTTTCATCTCAGGATCTTTCCTATCTTGTTCTCGTATTTTAACAGGGTTTTAGTCACTCCATGTAGAATACAGGAAAAGAGACAACTCTCACCATGTCCTCGCTGATGGGAGGTGTCTGGTCAGTATTAATGGGCTGTAAAAATAAATGCTGCCTGAAGACCCCATTTACTGGGAATGGTGCAGGGTTCTTCCCACAGGTCTGTACCATGCAGAGGCCCCAGCAGCTCTGGCAGGGAAGGTCTGAATCACTGTCATTCTTGGCACTTGGAAGTGCCCTTCGGTTGTTTATGAAGTAAACAGCCCTAACCAGTACTGCAGACGGGAATTCCCTGCCTGCCCAGACTCTTCCAACGTCTGGCACAGAACACATAATAGGTGCTCAATAAATGCAGCCTGTCTAGAATTTTATTATCAAAGCTGCTAAGGAAAGTTTCCATAAGTCAGCTCTCTCTTTACTCCTGAATCTCTCAAAATACGTCCTCAAAGCTTTCCTTGCCCAACACGAAATATTTTTTTCAAAGTCAAGGAGAAGGAAAGGAGGAAATCTGCAAAACAGAAAGAGCCACATAGGAGTCCAAGTGGCTCAAGTTGGGCCCCACAGTCGGCTAAGGACTCCCCGACACCCATTCCCCATCCCCTGCGCCTCCTGAGTGCTCCCACACTCTCACCTTTGCACTATTTCTTTTCTGAAACCCTTCGTCCCCACCTTCTGCCACATACACCCCCAACTGCGTATCCAAATGGGGCCGCATACCCCTCCTCTCCCTCTCCAGCAGCAACCTACCTCTCCTCCCCTCGACCTGCGGCAGCTCTTCTTTACCGTGGCTGGCTTTGTAAGAAACCAAAAAAACTCATCTCTTTATCCATAAGGGATACCCCAAATGAAGGGGAAGAGAAAGAGGAAGGCCCCTATCAACCCTCCAGTAAGCGGAGGTGATGATTTCCTGAGCAACCACCCCCCAAGCCTCCTCCTTTCCAAGCCACTGAACGGGATTTGAGCAGAAGTCCGGCTCCCAAGTGCCCACGCTTCCAAACAAGCTAGAAGCGGATTATACCGGTACCCAACCCGGAGATGGCCCGGGGCGGGCTGGGTGCACCTGCGGGCCCCCGGCTCCCTCCCTCTCGCGCTGAGGGCGGGGCGAGCCCTCACTTCCCAGCCCAGCCCACCCGGCGCGGGAAGGAGGCGGAGGGGAAGCGTTTCTGGAGAAGTTGAAGGGCTCACCTTCTGGGCAGTGGGCCAGCGAGGCCAGACACCAAACACCCACCTCCGGGAAGAATCAGTGGAGCCGTAACCGGGTCTCCCCGCCCTTCCGATGGGGCGGAGGGAGGCGAGAGAAGGGAGCGCGCGTGGGGGGAGCCGAAGGGAGGCGGTCGCAGGCACTGTGCTCTCGCGGGGCCCACTCGGCTACCGCGGCGCCCGCCGTTCAAACTGCCGAAAGCAGAACGATCTTCGGGCCCCAGCGGGCCGAGGCGGGCGCCCGGCCCGGCCCCGCCCGCCTCCCCCGTCCCCGGGCTCCTGGCCCCCCGGCAGCGAGGTCCCAGCCGCAGCCTCCTCTCGGGCCGCGGCGCCGCGGGGCAGGTCGCCGGCGCCGGGGTGGCGCGCGTCGGCTCCGGCACTGCTCCCACCGGCGCAGCCCCCAGCCCCTGCCCCGGAGAGGCGCGCACCAACCTTGGGGGGCAGCTTGGCCGCCTAGCCCGGCTTAGGCGGAGGCGGGAGGTGGCGGCATCACCTGCGGCGTGCGGTGGCTGCTCCCGGACGTGCCGGGGCGGCGGAGGCGCGCGGCGCCCAGGACCCTGCTTTCGCGGCCCCGCCCGCGGCTGCCACCTCGAAGCGCGGCGGAGGAGCCGGGGCACCACGGGCGGCGGCAGCGGCGGCGACGAGAGCAGCAGCACATGACTCTGTAGCGGGGGGAATTAAACAAAGCGTAACATGGACTCCGGGCCCGTGCAGGCGCTGCAGCTCCGGGACCAACCGCAGCCAGCGAGCGCCGCGACTGGCTCGGCCGCAGCCAATGGGGCGGGCTCGGGCCTCCATGTGATGGCGAGCTCTCTCCCCCGCCGGCTCTCCCGCGTCTGCCGGAGGTCGGGGCGCTTCCGCCGCCGGGCGTGCTGTCCGGAGGTGCGGCGTGGCGAGTTCGGTGGCCCGGGGTCTGACGCTGGCGGCGGGAGGCTGCTGGACTGGGCGCAGGTGCAGCCGGCGGGGAGGGGCAGCCGCCGTAGCTCGCAGTCGCCCCATCGCTCAGCTGTAAAACGCCCCCCTGGACAGGGCGCGGGGCCCGGCGGCCAGTGTCGCCAGGCGGGCGCGAGGCCACCTCAGGAGCCTTCATCCCCCCTGGGGCTATCCTGTCAACTCAAGCTCTGATAGTAAGACGGGGGTGGGGTGGGGGATGCGGTGAAATGGTGGGGGGAAATTTGAGTAAAAGTCGTTTCGGCGGCTTCCAACCCTATGGAGAACGCGCTTTCCTAGGATTTGGGGCACACACAACTTTATCTTGGCACGAATAGCGTCCCACCCTCATTTGTTCAGTGTCTGCTATTAAACATACAACGAGAGAGTCAGTTCTTGTTTTATTCTGAGTCTACTCTCCCCCCCCCCCCATTCTTTTATGCCAAAAATGTCTTGTATCTGAAGCAGGCAGACGAAAGGTTGTCCTCCGCTAAGAAGTGTTTCCCAACATGATAGTTTTCCCTCTTGTTTTTGTGGTAAGATCAAAGAATATTTGCAGTCTTTTTCGTGGGTGGGGAAACGTAGGGGTCAAGAAATAACGTCAGGAGGGATGTTTGGAGTTGTTGGTTTTTAACATGACAAATGGTTCCAGCCCAGTACTTCAATATCTCCTTTCATCTGAATCCACCCGTTTCTGTGAACAATGGGAAATCTCATCTCTCTTCTCCCAAGATCTCTCCATGTCAGTGAATGTTCAGTCAGCATTTACTAAGCATCTGAATGTTGCTCATAAGCATGCTGCACAAAATGTTACAGGTACTCAGGAAAGTGTGAGTTCAGATTTAATGAGGCAGTAAAGAGAGTGGTTTTCTAGGGTTTCAGGAAAGACTTCAGAGAGAAGGGGGTAGAATTGACCCTTGGAGAGTGAGCACTGGAAGTAAAGTAGAGCAGCACTGAGGAGGAGTATGAACAGAGGTCCAGAACACACTCAAGGGACAGTCCTAGACTACTCACAAGATGACACTAGATTTCCAGCCCTTTTGACATCCTCTTGCTTTCTCACTTTCCCTGCCCCGTCCCTTGTGCCAGCAGCCTCTCCTATTCCACACACCCAGCCAAGGAGGTGTGTAGGCAGGAGTTGTGGCAGGTGATCTAATTACAGTACCAGATTCGCTGATCTGGGAGGTTAGAGCTGTTTTCAAACTGTTAACGTCTAGTGGTGTGATGTTTGGATTGAAAACACCTCACTACTATAATTAATTTGGAATGTTTTGCTGTTAGTAAAAACACAGTTCTGTGTTTTGATCTTCCCTGAGTTTTAAACTATGATTCTAGATTTGAGAGAAATGTGATTTCCGGAGTGGGATAACTTGAGAAAAGAAAAAAGTAATACTCAGAAAACAGTCAAATGTAGAGAAAGAGGTACATATTCTTATAAATGAATGCAAATTGGGTAAATCCCTTTGGAGGACAATTTAGCAATTTGGGATGAAATTAATATGTGAGGTTCTTTTGACCAGGCAATTCAACATCTAGGAATTTATACTTTGGACATATGTGTGCAAAAATTATGTATTTCAGAAATATTTACACACATGTAGAAAAATATAAGTACAGGTATGTTTATTACAACATTGTTTATAACAGAGGAAACATATAACGGTGTATAAGTCTAATAAAATCCCAGTAGGGAACTGGTTAAGCAAATTTAACTTGTTTTATAAAAATAAGAGACCTATTTGTACTAACATGAAAGAATGTCCAAAATCTGTAAGTGAAAAAAGCAAGTTGCCGAACAATATGAATAGTATGATCCCATTTTATTTGCATATTTTGTCAAAAATACACATGTTATAAAATGTATGCTTAGAGGAAATCTGGAAGCATATATAACAAGCAGTTAACAGTGGTTATCTCTGGATGTGGGATTACTAGGGCCGTTTGCTTTCCATTACAAATTTCTGTATGTTTGAATTGCTTTTATGTTGAGCACCTATTACTTTGATAATAAGAAAAGTAGTAAAAAGGGGGTCCCCTGGTGGTGCAGTGGTTGAGAGTCCGCCTGCCGATGCAGGGGACGTGGGTTCTTGCCCCGGTCCGGGAGGATCCCACATGCCGCGGAGCGGCTGGGCCCGTGAGCCATGGCCGCTGAGTCTGCGCGTCCAGAGCCTGTGCTCCGCAACAGGAGAGGCCACAACAGTGAGAGGCCCGCGTAC
>NW_021703774.1:102528421-102772142 GCF_005190385.1 Monodon monoceros
GTACCAATGACAAATAATGAAGATCACTCTGAGGGTCTAGGAAGCAAAAAAAGGTCACCTTCCCTTATTCCCCAAGGAAAACAAACAGGTAGGAGGCAGTAAAGAACGATAACTGATTTGACATTGGATTCAAAATGAAGAAATATGATAGAAGAGGCATCTGAGGCTACTCTAGGCCTGTCTACAGGGATCTGGTGAGGGAAACACAATAAGGCTTCAAGGAAGTTCTAGTCAGCAGAGACTTGAGAATATTTACTGTCCTTTGTTGAGTTATGGTCACAAATCGGCAACTATTCTAGCCCTTGTTAAATCTGTATCACACTAATAATGACAACAGCTAACACAGTGCTTGTGATAGGCCAGGCACTGCCCTAAGTACTGTACATGTGTCTACTTTTAGTCCTTGCGGCAACCCTATGAGAGAAATACTACTACTATCCTCATTTTTTAGAGATGCCTGGAGAGGTTATATAAGCAATCGGAGATCACACAGCCTTTAAATGGCAGAGCTAGACTTTTAAGCCCGGCAGCCTGGCTCTAGAGGTCCAAACACTCACAATACTGAGGACCATATAAGATAAAGACCTTTATACATGCACCTCTTTCTACCAAGTATTGTGATTCTAAGTTGATTTGTGTTTACCTAAACTGTAGCACTTGGCATGCCCTAAGGCACTCAATAACACTTTAAAAAATAATAAATTTATTTATTTTTGACTGTGTCGGGTCTTCGTTGCTGACGCAGCTTTCTCTAGTTGCGGCGAGTGGGGGCTACTCTTTGTTGTGGTGCGCGGGCTTCTCATTGCGGTGGCTTTTCTTGTTGCAGAGCACGGGCTCTAGGCGCGCGGGCTTCAGTAGTTGTGGCACATGGGCATCAGTAGTTGTGGCTCGAGGGCTCTAGAACGCAGGCTCAGTAGTTGTGGTGCACGGGCTTAGTTGCTCCGCGGACAGGACTCAAACCCGTGTCCCCTGCATTGGCAGGCGGATTCTTAACCACTGCGCCACCAGGGAAGTCCCAGTAATACTTATTGAATAAGTGAATGAATAATTGACTCTCCTACTAGAGAAGAATCTGAGCTCCTTGGAGGAGTGATTTTGCATTGTTCCTGTGTTTGTCACCCAGTAGCGTGCCCAACATGTGGTAAGCGATACGAATTTCAGTAATCTGTAAACATGTTTTTGAAAAGTTGTGCAGAAATCAAGCTTTGTAAGTTGATCCCAAATACATCCCAAATATCTGAAAGGGTAGCTTATAAGTAATATCATGATGAATTCCTCATAGAGTGAAGAATAGCCCTGGGGGGCAGAGCTAAGTCTGGTTGCACCTGTATAACCATACACAAATAAATGTGTGGCAGTAACGCCGATGAGCTGAAGAGCTACAGGATTTCAAATTATATGAACCTCTGTCTCTTTCTCTCACCTCTCTAGGTTATTGAAATGGAGATAATAGCACCTATCTCCAGATATTGTGAGACCAAGGATTCAATCACATATGGAAATGTCTTAGCCAAGTGCCTAGAACATAGCTATTGTTAAGTAAATGCTACCTACTATAAGTGTATCCACATATTACAAGTGTGACAGATTTCTTAGTCTATGGTTATTCTGTAAATACTGCAGCTTACATAACATGCAACACCTCGGGGCTCACATATACATAAGGCTTAGAAATTACATAGTCGCAGTTCAACCTAAGCACATGGTAAGCAGTACTCTTATCTTTCTTCTCCTGTGCTACCTCCCACTGTTCTATTTCTTTACATGGGTTAAAACCATTTCACTTCTTGGACCTATTTAAACTCTCAGCCTTGGAGGTAGGAAGCAAATTGTCTGCCTTCTTCACAGCTAAGGAGACTGAAATGCTGGAGACCAGACTAGAAATGAACAGGTGGAGGGTAGAGAACAGTGTGGAGAAAAGGAACCGAGCAGGGTGTGTAAGGTAACTCTCGATGCATCCTGACGTAACATAAGGTCCAAAGGGAAAGGAGAATTGCCAGGCTGCTATAGTTAGAAATAATGTGGTGAAATTGAAACTAGAAAAACTAAGGGTAAATGTGTTAATCAACCACAATGAGAAGAAAGAAATGGACCTATACCTTCTAAAATGGACTCATAGGGAGATCAGATCAGGGTTGCCTGACTGGTAAGCCAGAGCTTCTTAATTGGTAACCCTAGTCTAAGTATTCCCTTCACTGGGGAATTTTTTTTTTTAGAAAACATAAAGAAATTCCAAAGCCAACTGCTTGAGAGTCTGTACCCATATCCTCTGCCTTCCTGCCTGCTACTACTAAGGATGAACTTACCCATTTTCTTATCGAAAGCCAGCCCCTTCACTTTTGCGCCAGATCTCATTCAATCTCAAATGATAACTCTAGCAATTGACCCCTGTCCCCTATAGATTGACTTTCCCCTCTCCACTGGATGACTGCCATCACCATTTTTTTAAATGTTATTCTCCCATCATTAGGAATAAAATTTTTCTTGACCCTGCTTTCCCCAGTCCACTTCTTCTCTTTCCCTTGCATCTAAACATCTCAAAAGAATTGTTTATACTTATTATCTCCAATTCAGTTCTTTCCATTTTCTCTTCAACTCCATCTAATCGGGATTTTACTCCCATTGCATCACTGAAATTGATCTTTTTTTTTTTAATTAATTAATTAATTTATTTTTGGCTGCATTGGGTCTTCGTTGCTGTGCGTGGGCTTCCTCTAGTTGCGGCGAGCGGGGGCTACTCTTCATTGCAGTGCTCGGGTTTCTCATTGCGGTGGCTTCTCTTGTTGCGGAGCACCAGCTGTAGGCACGCAGGCTTCAATAGTTGTGGCTCACGTGCTTTAGAGCGCAGGCTCAGTAGTGGTGGCGCACGGGCTTACTTGCTCCGAGGCATGTGGGATCTTCCTGGACCAGGGCTCAAATCCGTGTCCCCTGCATTGGCAGGTGGATTCTTAACCACTGGACCACCAGGGAAGTCCCTGAAATTGGACTTGCAAGGACACTGTCATCTCTTTTTGTGCTAAATACAATGATCAATTCTTGGCCCTTAATTGACCTCTCAGTGGCATTGAACACATTGACTACTCCCTCCTCTTTGGTAAGCTGTCTTCTCCCTTCCAAGACACCGCACTCCCTCCCTCCAAGGAGCTCATCCAGTCTTAGAGCTTTGGATTCCCTCTCTATGCCAACAACTCCACATTTACATCTCCAGCATAGTTCTCTCTCCTGAGCACCAAATTGCATTTCTAACTGCTTACTTGTTTTTCCCATTAGACCTCTAATAGATACCTCAAAATTGTGTTCAAAACCAAACTGATTTCCCCCAGAAACCTGTGCAACCCACACAGATTTCCCGCTCTTAGTAAATGGCAAGTCCACCTTTCCACTTGCTTGGGCTAAAAGCCTTGGAATCATCTTTGTCTCTTCTCTCAGAACCTACGTCAAAACTGTAATAAATCCTATTGGCTCTACCTTCCAAATACACACCCTCCAATGCTATACCTAGGCTCCATCCACTGTCATCTCTCCCCTGGGCTAACTCACGAGCCACTTCACTAGTCTATGTGCTTCCATTTCACGCTTTTGTCCCATCCCTCCCTTACAGTGTATTCTCAACAGCAGACAAAGTAATCCTTTTAACATGTAAGTCCATTCATCTCATTCCTTTGTCCAAGCCCTGTGATAGCTTCCCATTGTACTCAGACTAAAGCCCAAATCCTTACATTGGTTTGCAAGGTCCTTACCTGATCTGCATCCCCTAAGCGCAACCATATCTAAAATTGAAACACCCTTCCTACTCCCATTCCTCTTACCTTGCTTTATTAGTTTCCTCTGAGCACTCATCATTTACTTATTTTATATATATATATATATATATATATATATATATATATATATAGTTTAATATCTATCTCTCCCTGGTAGAAAATAAGCCCTTTTTTAAATAATAAACTTTTTTATTTTAAAATTTTTATTTGGCTGTGCTGCACGGCATGCAGGATCTTAGTTCCCCGACAAGGGATCGAAATGGTGCCCCCTGCAGTGGAAGCTTGGAGTCCTAACCACTGGACCGCCAGGGAAGTCCCTAGAATATAAGCCCTTTAAAGACAGGAAATTTTATCTATCTTGCTCATTAATGTATCCCAGGTATTTACAATAGTGTCTGACACATAGTAGGCACTCAATAATTATGTTTTAATAAATGAATGGATTTATTATAGATTTTTAATCAATACAAATAAGGAAATTTTTTCCTAGGAAGAGATTTTTTTCATATCATGCTGTTCTCTAAGTAGTTGTTAATTGAGAAAAGACATTCATATTCAGTCTCCAAGTCTTTTATTAAAACAGTACCTGGTAGTTTGTGTGGCAAAAGAAGAAACTTAGTAGAAAATATTACCTTTTTGTTAGTTCTCTAGCAAACCGGAAAACAAGCTGATCTGAGTTAACAAAACAATTGCAAAATAATAATTCCAAAGTCCTAAATTATATTCTTACTAAGGAAAATATTTAAGCAAAGTAACACAGTAGTGAAAAGAGTAAGTTAGAGAAGATTAAACATTCACTTCCTCGTAACGTATTACTTTAAAACTGTCATGTTGTGTAGTAAAGTGGCTATGTCGTCTAGTCTGGCTAAAAGAAAAGGTTTAAATGAAATAAAAGAACATAGATGTGACATAGAATAGCAAGTGGGGACCTTAATTACAGTTTTGGCAGTTGAAAGTTGAAATGACACAGAAATCCTAAGAAAAAGCACTGTGAAAAGGAATCGGGCTAGACTTTAAAACGAAACAAAACAAAACAGAGCCAGCTCCCAGAGCAAACTGATTTATACGGTCGTTTGAAAAGAGGAAGGAAGAGTGATTGCCATTTCCAAATGGTGAGATGAATGTTTAAAAATCCACACGGAACCCACGCCACCGCCCGCATTTGGGATGTCTCCTTAGAGCTTTGTCTGTGGGAAGGGAAGATGAGCACAGCCGGAAACCTGACCTGTCAAGATGAGGCTGAGCAGGGCTTGGGCTGGAGAGAGGAATGTGAACACAGGAAGAGAAAAGCCAGCCTGGAGGGTTTTCTTACTCAAGGATGAAATGCTAGCATTCTGGGTTTGAAAGATTATTATGTCTAATTACTGTCTGAAACTTTATCTGATAGCTCTTTAAAACAGTGTGGCCCGTGGGAGTTCCCTGGTGGCCCAGTGGTTAGGACTCCCAGCTTTCACTGCCAAGGGACCGGGTTCAATCCCTGGTTGGGGAACTAAGATCCCACAAGCCGCACAGCACTGCCAAAAAAAACCCCAGAACAAAACACCAAAAAACAAAACAAACAAACAAACAAAAAAGCAGTGTGGCCTGGAGATGACTTGAAAATAAAGTTGAGGGTGGAGAGTAGTCATGGAACTAAAAGTCTGCTTTGTCCTAGGGTGAGCGGCTCCCTGGCATAGGCAGTGCGGACACAGAGGAGGAGGCAACCATCCTGGCTCCTGTTTCTGATCACTCTCCCAGCCCAGGCAGGGCACCAGAGCCAAAGGGCAGCTAAGTCTCAATCTAAATCTGAGTTCCTGAGACCAGGTGACCAGGGGCCTCCCATTCCCTGACATCCCCTGGAAGTTCATCTCCAGCGTGCTGATGGATACTTCCTCTTGCCACTTCCCTCGCTGATTTTTGCCTCATCTCCTAAAATCTCTACTCTTTTCTCTCTTTCTCACTCAGTAAGAGTTCTGTGAGTAACCATGTTTGTCCGCCTTCTCTTTTTGTGATACCTGGGTGACAACCTGGGCACCCACGGCCTGCAGATGTGTTTTAACTGCAGAGTGTTTTCTAAAAGTCTTTTTCAATTAGCTGCCAATATTTAATAATCAGGAAACGTCACATAAATATCCAGATCTCCAGCACTTTTAACAACCAGAACATCTGGCAAACCTTGAGTATTCCTGCACAGCAAGCTCGTGCTGGGGCTGAGCCGCTGCTGCCCCCTTTCAGCTGCTTCTCACTCTGCAGTTCACAAGCACCCAGGCGACTCCTGATGGTCTGGAGGGGGCGGGGGTAGGGGTGCCTGCTGCCCTTTATTATTTTGTGCGTGTTGTTTTATCTGTAACAGGGAACGTTCTCTGTACCACGTCTTAACGTTTCCTCCAAAAGTGCTTCACGTTCCCTATACATGACCTACCTTTAAACTACCTATCTGGCTCCTCTAGTCTCTTGAGGCTGTGATCCTTAGTTTACATTATCTGGCTATACGCCCAGGGTTTCAACAAGGAAACCTCAAAATAGAATTCAAGAATGAGGCGGTGGCACGCCTCAAGCCCCAAACAATCCAAGACAGCATATAATCATCTGGTGGCTAGACTGAGGACACACTTCCAACCAGGGCTCTGATATTCATACCTTATAAATCACTATAAAGAATTTTCACAGGAAACGTGGTTCTCAAGCAATTCTGTGAGGTATGGATCACTGTCTCCCTTTGTACAAATGCAAAAACCGAGACACAGAAAAGTAAAGGGATTTTCCCATAACCACACAGCTTAAACGCTGGACGCAGGAACCCAGCCCAGATTTCTGAGGCCAAGTTCAGTGCTCTTTATAGCTACCGCATCATAGCTGCTGCATATTGACCTTGAAAGTCAGTGTGCTGTGATTCTGAGAAATCTTTAGAATGCTCTTTACCATCAACTCAATAACATGTTTCAATGCCTCACAGCTCAGCTAGTGAGGAGAAATCTTGGAATCATCTTTGACCCACACCCCTCCAGCTCCCATATCTATCCAGGTAAATGGTCCTGTCTATTTCGCTTTTAAAATAACTGTTCTACCCAAATGTTTCTCTCCATTCCCTCTGCATAAACCCCAACCCAAATCCATTGACTCATTCTTGAATTAATGTAATGGCCTCCAGCCGAGGCCCTTACCCAGCATGCTCTTCTCCCCCCCAAACCCCAATCTATATTTACAAGCAAAGTAGATGGCTTTGTGACACAACTTTCTGGTGCCATTGCTCGCCTCAGAAACTTACCGTGGTTTCCTATGCATTAGCTATAAACCACTGGGCCTGATGTTCAAGGTCCATCCTGTGGCAGCTGTGATATTGTTTCCAGTGTCTACTGTTCTCCCCTGTGGGAGATTTATACTTTCCCAAACAGCAACCTCAGTCTTGGCCACATGACTTGCTTTGCCAATGAAATGTGAGTGAAAGTGACATGGACCATTTCTTTTTAAAGGAAGAGCTCTAAGAGCTGTTATGGCTTTTCACCACCTCTCTTTTCCCTCTTCATGGGGAATTTTTTTTTTTAATTACTACTCTTTATTTTATTTATTTATTTTGGCTGCGTTTGGGTCTTCGTTGCCGCACACGGGCTTTCTCTAGTTGCTGCGAGCAGGGGCTACTCTTTGTTGCAGTTGCGGGCTTCTCATCACGGTGTCTTCTCTTGTTGCGTAGCATGGGCTCTAGGCACCTGGGCTTCAGTAGTTGTGGCTCGCGGGCTCTAGAGCTAGGCTTAGTAGTTGTGGCGCACGGGCTTAGTTGCTCCGTGACATGTGGGATCTTCCCAGAGCAGGGCTCGAACCCGTGTCCCCTGCATTGGCAGGCAGTTTCTTTCTTTCTTTTTTCTTTTTTTTAATAAATTTATTTATTTATTTATTTGGCTGTGTTGGGTCTTCGTTTCTGTGCAAGGGCTTTCTCTAGTTGCGGCGAGCGGGGGCCACTCTTCATCATGGTGCGCGGGCCTCTCACTATCGCGTCCTCTCTTGTTGCGGAGCACAGGCTCCAGACGCGCAGGCTCAGTAGCTGTGGCTTACGGGCCCAGTTGCTCCGTGGCATGTGGGATCTTCCCAGACCAGGGCTCGAACCCGTGTCCCATGCACTGGCAGGCAGATTCTCAACAACTGCGCCACCAGGGAAGCCCGGCAGGCAGATTCTTAACCACTGTGTCACCAGTCCCCTCCTGGGTAATATTAATGTGCCCCATTAGAGCTGCTCCTTCAGCCCGGACCTTGGACTAAAGAAAATGTGGTACAGAGATACAGCCAGCATGAGGGCTGAGCCTATGCTATGCAATTCAATGCAGACTTATAGGACGACTCCTGTTCATATAACATGTTCACATAACACGATCAAGAAATCAACCTCTGCTGTTGCAGCCACTGAGAGTCTTAAGTTGTTTATCATAGGGTAGCCAGAGAAAGAATACGGTACAGCCTCCATAAGCAGTCTGTTTTCTTGACGCCACACACGGTGCTCCTTTCCCAGGGCTCTTACTGGGGTGTCTGTCTGCTGTCCATAGCTTTTCTAGTCCTCACCGAATTAGAGCCACTTAACTTGAACCTATCATTTTCCTTGGTATCAACTTAGTCCCAAAAGATGTGCTTAAGATAGAGATTGCTGGCTCTGCCCAAGTTCTCTAGAGTCGGGCAATAGGACATCAGAACCTTGTAGATATTCTGTCAGTATGCACGATAGAATGATCACACAGCCTGACCCTTAATACCAAGTGGTTGATGGACTAATCGAACAAAGCTCTTAAATGTCCAGCCGTTCAAGGTAACACCTGAGGTCGCAAGCTTCAGAATCCACAACTTCTTTCTTAGAGATACATAAATAAAGTGACCAGCGATTTGCTCAGAGTTAGACGGTTTCTGTGATTTCTTGAACTCTAGCTGCTGCCTTGGTGGCTGTTTTTTGCATTCTATGGTGCTCTTAATTTGGAGATAGCAGCATCATCAGTGGCTGCCCTGAAATGTGACCCAGTTCCAGGAAGAAATTACCAGAAGACTGATCCAAAGGTCCCCATCTCATGAAGAACTGTTCTTTTCAGACCCATTTTTTGTTATTCTCACCACCTGCCAACCTTTCTTTTTTTAAAAAAAAAATTTATTTATTTATCTATTTATTTATTTTTGGCTGAGTTGCGTCTTTGTTGCTGCGCGCAGGCTTTTTCTAGTTGCGGTGAGCGGGGGCTACTCTTCGTTGCAGTGCGCGGGCTTCTCGTTGCAGTGGCTTCTCTTGTTGCGGAGCACGGGCTCTAGGCGTGAGGCCTTCAATGGCTGTGGCTTGCGGGCTCTAGAGCGCAGGCTCGGCAGTTGTGGCACACGGGCTTTGTTGCTCTGCGGCATGTGAGATCTTCCTGGACCAGGGCTCGAACGCGTGTTCCCTGCATTGGCAGGTGGATTCTTAACCACTGTGCCACTAGGGAAGCCCCTGCCAACCTTTCTTATTCACCCTTCTGAATCAGACCCAGTCACGCCTTCCTCATGAAGCCTCTCACTTTTCAGGATACCTGGATAGATGTTGAGAAAGGGTCCAGGGAGACATAATATAGCAATGTGGTGCCAGGGGCCTGGTTAAACGCTAAAGTAACTCTCTCGTGAGTGCTCTAGCCACAGGCTGCGCCAAGGAGGCAAGGGGATCTTCAGAACTTTTAAGAAGCAAATTAGGATCAGAAGCCAGGGACACAGAATTGGGCGTCAGAAAGCCAACAGTGGCATTAAGCTATAGACAGCAAGCAGAATCATTGGCCAGAAAAGGATAAAAGAAACGTGAGAGCAAGTATGAAGTGAGGATTAGCAACTGAGACACCAGTTCTGCAAATACTGGGTTTGAGGCAGAACCTCTCTTCGTGTGGAGCCTAGAGGGTGTGGCAGGGTGAGGCAGTTCCTCCTTCAAGGATCTTCCATAACCACTTTGGTCCTCATAGAAAACCCTCTAATGCCAAGAAAAGGGTGAACACTAGCCACTGGACCAAACCCTCCAGGTCTGCCCTGGCTTATGAGTGAGGGTTCTGAGGTCCTCCCAAGGAGGACACCTGCTGGGTGTCAGTCTCAGCAAGGGCAGCCAGGAAGGAGGAGAGAAGTCACAGGCTAGGAGTTGGTGAGGGGGGGATTGGGGTTGGATTTGCAGAGAATTCAAGGGCAAAAGCAGGAAGTAGGGTGGAGGCTGGGCAGATGAGAAAGGGGCTGGACTGTTCAGAAAATAAGCAAACTAGAACAAGGTCTGAGTGCAAAGTGGGGTCAGGAACAACCCAGAAAAGGGATTCTGACAGCTATTTGACTTTTAAGCATTGGTTTGGGGTAATTCTCCTGGGCGGGGAGTAGAACTTAAATATCAAGCTCTGACACCCCCCCCTACTGCTCTGAGCCATTGACTGTAAGATGTAATCATAGATCGTTTCATGTTTCCCCTGCTGTTTCACGTGTGTTTCTCTGACTCTCCCAACCAGGATCTAGACTCTGTCTTCCGATTCTTCAGTCTCTCCCCTTGTCTTGCGCAATTGTTACTAACTTATGAATTAATGCCCACCATCAGTCCTTTTTATTCTGTGTTCTTCTTGCCATTGCCAAACATGCATTCATTCAACAAGAATTTATTTTTATACATTATAAATAATAACAACATTTACTGAGTACTTATTAGCTGTGAGTCAAACATTGTGCTCATACACATACATCAATGAAACATTTTCCGGATCCCTGAAGAGCTCACAGTCTGGTGGGGGAGAGACAGAAATAAAAACAGAAAGATTTTACCCTGTCTAGTATATCAAGGGAGACTTCATAGTAGAGGTGATCATTTTGCCGGGTCCCAAAGGATGGATAAGAGTTCACCTGGTAGACAGGGCAGGGAGACTTCCATGGGCACAGGGAACAGTATGAACACAGACACAGAGGTTGATTCTTCATCTCCACTCTATCCTGTAGCCATAGAACAAGGGATAAGGCCTCTTCTACACCTAAATTCAAGTCTTGAATAAGAACAAATACGCAATTTCTTTTTATACTATGCATGAAGTGAATACTGTGGCTTTGCTCTTTGATCTCACTAGCAAACATACAAGTAAAGCCCTCAGCCAATTGCTTTTTTGATGGGGCTGTTGAGTTTTGAAAATTGCTCATCGAGAGTCTAAACACAAGATCCTTTGCCCTTTTCATTATGAGCACTAGACTTGAGTGGCAACGCAGAAGAACTACTCTTCTCATCTTGTCTGCTTCTGATTAATTAACTGTTGTTGTGTACAGCATGAATAAATACTCCACATTCACTTTGACCACAAAAATATTCTGTTTTGCAATAATAAATTTAAAAGTGATTCCTGTTATCTACAAATTTCTCCTTTATTTCTCAGCAACCTAAAAATCTTTTCATTTAGCTAACATGGTCCAACAGTACTTTATCCAGCTCTGAGTGAGCACTTTTATCTTCTGAGATATTAGGGAATGCTTGAAATAACATGGATTCTAAAGACTGGTACATTGTAGCACTAACACAGTTCAGAGAGGGTGGACTATTTATCCAAAGAGGAAGGTTTTTTCTCTGCTGAAGTCAAGTATTTCCCTCTGTTATCCCCAAGCCTTCAACACACCAGTAGCAGTTACGTACTCAATTTACGTGCCTCTCACAGCATGTGGAAACTTCTGGCCAGGGAGCATTTACTGTGAGTCCACTAGGTAAAGCCATGGCTGAGCCCCAATTAAGAATGCCAGTGCCGTGACTGGGAAGCAGTGGACTTCGGAACCACCACATGGCTAGGTGTGAGCATCCAGGAGGTGGGAGATGTTCTTTCATGTCTGGAAAGATCTCCATGATACTTGAATTCGAAAGTCCAGGGAGCAAATGGCCATGCTCTGACTGCTTTGATCCCGCTGTGGGTAGTACTTTAATTTGTGAGTAAGTTGTAATCTTGCCCTGCAGAACAGCTGAGAACCTTTTTTCTGGAATCAGCTCTGACCCAGATGGACTCTTGGGTTTAGGTGGATGGACAGCTAAGATGTGTATTGCCGTAGTATCTTATGCTCTGCGAGAACACTCGGGCTCTTTTTTGTTTGTTTTTTGTTGTTTTAGTTGTTGTTGGTGCTGGTGATGTGGAGTGTGTGTGTGTGTGTGTGTGTAATTAGTTCTACATGTTAAAGAACAGATATCTGAAATCTCACTGTGTTTCCTATCCTTCGTCCTGCTGGCCCGTTAGAAGCACAGGGTCACGCAGGCAAGAGGTTCTCAAAGCAGCTTGAGGCAGCAGGACTTCCATCCCTCAGGAACTCTGCCTTCCTTCCCCGAGCCTGCCCTCTGCAGCCCTGAGTTCTTTTCCTGAACCCCTCACCTAAATCTCCACCTTCTTTTAAGTTCAAGATAAACCCTGTGTGGCATGTTTGTGATGTCGTGCAGAGGCCGCTGTCCAAAAATAAGCTCTTGTATTGAGGAGAGGAGAGGCTGGTTTCAAGAGGCATGCCAGCCCGCCACGGTGTTCAGCAGCGCTTATTGGTTAATGTCTGCAACTTTTCTTTTTCGACAAAAAGCTAAATGGGGCTCGTTAAACTCCTCTTGGTGTAATTTTTTTAAAAAAGAAAGGACAGGTTGAAAATAGCCTACGAACAAGTCTTAGGGGCAATGAAAGCTTTGATTCTTAGGAAGAACTGGTGATGAGGTCCAGGGAGGGTGTTCACACTTGAAATTCAAATTTCTGCAGCGGCTGTGGGACCCACACAGGAGGGGAAGGCTGGAGCTGAGTGAGACAGGCCTCGGGGGCAGGGCACCGGTTCCAAGAATAGACTCACACTCAGATTCAACTCAGTTTTGCTTTTTCAAGCACCTATTAACATACAAGCTACCAAATGGTAATAACAAAAGTTCCTGACTCATGCCTGCCTAGGAGGTCAGGATCCTGGTACAGTTTCGAGAGAGAGTTGGGACTGGAAAATCTGAAGGCCTGCCCCATTGTGAGGTACCGGCCCTGTGAAGAAGACAGCTGTCCTGACTCATCAAGGGCTGAAAAGGCCTAGCCTTGCCTGCTGTGTGCTGAGAGAAAGAAATATAGCCGGAAGTGGGGTTTTAGTCACTGCCCCTCACTAATGAGCCCCGGTGCTGATAGCTAAGTGAGGGGGCTTCCAGGGGCAACACATTCTATTCTGACACCTCCCTCCCCAGGTTCTACTGTCGGTGAAAGCAAGGGCAAGGAGAGCTTTGCAGATGAAAATTAGTCATCAGTGAGCACTCTATAGCCCACGAGCTTTAACAAGGGCTTGTGTGTGCCGGCTTCTAGACCCAGCACTTGCAGGGTTGTGGATCCCTGGCCTTCTGAGCACCTGAGCCTGAGATGCTCTCTCCTGATCATGCCTCCCAGCTCTCGGCCGTGGTGCCCACCGCCTGGTTCCCCAGGACTGAGGACCTCTCTAGCCTGTATCAATTTCTTTTAATAATATTTTTTGATTGAAGTATAGTTGATTTACAAATGTTGTGTTAATTTCTGCTGTACGGCAAAGTGATTCAGTTACACATATATATATATTCTTTTTTATATTCTTTTCTGTTATGGCTTATCACAGGATTTTGAATATAGTTCCCTGTTCTGTACAGTAGGACCTGTCGTTGACCTGTACCAACGTTAATATGGATTCATGAACACAAGAGCCTTTCCTGCTTCTCATTGCCTCCTGGACGGACAAGGAGGGTAAAGGGGGGATGGCAAAGAATGACTCATTCTGTAGGAGGGAGGGAAAAGCTCTAGCCTCTCTTAAGGTTAGGTCACTGCTAGTCCCCACTTTCAGCAGGCCACAGGCGAAACACATGGGGTTGACTTAGAAGATCTTGAAGGTGTTGTCCGGTGATGACTTCTGGGGCTTGAGCTCTGTGACCTGTTGTCTCTGCTGGAGAACAATGAAAAGATGGCATTCAGAAGGTGCGTAAGGGGCTTCCCTGGTGGCGCAGTGGTTGAGAGTCCGCCTGCCGATGCAGGGAACACGGGTTCGTGCCCCGGTCCGGGAAGATCCCACATGCCGCGGAGCGGCTGGGCCCGTGAGCCATGGCCGCTGGGCCTGCGCGTCCGGAGCCTGTGCTCCACAACGGGGAGAGGCCACAACAGTGAGAGGCCCGCGTACCGCAAAAAAAAAAAAAAAAAAAAAAAAAAATAGAAAGAAGGTGGGTAAGGCTGAGACCGATGGAAGCAGAGACAGCCACTTGGCAGGTGCATGGTAGGGGGAGCATGTACCAGATTGGGACCCTGAGTGGGTGACCCGTGAGGGCCCTGTAACCCTAAGATGCTATGGTTCCCGAGGAATGGGATTGGGGGATGGCTCCTGAGTCTGGAGTTGTAGCAGCCCTGGTGGCCAGTTGGCTCTTTTCCTTCCTCCAGTTTGTGCCACGGACTCAGGAACCCAGGCCTCCTCCCTATCTGCTGAACCATCCACATAGTAACTCACCCCAGAGGCGATAATTCTGTGGGCCCAGCCTTCTTGAGTGTAATAAGAATATTGGAAGCCTTTTGTTGAAGGCTTATCACCTGCCAAGAACCACACCAGGATTGTTCCTACATTATTATCTCATTTATTCATCAGCCAGTCCCAGGTTCAACTCCCAGCTGTGCCATGTGTTATCAGGTGTCACTTTAGGCAAATTACTTAAATAAATTAATGCATGAAAAGAGGGTTAAATAAGTTAATGCATGAAAGGAGCTTAGCAGAGTGCCTGGCACAGTACTCAGTAATGTTAACCATTGCTATTATATGCCAGGAGTGTCATTATTATTATCAGATCTATTTTATACATGCAGCCAATGCTCTCCAACCTGGGTTCACTGGACTTTAAAGCTTGTTTTTTTTTCCCCCATTATGCCTCATTGCTTTTTAAGGCTTCTCCTTTTTTTAAATTAATTAATTAATTAATTAATTTTTGGCTGCGTTGGGTCTTCATTGCTGCGTGTGGATTTTCTCTAGTTGTGGCGAGCGGGGGCTACTCTTCATTGCGGTGCACGAGCTTCTCATTGTGGTGGCTTCTCTTGTTGCGGAGCATGGGCTCTAGGAGCATGGGCCTCAGTAGTTGTGGCATGTGGGCTCAGTAGTTGTGGAGCACGGGCTTAGTTGCTCCACGGCACGCGGGATCTTCCCGGACCAGGGCTCGAACCTGTGTCCCCTGCACTGGCAGGTGGATTCTTAACCACTGCACCACCAGGGAAACCCAAGGCTTCTCTTAAATGATGTGGCAATTATAAGACTCAGAATCATTTGAACTCTCCTGAGAGTGGAATAGTGTCATTTCTCGTTTCCTGTTAAATAGTTAAACACACTGACATACAGATCACAAGATGGTTTCACTTTAAAAATCACACTTGCAGGTTCAGGGGCTGTGTCTCACACATTTTGTTTCCCCAGTGTCTAGCAGAGTGCCTGTCACATCGAAGGCACTGATTACATATGTATCGAGTTGAACTGACTTGGATCCAGAGGGAAAATGAAGCTGGTGAAGTAACTAGGGATTCACATCGCCCCTTGGCCATCCCCTGGGTGCCCCATTTGGCCCCAAAGGTCGTTGTTGCCATACTTCCCAGCCTACTGTGAATTAAGGGGCTTCTTTTTTTTTTAAGTTTCTTCTATGTTTCTTTCTTCTTAGTCATTCTTCTCAGTTTATTCATTCACCTATTCTAAGTAATCATTAAGTGCCTAGTATGTATCAGGCTCTGTGCTTGGTGCTGAGATATAATAATGGCAAGAAAACCAAAGTTCCTCCCCTCACAAAGGGATCCAGCAAGTATTTAGTAGGTGAGGTTGGAATAAAGTCAGTAAGGAAATACAGAATGTTGTGTACATGAAACAGAAAGATGTGTGTCCCATGTCCCATGCTCTGGTGGGAGAGCTGTGGGCTGCCCTGGGAGAGTGTGGCAGGAGTGCCTCACGTTGACTCATGGGATCAGTTCACACGGATCAGTGGGAACTGAGTCTTGAAGGGAGTGGGTGCTACACAGGTAAGGGAAATAGGGGGAAGTGGTGTTTTCAGCAGAGAGAAGTGCTAGGAACCTGCTAACCCAATAGGGACCTAGTGGGTATGAAAGGGGGGAATAGAGCTTTTACTCTTGAGAAACAAGATGTGTAGAAATGGGGCAACCTGGGAAAATGTTTAAAGTAATAGCAACAGATAGAAAATCACATCAGATGATGAACATATGAGTGTGAATTCATCCAGAAGAATGCAGTAAGAGGTATTGTGTCAAAGTGAAATTCACAGACTACCTGCATCAGGGTTACTTGGGATGCTAGTTAACTATGCAAGGACATTATCTCAGACCTCAGGAATCACAGTGTCTGAGGTAGGGGCCGGGTCTCTGCAAGTTCAGCAAGCACCATGGTGCCTATTAAGGTTTGAGAATGACTGTGAACAAGTATCTGCTGAGCACTTCCTAGGCCTCAACAAGCACCAACATTCAGGATCAGAGAGGAGTGGTCTAAGGCCCGGAGGAGATGGCCACACAGACCCTGGGGCATGAAGGCATGGTGGTCTCAGAGGTGGATAAAGAAAAGGGAGGATGTTTCCAGTAGATGAGGTTGGAATAAAGTCACTAGGGAGTCCAAAAAGATGTTTGTGGGGGACAGCAAAAATACTGGACTGGCTGGAATGGAAGGGCAAGATTGTAGAATAACAAAGATTTAGCTAAACAATTTCTAAGGAATTCTGCAAATGAAAGACATTTAATTAAATAATAGGACATTATTATTAAATGGTCTTCAGCAGGAAACGCCCCACTGCGGTGGAAATGCTACTGCAAGGATGGTTAATAGTAAAATACTTTTGCATTTATGACTTTGGACATCTCACTTACTTTCACTGAAACTCGATTTCTTCATCTATAAAGTAGAGATAGTAATACCTACCTTTCAGGGTTGTGAGGATTGAATGGTATGTATGTGACAAATCAATCCTATTCTGAACCAAGGCTGTATTGAAACAATAACGAAAACTAAAACCAAGCACACACAACTTTTATTAATCCATTGTTGTCGCTTATGATGTCTGATCCCGTGATAATTACTGTACCTGTTCACGGTTTATTTCCTCTCTTCCTGTGTGTTGTATGCTTGTCTCTAGCTGCTCGGGGCTTTCTGGGAATCCATATAGCTAGCCTTCTCGTGGTGCGCCCTCTAGTGCTGGATTTTGTAATGACTCAGTCTCAGAACTGAGGATAAAGTCTTCTAATCTTACAATAAACTGTTCCTTAAAGCTAATATTACCTACATAAAAATACATCTTTAGTAGGATGCTTCGCACTGACGCCAAAGTAAAATTACTTTGTAATTTTATGGCTGTAATATCAACGACCGATTAAGGATTTTCTGCTCAAAGCAAAATCTCTTAGCAAATACTGCAGAGTTGAAGATAGAACCAAAGATACAAAATTTCTCCATCCTGAGGCTTCCCCTTCATGCTTCCAAAGCAACGGAAAAACCTTTCCTTCAAATACGTCTTCTACTGATTATTTTACTTAAAAAGTTTCCTTTTTTGAAAGAGTGGAAATATCACTAACTTGGGGACATCAGCAGTCTGACGTGTCATGCCGATTCTGTTATTGGCTAACTGGGTGACCTTGGCTAAGCAACTCTCCTTCTCTGGATCTTAGCTTCTGCAAATGTAAAATGAGAGATGTAGACTCCACTATCCCTCAGGGCTCTCCTAGCATGTGGCTCTTTGCCTATGTAGAGAGGCTGTGCAGGGAGTGGATATCGCGCAGGCTAGGAGTCAGAGACCTACATTCTTATCCCTGTTCCAGGATTTACCAGCTCTAGGACCTGGGCCAACCATTTAACCTGTCTGGACCTCTTTACCACACCGGACCCTGTTGCTCCCAGAGCTGGCACCAGTTTGCCCAGCACTGAAAAGCAAAATGTTAGGACTAGTGGCAGGACAGATACTCCTTATCATGGGGTCCTTGGCCCAGACTGTGGTCACCATATTGTGTCCTTTAACAAAACAAAGACAAAACTGGAGTCCCAGTGAAAGACTATAAGCCCACCGCCAGGACAAAAAGCTGTGGGCTCTGGCAGGTACTTCTGGGGCTTTTTTTTGTTTTTTTTTTTTTTTCGGTACGCGGGCCTCTCATTGTTGTGGCCTCTCCCGTTGTGGAGCACAGGCTCCGGACGCGCAGGCTCAGCGGCCATGGCCAACGGGCCCAACCGCTCCGCGGCATGTGGGATCTTTCCGGACCGGGTCACGAACCCACGTCCCCTACATCGGCAGGCGGACTCTCAACCACTGCGCCACCAGGGAAGCCCGATTTTTTAATTTTTTTTTAACATCTTTATCAGAGTATAATTGCTTTACAATGGTGTGTTAGTTTCTGCTTTATAACAAAGGATGATGCTTTAAATAGGCTTGTTCTCTGATTTCTCCAGCCATCTTGGGTAGAGGAGATTTACGTAAACCGCCTAGGAAAATGCCTCGTGGGAGCTAGCTGGCCTTATTTGTCAACAGTATTCAGAGGGCTGAAGGGAGAGGCGCCTTCCACATCAACGAGGCAGCTTCACGTCAACAATTATTTCCCTGAATTTTGAAAAACAGCTTCTGTCTTCAGGCTGTGTGACTGAAAGGGAGAAGCCAGGTTGCAAAACAATTCTGATAAAAGAGGCTCCGTGCCTCCCTCCACTTCCTCTGGGGCACCATCGCCCCCCTGGCTACCGAGGAGTCCCAGGAAGGCAGCGGGGGGGCACGTGGGCAGACAGGTGCGGAGAGTCTGCTAGTGCTGAGGGAGCTGGCTCATTCCTCCCACATTGCTCTTGTTTTAAAAATTGAGACTCCTGCCAGCAATATATTTAGCATGATGTGCATAGCCACGCAGCTGTAAAGTTGACACCCCGTGGGATGAGGAAGCGGAAAAGCCATGGCTAGGCTTTCCCCCAGTGCCCTCCCTTCACAAAGGAAATCAGGGCTTCTTTGCACACTGCCCCAGATAAGTCAATTGAAGTGGGCACGTCTGCTTTCTGCAACGCTCCTCGCTTTGTTTGCAGTATCCCAGGAGATGGGTTGGAGAGAATGGGGAAAGGAGATTGTCACTGAAAGGGCCCTCGTTCTGCATTTCTAAGTCCCTTGCTCATATGATTAGGAAATCAAACACTTTATAACAATTCAGTGCCTACCAAAGTCTTATTTCTCAAAAATAAGAAAGAAGCCCCTTCATTAAAGAGTCCATCTTTTCTGCAGAGATAGACTGAAATCAGAAAACCTAGATTAAAGCCCACCTCAGTCACTTATTAGCTGTGCAAGCTGGGGCAAATCCTCAAGGGCTATAAATAAAGAAAATATATCCTATCTTCACTATTGAGCTCAGAGAGTGGTTATAAGAATGAAAATTAAAACGTGAGGGCTTCCCTGGTGGCACAGTGGTTGAGAGTCTGCCTGCCAATGCAGGGGACGCGGGTTCGTGCCCCGGTCCGGGAAGATGCCACATGCCGCAGAGCGGCTGGGCCCGTGAGCCATGGCCTCTGAGCCTGCGCGTCCAGAGCCTGTGCTCCGCAACGGGAGAGGCCACAGCAGTGAGAGGCCCACGTACCGCAAAAAAAAACCCAAAAACCTGATAAGGTTTACACGAAGGATCTGGCAACTGGAAGGGATATTTAGGTGTGCCTGCCTGGCCCCTGGTTCATACTCAAAAAATATCTGTGGAATTGGCTGCTAGAGGGAGATATGTGGGATGCCAGGTATGAAGCAAGCAAAACTGATGGGGGGAGGTATTTGGGGCTTTGTCTTGGCTTACTCCCTTCAGTCCTTTATTTAGTCTGTCCACACATGAAAATGGCTTCAACTCCCTTCAGCCGTACTATCCCCACCAAACAGCTATCCACAAATGGTACACAGTGGACCTGATTCTCCAATCCCATCGCAGCAGCCTGGGCCCATCCACATGTGACTGACCACGTGCCCCATGGCTCGTTTGTAATGCCACTCAACATCTATTTTCATATACTAGGAGGCCAGTGCAACAGCCTCCTATAGACCTAAAGGAAAAGAATATCCAGGTGCATATAATCACCTCACTGAGTCCCTTCTAGGCCACAGCTGGATTACGTTTACCGAACTCGAGTAGAGCTGCTCAGATGTGCATGGAAACACCTGGGGAGCTTGCACAGTGTGAATCTGATCCAGACGGTCTGGAGCGGGAACTGCCAATCAGCCCTCAGGGGGTGCTGGTGCTGGTAGCCCTCAGAGCAGGCTTGGACTGTCGAGGACATAGAGGACTATCAAGGACAGAATCATTTCTGCCTCACAACCCTGTTTGCTGCGGTTGACCCACAGTTGTAAGCCTACCCTCTTGAATTCAACCCCAATAAGACTTGGGGCTTCCTCTCCTCCAGCTCAGTGGCCGGTGCCCTCTGTCATGGGCAGGTGTTCTCTTGCCCATGGACTCTTTCTCATATGGGCTGCTCTGAGACACTTTGGAGACCCAGTTCCTGGGTTCTCTCACTTGCACTTTCTGAATTCCATGACCTACCCACAGATTGGCTGCTTGAAACTCCCCTTTTAGCCTCTGTTCTTGAGAGTTGAACTCTGTTGGAATTCCTTTAGGAATGGCCCTTTGGGGCAAAATCTCTTTAAGGAGGTTCCAGGTCAGCTCACAATGCACACTCCCAAACTGCACTTCTCTTTCACGGTAAACACGCACCTCTGCCCTGTTGTCCGTGGAGTGAACTTGCTGCCCAGACGGCACCCTCTGCACTGTTGCCACAGGCAGCCTCCATCAGACGCCTGCCCTTCCTTTTAGATTTCTCAGGCCTGGGGCCGTTACCCGTCCACGCCCCACCTCCAGGGACACATTTCAATTGCTTCAGAAGGTCTCCCTGAAGCCCGCCATCTCTTCTGCATTGTGGGGATTTGGGGTGAACCACACACCATCCACTGACCAAATCCTCCTCCTGCACTTCCCAGCTTCGCTCTCAGACCCCCCCAGCCTCTCTCAGGGTGAGGCTGGGTAGTCAGCTAAGGTCTCAAACCAGTTCTTACCTCCTTCTTTGCAAGTCCTGCACAGTTGAGCTAGCAACCCACTCTGGAAAAGGGGAGCACTTGCCACCTACTCTCCTGTGTCCTCAAAGGCCAGCCCAGGACTCTCTGCGACTGTAGCCTTTGATACTGTGACAGTCATGGAAGGAGGGTTTGGGACCCCAAAGCATTGTTTTTGACAGAATAAAATGCAGCCCTTGCTCCCTAAGCTCCATAGGCGTTTGAAAAATATCCGTTCAAGTTCTTCTCCAAGCTATTTGACATAGCTTGACTGGGTCACTCCACTCACTTCCCAGCTTGGGAGAAGCTGAGGGAGCCCTGGGGGGGGGGGAGTGGGCAGCATCTCTGAAAGTTAGACTATAAGAGCCCCAAGGGCAGGGACTCACCTGTCCCCTTCATGGTGCCCGTGCCCTGTCTGGCACATACGGGTGCTCATGGAATATCTGGGGAATGAATGACTGGTCACTAGGAATGTTGGTGACCAGGTCAACCCATTTCTCTGTGATGATGGTCCTTCCTGGGTCCTGGATTTTTTAGAGCAGTTCCTAATTAAAATATGTCCAAATTTGGGATTTGGAAATTATGGTGACTATTTCAGGAAGGGACGTGTTCAGCTTGGATCCTCTTTGAGCCCTCCTATGAAGGTACCACTCCACCCCCCTGGAAGGCAGTGTGGCCCAGGAAGCCCTGGGCCTTAGACAGCAGGAGGGGCTCTGGGGACATTCAGAAGTTGGTCTCTACTGGACACAGTGGCTGAATGGGTGTTGAGTGAAAGAGAGGGTGGAGTCCATGACTATTATAATTATTTTGTAAACTGTACCAGGTATTAGTCCCAATGCATTTTGATGGCTTTTGAAATGATTAATGAAAGAACCGGCTTCTACATTTATAAATTTATTTCACCAAAATATCAGGAAAAATCTAAAAGTCAGTTGTATGACTTGATGCCAATTTGCCTCTTTTGTCTGGGGTCTGGGATAATGAATGCTTGGTGAGATTGACCTATTTCCCCCCTCACCCCCAGAAATCACGCATCCAAAATTCATTAAGAAGAGATGTGTTTATAGGCATCACCACCTCTAACCCTGTAAAAAACTAGGGAGCATTAACTAATTTCCATGGAATTAACCTACTCACCAGGGGAGATTGGCCGACTGTTCTAGCATACTGTAACACCTACCAAACCTTATATAGGTAACATACCTATCGTATCCTGCTATTTCTATCAGCTATTTGTGCTGCAAACCCAAAATTTAGTGGCTCAAAACAGCGAGCATTTATTATCTCAGTTTCCATAGGTCGCAAACTGGGAGTGACTTACCAAGGGGGTTCTGGCACATGTCATGTCTTATGAGGCAGACCTGATGTCTACCAGGGCTGCAGTTACCTGGAGGTCTAATTGAGGCTGGAGGATTTACTTGCATGCTCACCTCGGTTGCCAGCTGGCTACTGACTGGAGGCCCTTTGTAATGATTAAAATGTAATATTTACAGTTTTATTATATTTGTAGATAATTTTATCCCACTAGGTACTTCTCTTTCCTAAAGTCTAGAATTACTGTCCTATGGGAGACTGTGACATTTTTTAACATTAAAAAAGAATTTTTGTACTGAAGTTCCTGGCACATAATAGATGTTCGCTAAATATTTGTTTGACCGGATTAAATCAAATGTAGGGCACCACCGAATAAGATGATCAATTTGGTCTCTGCCCACTCTAAAATCTTATGAATTCTTTACTTTAACTCAGAGGCAATTTACCAGTTTGAGTTTTACTGTAACCAATCACCCCTACATAATTAAAACCAGCTCTGGTCCACTGCATCATTTCCTAAATACTGGGAGACTTTCTGTTTCACATACATATAATGGCACTGCCCTCTTAGTATTCATATCTTCAAAATCCCTTACTGGAAATAATCTTCCCCTTTTGTATAAATGAAGTAGGTGGAATTTACACTCTACCCTTTGAAGGTTTTGCATTATAAATTCATTCAGGAACACGGATTATGTATGCTTGTGAGGGTAAAATTAGGAGACAATGTGGCACATCCCCAGAAAGGGGGTGGGGATTTCCAAGGCTCTTCACAAACCCCCCAACCTTTATTATTTTACGCTGTATAAGGTTATTAAGTTCTAAAATTTTTAATCAAAAATATGAAACAAAATATGTTGCTGGTAGGGTAAAGAAGCTTATGGTGCTCCCCTCATCCATCTGAGATCAGTCCCAGGAGGAGGGATGTTTCTATAGATTGGTCACGTTCCTGTCCAACTTGCAGAGATATTCTTGAGCCACGTTTTCGAAGGCTCAGGGCATGGGAAGCGGAGCTTAAGTAAGACTTCCGTCTTTGGGGATGGTTTTCCTCCGGAGGGGGAAGGAAGAAAGAGGTGTTGTGGCTGCTTCATATCAATCTCTGTTGTTTCTTCCCTCTCCGTCTTTCCCCTCTGTCTGGGTAAGTCAGAAGGGCAGGGCTGGGACTGGCTGCCCAGAACGGCTCTGTTCCGGGCATTGGTACCCACGCAGACTCACAGCTTTCTTCTTCTTGGCCCTCATTCCTGATTGTCGTGGCTTGGTTTTGCCCTACCACCCAGTGCTGGGATGAAGGGGCTGAGGCTTGGGTGGTGCCTAGACTAGGAGGGTCAAATAGGCTGTGGGTCCAGTTTTATTTCTAGGCTCTGGGCCACTTGACCTGGGCTCCGCCCAGCCTACTAGCGGAGTACAAAGCCCGAGTTTCCAAGCCATGTACATGTCGGCCTCCAGAACTTCTCACAGGGTTAGCAACAAGCGGAGGATGAGATCGAGGTGTTCTGATCTTCTCTCCAGGTCATCTGTTTTTGTTTACAACAATATGTCATGTTATTTAAGAGGAGGATTTTAGGTAGAGAACATGGGAAATGGACATTAATTCAGACAGTCTGAGTTACAGGAGATTGTTCTGAAATGTAACAAACCACAAATTTAAAGTTAGAACACTGGGGTTCAAACACCACTGCATCCTATTGGCTAAGATATTTAGCCCCTGTTTTCTTGGAAGTGTGTGTGTTATATATACAACTTATAGGAGAGTTAGGAGTGAATGGGCTATCATATATATGTTACACAAATAGTAGTAGATGCTTGGTAGACGCTTCTTGAATTTCTATGATAGTTCAAATACATTTTACTGAATTTAAAATTTTGAGGTTATTTCTTCTGTTTTCAAAGACTTACTTGCTAAATTCATAGCATTCTTTTATTTTCAAAGCAAGGGATAAAAAGCTTATGTTTCTCAATATGCAGTCTATTTTGGGAATCAGCAATTACTTTTTTTTTTTTTTTTTGCGGTATGCAGGCCTCTCACCGCTGTGGCCTCTCCCGTTGCGGAGCACAGGCTCCGGACGCGCAGGCCCAGTGGCTATGCTCCGGACGCGCAGGCCCAGTGGCCATGGCCCACGGGCCCAGCTGCTCCGCGGCATGTGGGATCTTCCCGGACCGGGGCACGAACCTGCGTCGCCTGCATCGGCAGGCGGACTCTCAACCACTGCACCACCAGGGAAGCCCCAGCAATTACTTCTTATATTCAAAGACTTGTATGGTTCTGACACACTACTATTTTGAACTATAGCTTTTGTCATTTAATTAGTCTCATTTAATTTATTACATTATGTTGATGCTAATTATGCATATTTTACCTAAAAGGATTAAAAACATTTCACAAAAATATTTCCCACATTTTGTGCCTTCATTCTACAAATAGATATTAGTGATTTTACCTAGTTTTCTCTATTATTCTCATTGAGGGACATTTTCTTACACAGAATCAACTTAGCATGTAGCCAAGTTTTAAAATAAACAATTTAGAATTTTATTTTGTTCTTGCAGTAATGTAATGGCAACACCACAGGCAAAATTAGTCAGATTCAGTGATTTGTCCAAGGACACACAGTTAATAAGTGGGAGAAAGCTAGCAGCCAAATCTGGGCAGCCTGACCTTAAAGCCTGAACTCTGACCAGCATACTACCCAGTCTCCTAATTGATGTCTTAGCCACAGTGATCACCATGAATCCGAAGTGTCTTTAGAAGTCCCGGCTTCAACTACTCTGTCTCTTCAGTTCATGATGATGCTCTAACTTGTTGAACTGTGTGTTCCATATTCTGGTAAAATTTTAACATGGGTGGCAACCATGTGTTTATTGAACAGACACTTACATTGTGCTTACTAGTCTAAATGCTCTATTAAAATTAACTTAATCCTTATCACAGCTGTATAAGCTGTGTATTACCATGTCACCTCCATTTTATACATGAGGCAATTGAAGAACAGAGAGGTTAAGCAACTTAAGCGAGGTTGCAGAACTAATAAATAGTAAATGGTAGAGCTGGGATTCAAAACCAGGCCACCTGGCTAGTAACCATTATGCCACATTGCCTCTACATTTGTGATAACAGTCAATGGAACACTTCTCATAAACTCAGCACTCAATTAGGGAGATATAGACAAAGATTTTACCCTTCAGTTGCACACAAATTACAATAATAAATAGTTGTTCAGAGAAGGGTAAAGTTCAGGCAGGCTCGAGCAGGCTCTGAATGTATGGCAGACGCTGCTATTGTCTATGTTATCTTCAGGCTCTTCCTCTTCCTTTCTAACCAAAGGCCAGTTTTGTTTAGGATAACAATGTGCCCAGTAAGAGGTGGCCGTGCAATCAAGTTCTGGCCAATGAGATGACAGAGGAAGTCTGCTGGGTTGGGCTTCCTGGAAAGCTATTATTTTCCTGATACAAAGGTTCAGATTCAGTTGACAGGCACCTTTGACTTTTTGCCCTTGTCCTTGCCCTTTCTTTTTCCCTGGGACCCAAATACAATACCTGGAGTGGAGCAGCTATCCTACAACCATGAGGACTAAAGCCAAGTGCTAAGGATGGCAGACAAGGAAGTTAGAAGCAGCTTGGTCCTTGATTTCTTTAAGCAGCTGTAGCAGTCCTGGACTTCTTGATGTGTGAGAAAAAAATAAACCCTTATATGGTTAAAGCAATGTAGTCAAGTTTCTGTTACAAGCAATTGAACGAAATCCTAACTTATACAGAAAACTTCAGGAGTAGAAGAGTATCCGTTTAAGCTTTGACGGTCAGGAATATTCAGCTAGGTTGGGGAAAAAAAGAAGCATACCAGGTGTGGAGTGTGTCCTACCCAATGACAAGGAAGCAGAACCAGCACAGTGGGTTCAGGGGAAGGTGGGAAACCAGCAGGTCTGGGAAGAGCATGGCTAACACAGCTCTGTAGCACCTGAAGAAGAGCAAGAATGGTAAAGGAGCTGATGTATGAAATAGCATGGAAGGGGCTGAGACTCAGTGAGAGATGAGCGTTGGGCCACATCATGGATTTGGAACTAAGAGTTTGGACCTTATGAATACAGAGGTGGGAAGCATCGAAGAGTTTGGGGCAAGGATATGATATTAAAGAGCCTGCATACAGGTGTTCTATAAATGCTATTGGATCTTCACACAGTCAGTCCACAAATAGTTTTGAGCATTCTGCTATGTGCCAGTCACTGTTCTAAGCCCAGGGTGAGAGATCAAGATTCTGTAAGATGATGTAAGTTCAATTTCTGGGTCCCTAAACAAATATTTTAGAAAAGGGGTCCCATTATTCCTTTTTTTGTTTTGTTTTGTTTTAATTAATTTTTTTTCTTATTAGTCATCCATTTTATACACATCAGTGTATACATGTCAATCCCAATCGCCCAATTCATCACACCACCACCACCCACCGCTTTCCCCCCTTGGTGTCTGTACATTTGTTCTCTACTTCTGTGTCTCAATTTCTGCTCTGCAAACTGGTTCATCTGTACCATTTTCTAGGTTCCACATATATGCGTTACCATCATTCCTTCTTAAAATGATAAAACATGGAGTGTTTTGAGTGGGACTGGCTGAGTTCAAATCCTGGCTTTGTCACTTGACATCTCTGTGCCTCGGTTTCCTCAGCTGCATTATGCATCTAATAAAAGTACTTGCCACTTTGCTTAATTATGAGGATTCCATGAGGCAGGACTGACTCAGTGCTCCCTGTCTAAAGGCTGTCCTGGCTTCCCATTGTTCAGTCCCCCAGTCATGGAGCATCCCTGACTCCTCTTCTTGCATCAGCAAATTCTATTGGATTTAACTTCAAAATATCTCCAGAATCCCATTGTGTTGTAGCACGTTCACTGCTATCACCTGGTCGTGGCCACCTTCATCTCTGCAGTGGTTACTTGGTGCCCGTTCTTTCCAGATGTCCTCTTTAGGACTAGTGTGCCCATCCTCCACCCGCTGGTTATTGGTTGTTGAAAGCACAACCTGCTTCACTCAAAACTTACACACTCTTCCAAGGGGCAGCACTGTGAATACACTAATGTTACATGGCAAGGGGGAAGGCGGGTCACTAATCAACTGACTTTCAGATGGGGAGATTACCCTGATCATTCAGGTGGACCCAGTGTAATCACAAGGGTCCCTATAAATGAAAGAGGGGGAGAAGTCAGTCATTGAAGGACATGTGACAACAGGAATAGAGGTAGGAGTGATGGGATTGCTGGAATTGGATTCTCCCCTAGAGCCTCCAGAAGGGTGGCAGGCTGTGAGATAGTAAATTTGTCTTGTCTTAAGTCACTGTGTTTGTAGTACTATGTTACAGCAGGCACGGGAAATCCATGTGATTTTGGACAACTCTGAAGGGCCATCCCAGCTCCAACAGCTTCCCCTAGGAGTGGCTGAAGCCTCAGTTGCCACCATCTTGCAGGCTGGCTTCTCCCTCTGCCCTTATCTGCCTTCTTTGTGTCTTTACAGGTGTATTTCCCAAGCACACACCCCGAAAGCCTTCTGCATGCAATTCTCCATCTCAGATTTGTTTCCAAGGAGCCCAAGGTAAGACAGTCTCTCACATGAATTGTTGTAATGCCCCCTGCATGGTCTCCATGCTTATACCCTTAACTCTCTGTTGCAGGCTCTTCTCAACATAGTAGACACAATGACTCTGTGAAAACATAAATTAGATCAAGACACTCCATGGCTTTCCTTTTCACTCGGAGTAGGGGTCAGATCCCGTAAAGGAACCGAAAGGTCCTTTCATAATCTTCCCAACCACCCTGACAATTCCTCCTCTGCGTCATCTCCCATGACTCTCCCCCTTGTTCACTCCACTCCAGCCACACGGGCATCCTTGCTCGTTTTGAACCTGCCGGGCAAACTCCTGCCCTAGGACTTCTGCATTAACTCTTTTCTCTGCTCAATGCCACTTTTCCAGTGGGGTCCCTGATCACTCTATTTAAAATAGCAATTGCCCTTCATCCTACTCTGGTACTCCCTATCCCTCTTACCTGCATTATTTTCTCTATGGGCCCTAGAACTTTCTAATATACTATATAATTTATTTATTTTTGTTTATTGTTTTTGTCCTCCCGCTAGACTATACCATCTATGAAGATGAGTATTTTGTTTATTTACTGCTATGTCCCCAGTGCTCAGGACTGTGGCTGGCAAATAGCGGTCACTCATAAAAATCTGTTTGATGAATAAATGAATAAATGCAGGTACAGTATTTAGAACAGTGTCTGGCACGTAGTAAATGCTTAATAAGTATTAGCTATTACTTTTTGCTGGTAGAGAAGGGGTCATGAGATTCCTGGCATTTCAGAGACAACTTATACTGGTATTTGATCCTATGATCCTGCAGGAAGAGGAAGATAAATCACATACACATGTTGATCAGGACCTTCACTTCCTTGCTTCTATGTGTGTGATCTAACCCCGGGATGAGCTGTAGTCTCTTTAGAATAGACTTAAAAGCAAAAGTCTGAGTCTCTCACATGGACGGAGGAGGTGACCAAGGATGCGAGGAAAAGGTGTGGGCTGGAGTTCTTTTTGGAACCACAATTTGGGCCCAGGGAACAGAGGTCAGGAGAAGTCTGATCTGGCTTGAGGTCAGGCCTGATCCATCCCAGGACCTCTTTGGGAAATGGTGAAAGTTCCGCAGTTATACTGAGACAGGAAGGCTGACGGCAGTTTATACTGATTCTAAACTATTTATTGGAAGGACTGCCCTGTTTTAATGAGATTTCTGTGAAGAAAGAGTCCAAAGGTCTATTTCATATCCTTGTTCATGAGCCTTATCCTTTCTTGAACTGTGTGTGGTCAGCCCAAGGTACTAGCCAAAGGTGAGGTCCTTTCTTTTCGTAGGTTTTGGGGAAAGAGGCTCAGAAATGTACTTTGAGATGGGAAGGAGCCAGAGTATATGCATGTAAATTTGTAAGATATCCTGAATCCTAGGGAAATACACACTCATCTTTAAAAAATATCTATTCTGCTTCATATATAGATTTGTATTAAACTACAGAAGAACAACATAGTTAATTCTGCCATCTGTTGGTTGAGCATTTCGAAGAAAAGCTCTTGTGTATGAGGTACTTAAAATCATTGAGTCCTTGACTCCAAAATATAGATAATGCCTAAACTCTCAGGGACAGGAGGGGATTTGTCCTATTTTAAAGATCTTGTGCGATAGATGCTATAACTTTTGTTGCTGGTTCAATCTCAAATTAGACAGTGTCTTGGAATGTCTTAATAGCATTGAAGCTCATTTCAATGCTATTTTGATCCCTATTGATCATATTAGCACCCAATGAGTTGCTAACCCTGGAAATTGCGTGTTTGAGATATATATGAAGGAACTCCTGTAATTTTTTTTCCAAAATAAGGTTAATTCCTAATTCTTTAATAGTTTTTTTTTAAAGAGATGGGATGGGGGAGCTTTCCTGATATTCGTATCATGTTCAAATCATGTCAAAGTGCTTCAGGTTTCCACACCTATCACACAGTGCTTGCTTATTAAAAGTTGAATTCCTAATTCCTTTAAAAATTAACCCATCTTTAAATATCTCTTCTAAATATTCAGAGGGCAAAACATGAAATAGACAATAATATGCACATAGAGGATTCCTTTTAGCCCTTAAATAACATACATCTTTGTTGTATTTCTGTTGATGGGAAGTATGAGCTCTATCTCACATCCTTGTGTCTTGAAGACTTTTGAAATAACACACATTGTTGAGGTAAGGTTTTCACTTAGAGAGTTATAGTTCTTTTTTCATTGCACTTTTATTTAGTGATTTATTTTCCGTCTTGTCTCAGGACAAGATGAATTGGACCAAATATGCAACCTCATACCTCCATTCTTACTGTATGTATGTCATCTTGGTTTTGGTAGGCCACATTATTAACCGAATTTTGAACGAAAGCCTAATCTTCTAAGGTGTGATGGTCCTGTCCAGGGCTGCCTGCCCATCCCACCTGCTTGTCACACTTCACCCTTGTAGTCATGGCTCACTATGTCCCTGCTCTGTTGACATGGACTGATGATTGATATTTCTAGCCATCTGAGTCCACATCTAAATGATTTTTTAAATCTAACTTCTTCAAACGTCATGTATTATAGGGCTGTGTCCACATCTTCAGATACTTTGCTGAAAGGAATAGTCAGTGAACAAATTGCAGTCAAGTGCTCTCCCTTCCTGCCTTCTCAAGTTCACCCCCGAGTCCGCGTTAACGTGACGCATGCTTGAACTTCCACCTGTATTTTTAAAAAATTCTGCATCATCCTTTTCAATCCTGCTTCTTGGTATCTAAAGTGTCTCAGCAACATCTTCAAGCAATAATCAAGGGCATAGTTTCCCAAAACTATAGCGTTCAAAGCATCCTGCTTGGTTGTTTGCTGATTTTTTCCAGGCAACCTCTTTTTATTTTATTTTTTTTAATTTTTATTAATTTATTTATTTTTTCGGTACACGGGCCTCTCACTGTTGTGGCCTTGCCCGTTGTGGAGCACAGGGTCCAGACGCGCAGGCTCAGCGGCCATGGCTCACGGGCCCAGCCGCTCCGTGGCATGTGGGATCTTCCCGGACCAGGGCACGAACCCGTGTCCCCTGCATCAGCAGGCGGACTCTCAACCACTGCGCCACCAGGGAAGCCCCTCTTTTTATTTTAGGAATATAACAGGAATCCAGAGCTAATGATTTATTGCCCTTCTATCTTCAACATAACACTTCCTACCATAAGCACATTTCTAAGACTCTGTGACTGTCTTAAGGAGCTTCTATTTGCTGCGGATACTCTATCAGCTATTGTTTTTAAGCTCCCCAAAGAAGGCAGAGCATTTCTGAGAGTTAATTCAGACCATGTCCTGATGGGAAACACCACCAAGATCATGTACTAACATGAACCCTGTGAACCTATTAGCCAGAGATTGAATTTTTTAAATTGAGGTATAACATACAAACAGTAAAGTGCAAGAATCTTGTATAAAGTTGATGAGTTATACACGCTCACACCCGATGTAGCCACTGCCTAGATCGAGACATAGATTTTTCCAACATCCCAGAAGGTTTTCTTGTCTTCTTCAGCCCTCCCTTTTCCCAGTTAATACCCCACTCCGGGTAACCATGCATCTGACTTCCATCACCATAGATTAGTTTTGTCTGTTCTCTAACTGCATAATAAATGGAGCCACACAGTATGTGTGCTTTAGTGTCTGGCTTCTTCCTCATCAGTATGTCAGTGAGATCATTCATGTTCATATCTGCAGTGGGACTGCATTTTTCTTTCTTTCTTTTTTTTCCTATTGCCGTGTCTTATTCTGCTGTATCAATGCTCCACAGTTTGTCCATTCTACTACTGATGGACATTTGGATTGTTTACAGCTTTGGATGACTGTGAATAAAGCTGCTTAGTCGGGCTTCCCTGGTGGCGCAGTGGTTGAGAGTCCGCCTGCCGATGCAGGGGACACGGGTTCGTGCCCTGGTCCGGGAAGATCCCACATGCCGCGGGGCGGCTGGGCCCGTGAGCCATGGCCGCTGAGCCTGCGCGTCTGGAGCCTGTGCTCCGCAACGGGAGAGGCCGCAAAGTGAGAGACCCGCATACCGCAAAAACAAAAAAACAAACAACAAAAAAAAGCTGCTTAGTCAGAGATTTTTACATGTAAAAGAACACTTAGCCACACACAAATTCTGGTATTTGGACAATCCTTTATGTGATGATAGACACTGAGTAGAAAACCAGATCAAGAACCCCAGGATGCTTTTTGTAAGACACTGAAAATCTATGTGTCATTCAGGTTGAAATCAACTGTAAGAGCGCAGGCAACAAAAGGAAAAAAAAAGATAAATTGGACTTTATCAGCTTCATGGACATTTGTGCACCAAAAGATACTATCAAGAAAGCAAAAATGCAACCTACTGAATGGGAGTAAAATATTTGCAAATCATTTATCAGATGAGATTAATATCTAGAATATATAAAGAATACCAAAATCTCAACAACAAATAAATAACTCAATTCAAAAAATGAGCAAAAATATTTGAATAGACATTTCTCCAAAGAAGATACACAAATGGCCAATAAGCCCATGAAAAAATGTTCAACATCATTAGACATCAGAGAAATGCACATCAAAACCCCACTGAGATATCACTTCACAACTACTTGGATAGCTATAATTTTATTTAAAAAGAAAAGAAAAGGAAAATAAATTGGAGAAATTGGGAACCTCATGCACTACTGGCACAAATGTGAAAATGATGCAGCTGCTGCCGCAAGCACTCTGACAGTTTCTTAAAAGGATGAACATAGAACTATCATATGACCCAGCAATTTCAGTCCTAGGTAAAATACCCCGAAGAATTTAAAGCAGGGACTTGCACAGCTATTTGTACAACAATGTTCATAAGAGTGTTATGGACAATAGGCAGAAGGTGAAAACAACCAAAGTGTCCATCGACAGATGAATGGCTAAACACATATGGTATATACACAAAATGGAATATTGCTCAGCCATAAAAAGAATTGAATTTTGATATATACTACAACATGGATGAAACTTGAAAGCATTATGATTAATGAAATAAGCCAGACACAGAAGGACATCTATTGTATGATTCCACTTATGAGGTACTTAGAAAGGGCAAATTCACAGAGACAGAAAGTATTATTAGAGGTTACTAATAACCTCTAACAGGTTAGGCAGAAAGGAGAAGTTATTGTTTAATGAGTAGAGAGATGTGTTTGGAGGGGGGATGATTAGAAACTCTTGAGTGTAGATAGTGGATGGTCATACAACATTGTGAATGAATTTAACTCCACCCAGCTGTATACTTACAAATCGTTAAAATGATAAATAATACATTATGTATTACGTATATAATATGTATATGTATATGTATGTATAATAAATAAATCAGCTGTAAGTATAAACAGTATTTCTTTGGTATTCAATCATTTGACACATTCTTATTGGATATTAGAGAGTATTAGTGTTAGGCACTTGCAGAAAGAAAGATGAATCAGGCATAATGTATTAGCTTCCCATTGCTGTTGTGACAAATTGCCACAAACTTAGTGGCTTAAAGCAACATACATTTATTATCTTACAGTTCTGTAGGTCAGAAATTCAAAATGAGTCTCAGTGGGAAAAAAATCAAGGTACAGCAGAGCTGTGTTCCTTCTGAAGGCTCTAGTGGAGAACCAGTTTCCTTGCTGTTTCCAACTTTTGGAGGCTGCCTGTGTTCCTTGGCTTACGGCTCCCCTTCCAGCTTCAGTGAAAAGCAATTGCAGCACTTTAACCCTGCTTTTGTTATCACACCTTCTCTGCCTCTGACTGTCCTGCCTCCCTCTTTCATTTACGTGGATCCTTGTGATTACACTGGGCCCGTCTAGGTGATCCAGATAACCTCCCCGTCTCTACAGCTGATTGGCAACCTTAGTTCCATGTGCAACTTTAATTCTCCCTTTCCATGTAGCCTATCGTATTCATAGATTACAGGGATGGGGGACTGGGATTGTCATCTTCGGGGGGTCGTTATTCTGCTCACCGTACATACCTTCCTGACTTCAAAGATTAGCAGGGGAGATACAACAATAAAATAAGTCATGAGTGGTGCAGCCGAAGTGCTCTGCATTTAGGGTGAGAAAGATTATTCCAGCTGAGAGAGAGAATCTATAAACTCTTCTTAGAGACTATATAGGAATAATACCAGGGTGCCCTCTATGTCAAGGACTTCGGGGTTTGCACAGCTTCGTGGCATATGTGAGCTATATTCCACATCTAATGGCCAGGCACGATCATAAGAAAGCGGCTGATCAGTCAATGCCAGAGGGTGATCCACAGTGGCCACCCAGCGGCAGGATTCAGGTGGGTCAGCTGGGGGACAGGACAGCTGTGTTGCCGCTGCTTGACAAGCAAGGCTGCCGGGACCATTAAGTCTCAGCGTGATCCACAAGTGACTCTTGCCCATGGTACCTGCTGGTAAGCCAGAAACTCAGAGAAATGTGAATTCTGGCACTAGCATCAAAAGTAAGTGTGAGACAGACATAGAGAACAGACCTGTGGTTGCCAAGGGGGAGAGGGCTGGGGAGGGATGGAGTGGGAGTTTGGGATCAGCAGATGCAAGCTATTATATACAGAATGGATAAATAACAAGGTCCTACTGTATAGCACAGGGAACTATATTCAATATCCTGTGATAAACCATAATGGAAAAGAATTTTATAAAATGTGTATATATATATATATATATATATATATATATATATGTATAACTGAATCACTTTTCTGTACAGCAGAAATTAACACAACATTGTAAACCTATACTTTAATTAAAAAAAATATGGCTAGGTTAGGTGGGCCAATGTAACCAAATGCTTTTATAGCTCAAAAAAAAAAAAAAATC
Source organism: Monodon monoceros (assembly GCF_005190385.1). Classification (NCBI taxonomy): domain Eukaryota; kingdom Metazoa; phylum Chordata; class Mammalia; order Artiodactyla; family Monodontidae; genus Monodon; species Monodon monoceros. The sequence goes on from NW_021703774.1 coordinate 102,562,894, forward strand.
AATGTGAGAGACCTAGAAATAAATGGCAGCCTGGCCCTGTGATTCTCTTACACACAGTGTGGCTACAATTTGGGTTGCATACCAGTGTTTGCATTTGCTCTGGATTAGCCAAGAAGTGACCTCACTAGCACTTTCATATAAATGGCTGCTAATAGAAGTCAGCAAGACCCACTGTATCTTTTTGTTTGTTTGTTTTGTTTTGTTTGTTTGTTTGTTTTTGCTGTACGCGGGCCTCTCACTGTTGTGGCCTCTCCCGTTGCGGAGCACAGGCTCCGGACGCGCAGGCCCAGAGGCCATGGCTCACGGGTCCAGCCGCTCCGTGGCATGTGGGATCTTCCCGGACCGGGGCACGAACCCATGTCCCCTGCATCGGGAGGTGGACTCTCAACCACTGCGCCACCAGGGAAGCCCCACTGTATCTTTTGATGTAGGATTTTTCTTAAAAGTGACATCTTTGTATCCTCACAGTAGCACCCAAAAAGCACTTTAAACTCACAGGGAGGTGGGCTGGGAAACACTTCTCTCTCCAGGTGCAAAAGTGACGCATTCTGTGCCCCCAAGACACAACATCACAGAACTCTACTAAACATCCAGGCATATAGAGCTGTGGCCACTACAGGATCCCTTCCCAACCAGTGTGCTTCGGTTTTGTCCTCCATGTTTGTCAGGGAATAAATTAATCCACCGGAGGCATAATATGTGCTCAATAAATGTTTAATAAATGCATGAAATGGGAATAAGCAAGTGACTTCAAGTACCTAAAATTCTTAACCCAGATCTAGGTTGTGGTTCTGAAGGATCACACCTCTGTGATCACACCCATTTCCTTGCAATGACCTCATGTCTACACACATCGTTGTTTAGTCAGTTTAACCGACTTGTTGCCAGTCTGTGTGAACTCTAATTAGAAAATCACATTTAAGGATATTAGAAAAAAATGTATTTAAAGTTTGTCTTATAAAAACAAGAAAATTTTCATTAGCGTCTTTGCCTTGGTTAAAGGAAAACATTGTTGGACCTTTGCAGCCTTGCTTGTATCCTACCTCCAAGGGCACATCTGACCCACCAGATGAAGCTGGCTGCCCAGGGCCCAGGAGTTTGTGCCCTTTCTCTCCTCTACTCAATGACATCAAGGAATAATAATAACCTGTTTCATCTGTGTGGCTCAAGGTCTGCAAGGCCCAAAGTATTTCACTGTTTACCGTGAGAGGATGTTTGGGAGAGTTGCTTGTGAATCTCTAGACACGGCCAAGGTGCCACCCCAGACTCATGATCCCCTTATAACTGGAATGTATTCAAGGATGTGTGAAGTCCTCAGGAAATCAGATGCCCCATCTTTGTTTAGGTCTGGCATAACCTTTTATGTCACTTTCTCTTTCTTTTTTTCTTCTATCTCCTTCCTTCCATGTATTTATTAATTCAACAACTATTACTGAGCACCTACAGTGTGCAAGGGGCTGATTAGGAACTGAAGCTTCAGCTGGAAATAAGACAATGGTCTTTGCTTTCATGGTTTTAATGTACTAGTGAGAGGGTAGGGTCATGAACAAGGGAACGGATTAATTAATTAATGAAATATGCTTCACATTATAGGTATTAGGAAGGCAGTTAAAGAGGGTGCTGTGATAGAGAATCATGTGGGGAAAGTGTGTTCTTTCTTATGTATTGAAATGTGTGTAAATAGACAATTGTCTGCAAGTGTGTGAATAACACTGAACCAGCCTTTTTGTGGCAGCTCCTAGAGGAGAAAGCTTAGGTTAGTCCTCCTGGTAAAGGAAGAAAATGAAAACTTAAAATGCCAGGGCAATTCATCTTGTGAGGAACTCAGAAAGTAAGGGACATCCATCTTGTTTATCATAGTGTGTCCAGTGTACAGCAGCATGCTGGCATACAGAAAATGCTCCAAAAAAGTAATAATTGGTGGAAAAACCAACTGACCCTGCAAAACATATGTTTATAAGACCAGTTCTTTCTTTTGTCCTAGGTAGAAGGAAATCCAGCAGTCTTGAGTGATTTCCAGACACCTTTCCATACATGGCAGACTTTGATGGCTTTAGGCAGGACCTTCTGGGAAGGCACTTAGTAAAAAGTACCATACATTCAGGGATGCATGGAGAACTTTCTTCACAGCCTCATACAGGAGGTCAAACCATAGGAGGACACCTCCTGGAATTATCAAGACATTGTTGCTGGCAGATTGGATGTTTGGGTAAAGGATTATCTCTTGGGACCAGATTGCTATTTACCAGAAGAAAATGAACACTCTTGGCCCACCCTGGGAAGGGTTCATTAGGAAAACACAATACCCAATTATAGCATTTACCCTCTAGTAATTTATTTAATTGTGCACACATCAGCCTCTCACTCCAATAGACCATAAACTTCTCTTGTGACAACCTAAAGAGTCTGACAGGAAGAAGGGGTCAAGTCTTGTCTTGAAGCTGTATTTTCATAATAAGCATGTGTTTTGAGATTACAGGTTTTACATGAATAAAAATAGCATTTTCACTCTTTTCATTAGATTTCACATTTTTTTTTACTATCATAGTCATCATGTGACTGGGTAGCTTTGAGGTGGCTGCTGAAGATCATGGCCAGGCCAACTCCTGCTGCCCCCTACGTGTAACTTATTTTATTTATTTATTTATTTACTTTTGGCTGTGTTGGGTCTTCGTTGCTGCACGCGGGCTTTCTCTAGTTGTGGCGAGCGGGGGCTACTCTTCGTTGTGGTGCGCGGACTTCTCATTGCGGTGGCTTCTCTTGTTGCAGAGCATGGGCTCTAGGCGCCCAGGCTTCAGTAGTTGTGGCTCGCGGGCTCTAGAGCGCTGGCTCAGTAGTTGTGGCTCACGGGCTTAGTTGCTCCGCAGCATGTGGCATCTTCCTGGACCAGGGCTCGAACCCGTGTCCCCTGCATTGGCAAGCGGATTCTTAACCACTGCGCCACCAGGGAAGCCCCCCACAAGTCTTTTTCTTGTTGATTTCTTAAATCCCCAATGTTTGGCATATAGTAAATAATTGTTGCATTGAGCTTAAACACTGAGAATAAAGAAGTAATTTTAAAAAAAGAAAACATAGTTATACAAGTGTTAATCTTATTCCTCAATACTTGTATTCGAATGTGTTTCCCATCATTAGTTATTTTTGGCATTCCCAGTGTGATCTACAAGAAACTGCAACAGGATAATCATACTGAATTCAAAAAAATTCATCTCATGCCATCTCCAATAGGGTGTACTGGAGACCACAGGGGAGAGTAGAGAGGCATATTGTCTTAGAACATTTAAATTTAATATTTAAATATTCATTTAAGTGTGTGAACAACAAAGATACCCTACCGGCTGGACGCACGTCGGACATTTATTTATACCTACTGTCCCAATCCTCCCTCTCCCACCCAAACCGATTGACCCCCCGAAAGCCCCCCGAGACCGGGGAATCTCTAGAGATAAACTGTCATGAAAACCCCATAAGCTTTCCTTCCCCAGGACATGGCATTAGAGAAGTGATCTCAGCTAAAACAATTATCGCTGGGCTACTGCCAACAGAGAATATTGTATTCCCGGCTTAATAATAATACAAAAAAGAAAATGTAAGTTGAATCCAAATGAAATATAATTCTATCTGCTTTTTATCCAAGTGATTTCGGTGGACAGAGAGTAGGGGCTCTGCTAAGAGCAAATTAAATGAGTCCTGGGATACATCACAGTGGCTTTTAGAGGGAAGGAAGGTCACACACCCCCCCAAAGGCAAGTCTCTGAATGTCTGAAAAGAGAGGGGGGTGAGGGTGGATTGAAGCCCTGCCTTACTGATATTCCTCGCCGGAGGAGTGTTCTTCCCTTGGAAAATCACTGCTGTAAGCAATGGGGAGCGACAGAAGATTCTTGAGTAGGCGAATGGCAGGACCAAAGTAGCATTTAGGAAGCTGAATAAATATTAGTTGAATGAATGGATGATTCAGATTAAGGGCAAGACAGAGACATGAATTTGGCTACTTCTTTTTTTTTTTTTTTTTGCGGTACGCGAGCCTCTCACTGCTATGGCCTCTCCCGTTGTGGAGCACAGGCTCCGGACGCGGAGCGCAGGCTCCGGATGCGCAGGCTCAGCAGCCATGGCTCACGGGTCCAGCCGCTCCGCAGCATGTGGGATCTTCCCGGACCGGGGCACGAAACCGTGTCCCCTGCATCGGCAGGCGGACTCTCAACCACTGTGCCACCAGGGAAGCCCTTGGCTACTTCTGAATATGGATTTTAATAAAGGATTTAGAAAAAAGGATTAGAAAATAATATCCAATCAATACCATAATTATAGTTTTAGGTTACTTGTAGCTTTCTATCTGCTTATTCTTAGGTTAATGTAACAAAGGTGTTAAAACAGATCTGACTTGTGGAGGTGATAAAATGCAGCTCTACTTTTGTTTTTACTGATGACGTTTATTTTGTGTGGCACTCTTTTCCTGTCCTGGATAAACACGATTCACCTATAGGTAATAGACTGTCAGTTCTGTGGTAATTTTAAGTCACAAACATGGCCTAAGACACATTAGAACACACAGCTCTGGGAATAATTAAAACCCTGAATTCTATTTAATGTCAAATCTTGCTTTCCCTGGCCCACATTTGGCTGGCAGCCCACATTTCCCCTTTATTTCTCTTTTCTTTCTTCTCCTTCCTCATTAGGCATACTCCTAGGGTTGGAACACAGAGAAAGGGAAGATGACAACAGGAAGTGATCTTCTGCTGTATCTGCCTTTCCTTGGCTTTGTGCTGAGTTAGGCTCATGTTTAAAGCTGACATTCTCTTGAGGGCACTTTCGGATTCTCTGGAGATGTGTTTGTTGATGCTCCTTTTTCAGCTGGATGCCTACCCTCTTCTCTGAGGACCCATCCACACACTGCTGGGGTCCCATTGCCCTTTCTAGGTGGTCCTTTAAGGGGATCCTAACACAACCTTAGGATGGCAGACTCTTGATCCTGGGGACTCTGCACTGGGAAAACACTTGTACTACTGCTGGAGGGGGTTGAAGTAATTTCCCAGACAAAGTGGCTAGTTGCCTTGACACCATCATCCCCAACACGTTTTCTCTCCTACCCTTCATATTTTCTGGGGCAGAAGTTAGCCCTCAGCTCACAGTGTCTCCCAAGCTTCAGACAACACCTGCCAGACTCTCAAAGTGGCCATGTTGAACACTTCCAAGGCTTGACCTCCTTTATTTCTTCAGGGGATGAGAGGTTTTGAGGTTCTTAGGACAAATTTCTCCAAAGAAATCCTTCTCTCTAGAATCTTTCCTCTTGCTTCCCATTCTCCCAAAACCTTTTATACTTTTGAAATGCAAAAGAAGCCCCTGCATAAATATCCTGAATTTTTAAATCAAACCTCAGATTTCTTTTAAGAGTCTTCTTGTGGCAGTCTGTGTCATATATACCTTGGTACCTGAGAGCTATAACATCAGTCCCGCTGGAGAAATTGAGGTGAGAAGCGTTCTATTTAATATCAAGTTACATTTGCTTTAAGTAGGGCATTCTATACAGCAGCTTTAATTCCACTCACTTAATATTCTTGTCCTTTCAAAGTCTGAAGTTGAAAGAACTTCCAGAGTACTCAGACAAACTGGTAAATGATATCTGCAATCTTTTTTCATTCGTAATTCATTAATTTATTAAACATAAAAATTAAAAGCAGAGTGGGCTGCTACTTTTCACCTAATAGGTTAATAAATATTAAAAAGTATGGTAAAACTTAGTAATGATGTGAAAAAACTTTCACAGACTGTTAGTGGAAGTAAACATTAATGCAAAATTTTGGAAGGTAATTTATTAACATACATCCAAATTTAAAATGCAATCTCTATTGATTGCAACCATTGCCTGACCTTCAGAGACAGCTCTGGGTTGTGTAGAAGATTTTACAATTTGAGGGGCACTCTTTAAGAAAGAGAATGAAAAATTAGGAATACAAAATTGGATATGAAAGCAAATATTTAGTTAGAATGCGAAAAAAATTTACAACAAATTACAAATTTTAAAATGCTGACTGATAAAAGAAACAAAAAAATCCAGAAAAATTACATGATGCTTTTGTGAATAAATTATCTTATACACATACTTCTAGAATTTCTTTTGAATTTTGATATGATTCAAGAATTCTGAATAAATATAGAAAATGATCTGAAATTAAGGCGTGCACAGGAATAATTAAAATGTGTTAAAACACTTCTACATTGCATTATGCTACTTGATTATATAATCACATTATTTTTATATGACGTACATCGATTTGTTTATAAATATGTATAGTGATTTTGTCCCTGGGTTGTCTCTTTAAGTTCTTATGCTCCATCGATGGATAATTTTTCACCTCTTTTTGTCTAAAACTGCTGATTCTCTTCAGGATGTGATGTGATCCAATATGTTGGATGTATAAAATATGTAACCAAACAAATAGACATGGTCACCATGGGATTTGCACTGGTTTGTACCCTACAAACCCAGGAATTCTGATAACTTCTATTTTATAATATTTACACCAAAAAAGAAAAAATATATTGTGGGTTTATAATTGCATACATTGCTTATCAAATATATTCATGGCAGGACAGAACTTTTGCCTAGGCATCTGTGAGAACCAAATACTCTGCTTATAATTGTACATATCTGAAGATTGGCAGAACTTTCTCAGACTAGCTTCTGCTTCACACTTTTGAAAACTCATACCTCCATCAATACCCACATACTTCCAATGCCTGGTGAATAGATCACATGCATGTCCCAGTATGGCCTCTGGCATTGCCAAAGTAGGCAGTGGGGATATTGCCTGAAGCCATCCCTGCACCAGAATAGCTAGCAATAACTTAACTAGATGTGAAAGTGAACCGCATAAATATAACCTTCTTAACATAAACCCTGTGTGTCTTGGGCTTCCCTGGTGGTGCAATGGTTGGGAGTCTGCCTGCCGATGCAGGGGACATGGGTTCGTGCCCCGGTCCGGGAGGATCCCACATGCCGCGGAGCGGCTGCGCTCGTGAGCCATGGCCGCTGGGCCTGCGCGTCTGGAGCCTGGGCTCCGCAGCGGGAGAGGCCGCAGCAGTGAGAGGCCCGCATACCACAAAAAAACAAAAAAAACAACCCTATGTGTCTTCAACTCAGCTTCCCCTTAGCTGAATCCCAAGCAGCCCGTGGTCTCTCTAACACCAACCTACAGAAGAGCAAGTGTAACAGAGGGTAAGTTGGAGAGGAAAGAGACTGAGGTCCTAAATGACTGTGGCTAAAATAACTTTCACATTTTACAAAAGCATGTGATCATGTGAACACATTGCTTGGGCCCCAAACAGGGCCTAGAAAAGGGCCTGAGCACATGAGGGGCCTAGATGTCATTAACTTCAAGGTCAATCTGCCTTGCCAACCAGGAAGTTACCCTTTTTGGATGAGCCTTCTATTCACAGCACACTTAAATTTACAAGGTTGGTGCACCAGGGTGTTTGTCGCAAATGCAGGTTAGTTAGGTTTACAGTTGGCTAACCTCCGACAAGAGTCAGCAATTGAGTAGAATTTTCCTAAGTCTTTATTTCCTAGCCTAAAGGGCTGAGGAAAGTTACTGACCTCATTATGCTGATCATATACCATTGAAAGGTGTTTGACTTAGAAAATGAAGGTGTTGATATTTTGGTAGACTAGCAAGAAGGAGGCTCATGGAAGGACCATGAAAGGGGTGGGTTGTGCTCAGACATTGGGAAAATTAAAGAGAGCGTGGGAAGATGCCTTAATGATCAGTTTAAGGACTCTCTTTTCTACCCTTTATAAGGGAATAGTCAGGAATGATTTCGGCTGGAAGTAACAGAATAAACTAACAGCGGCTTAAATAATCAAGATGCTTAATTAACTCTTAGAATAAAAAATCTGAAGATAGGTGACCTTATAATTCTGCTATTTTGGGACTCTGGGTCATTGTATCTGTGATTCTCATGGTCAAAATATGGTTGTCACAGCTCCGTGAATCATTCATCCAAAGGTAGAAAACAGGGGACAGCGAGAGAGTGTGTGCGTTTCTCCTTTCAGCAAGGAGGAAAAATCTTTCTAAACAGTTTCCCATCAGAATTCCTCTTTAGGTCTCATTGGCCAAAACTGGGCACATGGGCACCTCTAGGAGAAGAGGGAATTGGGAAAGTGGGTGTCTGGCAAAGGGTCATGGGAGTTCCATGTTTGGCTTAGTCATGCTTCATCTTTCTGGGCTGAACATATGGTTTCCCTGAACAAAAATATGGATTCTAGTAGGAAGAAAATGGGAATTTCTATTTGGAGAAAATTGATGTTACATGCAGTTGGAACTTTTGTGTTGAATATCATAAAACTATCCTTTGCTTAATAATTATTAAACTAACATGAATTGAGAACGTAACATGAAAACTCTCAGTTATTTAGTCAATGCTCTGTGCCAGGAATAGGCGCTAGCTGTTAGATATATGTTATCTGCAGCTAGCCCAGCCCTGCAAGATGAATATTTTTATTATTATTTTCAGAGAGATTAGGTTACCTCCCCATTGGGGAAATAAGTAGCTCTATTTGACCTCTATCATTAAAGTCCTTGCATTTCTTGAACTTCAAATGAATTAAAGCATATAAAATGTTCTCTTTTGTTTCTGACTTCTGCTCAGTATTAGGCTTGCAATTCATTCATGTTGGAAAGGGTATCAGTAATTCTTTTTTTTATTACTGTGTATTATTCCATTATTTGAAAATATCACAATTTATTTACCCATTGTACTGTAAATAGATATTTGGGTTGTTTCTAGTTTGGAGATATTCTGAATAAAGTTGCTATTAACGTTCTTAATGTGTGTCTTTTCGAAAGCCCTCCTTTCTGTTGGATTTATATCCAGGAGTAGCACAGGGTATTTTTAGCTTTAGTAGATACTCCTTAAATCTTTAAAAGTTTCCAAAGTGGTTGTACCAGGTTACACTCCCACAGCAATTGATGAGAGAACCATCTACCAGTGTTTGTTTGGTTTTGTCCTATAGAAGGTGGTAAGAGGAAAAGTTGGGCAAGATAAAGGGGATTGTTAGCACTGGGGGAAGTGGGGCAGTTTGAAATTTTAAATACAGTGGTTAGGATAAGCTTTCTTTTTAGTTTTTCTTTCCTTTTTGAGAAGGTGATGTTCGAGAAAAGTCACAAAGGAGGTAAGGGAGTGATCAATGCAGGCATATGGAAAATGTCCTGGACAGAGGGAAGAGCAAGTGCAAAGGCTGTAAATAAATGCCCGGTGCCTGCAAGTCAAAGCAACAGGTCAATGTGGAAGAAGCCAAGTGAGTGAGGGGGAAAGCAGTAGAAGGTAATATAAGCGAGGTGGATAGAGCCAGAGCCGGCAGGGTCTTGTAGGAATAGGGAGGACTTGGGCTTTTACTCTGAGTGAAATGGGGAGTCACAACAGGGTTTTGAGCAGATGAGTGACATAACTGACTTACATTTTGAAGAGATTGTTCTGACTGCTGGGTTGAGAATAGACTGTAGGGTGGGAGCAGTAAGCTGTTGCAGGAGGTGACAGTGGCCTGGACCAGATGGTGACAAAGACATGTCAAAACTGGTCACATTCTGGATATATTTTGAAGGTAGAGCCATTGTTATTCTTGGCATCACCAGCTTTAGTATTAGCAATGCTATGATAATAATAATAATCATTTTCAGCCTCTTACTATGTCCCTACTCTCTGTTTTATTATCCTCATAAACTAAAGCTCGAAGACATTAAGCAACACCCCTAAGAACACACATCTCATAAGAAATAGTCCAGGGGTTCAGTCTTAGCAGATTTCAAAGCTCTTAAAACTGCTTTATCACCTGTTTCTGGTTTCCTTTCTGCCTAGCCCACTCAGTGCCTTATACATAATAGGTGGTCAGTATCTTTATATTGAATTAATTAATGACACCATTCACTTTTTCCTGTACTTGCTGAGATTAAACTGTACGTTTGCTTCTGAGGTTGTTAAAAAAATGTCGTTTTACTTTATATTTATGTACAGTATGTTTTGGTATATAGTTCTATGAGTTTTCACACATGCATAGATTTGTACAACCACTACCACAATCAGGATATTTCCATCACCCCTCCCCGTAAATTCTATTATGCTGCATCTTAGTCAAACCCTACCCTCACTCCTAATTCCTGGCAAACGCTGATCTCTTCTTTGTCTTTATAGACTATAAACATTAGGGCACAGGTTTTTGTATGAGTGGTACTGTGCATTTTGCATTTTTCTAGGGTAAAAACCTAGGCTGGGGCTTCCCTGGTGGCGCAGTGGTTGAGAGTCCGCCTGCTGATGCAGGGGACACGGGTTCGTGCCCCGGTCCGGGAAGATCCCACATGCCGCGGAGCGGCTGGGCCCGTGAGCCATGGCCGCTGAGCCTGCGCGTCCGGAGCCTGTGCTCCGCAACGGGAGAGGCCACAACAGTGAGAGGCCCGCATACCGCAAAAAAAAAAAAAAAGTTGAACAAACAATAAGCATATGAACCAACAAACCCAGCCTACGTTGTTTGTTTGTTTGTTCGCTTTGCAGTATGCGGGCCTCTTACTATTGTGGCCTCTCCCGTTGCGCAGCACAGGCTCTGGACGCGCAGGCTCAGCGGCCATGGCTCACGGGCCCAGCCGCTCCGCAGCATGTAGGATCCTCCCGGACCGGGGCACGAACCCGTGTCCCCTGCATCGGCAGGTGGACTCTCAACCACTGCGCCACCAGGGAAGCCCTGTTTGTTTAGCTTTATAAGAAACCGCCAAACTGTTTTCTAAAGTGGCTGTACCAGCATTTTAGTTGTGAATAAACACGGCATAAGCATACTTAAAAAAAATTTACCCCCTGCCCTTCTAGACCCAGATATCTTTACGTTTGGAGACTGTGTTATTGTGATGTAACTTAAATATAAATAACAAAACTTGCTTGCAGGATTTTGTGGCCAACAAGAAATTCCTTATGAAAGAGGCCTAAGCTTTTCTTTTCTTTCAGGGATGTTGTAGAAGTTAGACAATCAACATGAGATGATGAATGGAAAATTGCCTCAAGATATAAGAACATACATTAATACTATTAAAGATGCCATCATTTATTAATTAAATGAAGGCAGTGTTTACTAAGTAGCTAATATAGTGAAGGTATTATGTTAGAAATGGTCTATGGAGAATATAAGTATAAAACAGAGGTCTTCAATCACAAGCACTGAAATTGAAACTGAGATTAAAAATCTTCCAACAAACAAAAGCCCAGAACCAGATGGCTTCACAGGCGAATTCTATCAAACATTTAGAGAAGAGCTAAGACCTATCCTTCTCAAACTCTTCCAAAATATAGCAGAGGGCGGAACACTCCCAAATTCCTTCACGAGGCCACCATCACCCTGATACCAAACCAGACAAGGATGTCACAAAGAAAGAAAACTACAGGCCAATATCACTGATGAACATAGATGCAAAAATCCTCAACAAAATACTAGCAAACAATCCAACAGCACGTTAAAAGGATAATACACCATGATCAAGTGGGGTTTATTCCAGGAATGCAAGGATTCTTCAATATACGCAAATCAATCAATGTGATACACCATATTAACAAACTGAAGGAGAAAAACCATATGATCATCTCAATAGATGCAGAGAAAGCTTTTGACAAAATTCAACACCCATTTATGATAAAAACCCTGCAGAAAGTAGGCATAGAGGGAACTTTCCTCAACATAATAAATGCCATATATGACAAGCCCACAGCCAACATCATCCTCAATGGTGAAAAACTGAAAGCATTTCCACTAAGATCAGGAACAAGACAAGGTTGCCCACTCTCACCACTCTTATTCAACATAGTTTTGGAAGTTTTAGCCACAGCAATCAGAGAAGAAAAGGAAATAAAAGGAATCCAAATTGGAAAAGAAGAAGTAAAGCTGTCACTGTTTGCAGATGACATGATACTATACATAGAGAATCCTAAAGATGCTACCAGAAAACTACTAGAGCTAATCAATGAATTTGGTTAAGTAGCAGGATACAAAATTAATGCACAGAAATCTCTGGCATTCCTATGTACTAATGATGAAAAATCTGAAAGTGAAATCAAGAAAACACTCCCATTTACCATTGCAACAAAAAGAATAAAATATCTAGGAATAAACCTACCTACGGAGACAAAAGACCTGTATGCAGAAAATTATAAGACACTGATGAAAGAAATTAAAGATGATACAAATAGATGGAGAGATATACCATGTTCATGGATTGGAAGAATCAACATTGTGAAAATGACTCTGCTACCCAAAGCAATCTATAGATTCAATGCAATCCCTATCAAACTACCACTGGCATTTTTCACAGAACTAGAACAAAAAATTTCACAATTTGTATGGAAACACAAAAGACCCCGAATAGCCAAAGCAATCTTGAGAACAAAAAGTGGAGCTGGAGGAATCAGGCTCCCTGCCTTCAGACTATACTACAAAGCTACAGTAATCAAGGCAGTATGGTACTGGCACAAAAACAGAAAGATAGATCAATGGAACAGGATAGAATGCCCAGAGGTAAACCCACGCACATATGGACACCTTATCTTTGATAAAGGTGGAAGGAATGTACAGTGGAGAAAGGATAGCCTCTTCAATAAGTGGTGCTGGGAAAACTGGACAGGTACATATAAAAGTATGAGATTAGATCACTCCCTAACACCATGCACAAAAATAAGCTCAAAATGGATTAAAGACCTAAATGTAAGGCCAGAAACTATCAAACTCTTAGAGGAAAACATAGTCAGGACACTCTATGACATAAATCACAGCAAGATCCTTTCTGACCCACCTCCTAGAGAAATGGAAATAAAAATAAACAAATGGGACCTAATGAAACTTCAAAGCTTTTGCACAGCAAAGGAAACCATAAACAAGACCAAAAGACAACCCTCAGAATGGGAGAAAATATTTGCAAATGAAGCAACTGACAAAGGATTCATCTCCAAAATTTACAAGCAGCTCATGCAGCTCAATAACAAAAAAACAAATAACCCAATCCAAAATAGGGCAGAAGACCTAAATAGACATTTCTCCAAAGAAGATATACAGTCTGCCAACAAACACATGAAAGGATGCTCAACATCATTAATCATTAGAGAAATGCAAATCAAAACTACAATGAGATATCATCTCCCACCAGTCAGAATGGCCATCATCAAAAAATCTAGAAACAATAAATGCTGGAGAGGGTGTGGAGAAAAGGAAACACTCTTGCACTGCTGGTGGGAATGTGAATTGGTTCAGCCACTATGGAGAACAGTATGGAGGTTCCTTAAAAAACTACAAATAGAACTACCATATATGACCCAGCAATCCCACTACTCGGCATATACCCTGAGAAAACCAAAATTCAAAAAGAGTCATGTACCAAAATCTTCATTGCAGCTTTATTTACAATAGCCCGGAGATGGAAACAACCTAAGTGCCCATCATCGGATGAATGGATAAAGATGTGGCACATATATACAATGGAATATTACTCAGCCATAAAAAGAAACGAAATTGAGCTATTTGTAATGAGGTGGATAGACCTAGAGTCTGTCATACAGAGTGAAGTAAGTCAGAAAGAGAAAGACAAATACCGTATGCTAACACATACATATGGAATTTAAGAAAAAAAAATGTCATGAAGAACCTAGGGGTAAGACGGGAATAAAGACACAGACCTACTGGAGAACGGACTTGAGGATATGGGGAGGGGGAAGGGTGAGTTGTGACAGGGCGAGAGAGAGGCATGGACATATATACACTAACAAACGTAAGGTAGATAGCTAGTGGGAAGCAGCCGCATGGCACAGGGACCGCCTGGAGGGGTGGGATAGGGAGAGTGGGAGGGAGGGAGATGCAAGAGGGAAGAGATATGGGAACATATGTATATGTATAACTGATTCACTTTGTTATAAAGCAGAAACTAACACACCATTGTAAAGCAATTATACCCCAATAAAGATGTTAAAAAAAAGAAAACAACAGAGGTCTTATCCTCATGGCATTTATACTCTGGTTAAGGAGACAAGTAAAATGTAAAAGAATTTTAAATAACTGATTCCAGTAACACAAGAGTATGCATTACAAGGATTTATTTAACTTTTCAAAGTGGTTGTACAGACAATAAAAATATCATACTTATCTATTAAACATCCATATGTATATTTAGTTGTATGGTGAACTGTTGCAAAGTATATGTTTCCTCTTACAATACATATTGTGTGAGGTTGACAGGTCCAATATTATTATATCCGTACCTAAGCAGGTGAGGAGATTTGAGCTGGGTTTGGGAGAACAGTGGAGTCTTGGTATTAGAGAGGAGGGAGAGGACATTCCAGACAAATCAAATGTCAAGAGTCAAAGTGCAGAGTTAAAAAGTGCGAGGCATGTGCGGGACCCGTAAACGAACCAGTTGGCTTGTTAACAGGTGAGTGGTAATTGAACACTCACTATGTGCCAAGCACTAGGCTAAATCTGATACACGGGCTATCTCGCTTAAATGTCTCCTCAACAGCTTCGTAAAGAAACAAAGAATTTAGATCCTTCTATACAGTTACGAAGCTAATAAGTTGTAGACTTGGGGCTCTAACCCAGATAGTCTGAGTCTAATTCTTCACCTCGACATTATGCTGTAGCTTAAGGCTAGAAAGGAAAGTCGAGGCCAGATTATGGAGGGCTGAGATGTTGGAACTTTGTACCCGGAGGACTTGTGATTCTCCATCTTTTCGCCACTTCTCTACGTTTGAGGGATAGGACACCTGGAGGAACTGCTCCTCAGTAAGTGGTTCAGTATGAGCACGGTTTGGGGGAAGAGCATCCACGTCGCCAGCCTCCGTGTGGACTTGCTACTCACCTGTCCTGAGATGGTGAGATGCCTCTCCAGGAAGGGCATCTCCCTTTTGAGGATCAGCGCTTTAGACAATGGGGAGGCGAGGAAGACTCTCAAACACAGAACACAGAAGGTAACAGTGAACGTCTGGAAAAAGAATTTGGCAGCAAGGTGTGTAAAGAATTAGACACAAGCGACGGAGGCAGAGAATCCAGGGAAGAGACTACTGCAGCATGACTCAGCCTGAGTGATGAAGCCACAGCTAGGCTGGAGGCACGGGAGAGCTGTTGGGAAGGGCAGAATGATAGGACTTGGTGCCCAGGGGGATTTGAGGGCGATGGAGAGGGAGGAGGTAGGCTCTAAACATTTTATTACGGTGCTTCCTTCCTGTGTCTTCCAGGAGAGCTGACTAGCCTCGGCACAGAGTCCCTGGGCCCTCAAAGACTATTGCCACATCGGCCATGGCCACTAGAGGGCTACCCGGCCTCGTCTGCTTGCACCCAGGGAGGGCAGCTCTGCTGTTTAAAATCCAAGCTAGGCTGGCCCCAGAATGCTTTGGGGGAGCTGGGGTTTAGAGCAGTTGATCTCCATTGACACAGAAACTTGGAAGGTCTCCCACTCGATTGACAATGGCTGGAAACTGGGCCTAAGATGTAGCGATGCATTACGGAGCGCAGGCTCTTCAGGACCAGGAGGCGGGGAGGAGGAAACAGCTGCCTACAAAACCCTGGCTGGGCCACAGCCCTTGGCTTGTCCTGGCCCCAAGGGCCTGAGGCTCCAGAGATTCTGAATCCCTGCTTGCCGTGGTCTCTCAACTGGGCCAGCAGTTGTTACGTTCCTCTCCTTATCCCAGGCTTGAAGTGTGTGTGAGCGTGTACACGTGTGGATGCATATGCATGAGTGTGTGTATATAAGTGAGTACGTGTGTGCATGTGTGTACACATGTGGGTGCAGATATGTGAGTGTACGTGTGTGTATGCTTGTGAGAGTGGGTGCCTGTGAGCGTGCTTGCATGTGTGCCTGCCCTGCAGGCGGAATGTTAATGTTCGTTGCTTGGCTTTAGCCCAAAAGAGAAACAAATAATGAGGTGAAGGGAAGTAAGCTGCAGTCTGGGCTTCAGCACTAATTAGCCGCTCTCAGTTTTGACAAAGAGGGCAGACAATAGCCACACATGAGCAAAGGATGGAAAACCCGGGGACCAGGGTTGTACAGGGGCTGGGAGGCCACCCAGCAGTCTCCTTGGGCAGGCAAGGCCGTCTCAGAAGGCCAGGTGGCTGGGTCAGGCGGGTGGATCCTTCCTGCCCTTCGGTGCAGATGAGTGCGTGACCCCAGCATCTCTTCCGGCTGGTGTTGCTCTTACTAAGTGCCACTTCACTTTCTGATGGGCTGACAGTTACCCACGTCACCCTCCCCTGGGCGGTTTTCTCCTTCTCTTTGTCAAGCCGGCCCCTGTCCACATTTCCCAGAGATGTGGTCACAGCCTTCTTACTCACCAGCTG
Organism: Monodon monoceros; assembly: GCF_005190385.1. NCBI lineage: Eukaryota > Metazoa > Chordata > Mammalia > Artiodactyla > Monodontidae > Monodon > Monodon monoceros. The sequence continues at coordinate 102,579,239 of NW_021703774.1, forward strand.
CTTAGATGGCCCTGGCTTTGACCTGTGTCTGCACCTAGTCATGTTGTTTTGTCCTTAGGCTCCCTGTGGAGGGTTGGAAGCAGAATGGTAAAGGCAGAAGCACAGACTATTTAGTCGATTGCTGAGAAGTCGATTGCTCCTTAATTTCCAGACCTGCGTATGTGCTTATGTGCAAGTGGGTGGGAAAAACGGTGGTAGAAGGTGACGTCAGACCCCCACCCCACAGGCAAGTCTTCACTCGTCAGCAATAGCTGGGGGCCCTGTCCGTGGGTTTCCCACAGGCCCAACTCCCATGGGCTTCAAAGACACGGGTTCAGCTGGGGGATGAGTGTCCCCCAAGTTGCCAAAGTGCCTGCCCTGCCTTCAGAGAACAAGGTCTCTCCTGCGCCCTCACAAGCCCTTGTGAACGTGTCTCAGGGGATACCAGGCCCCTTGAGCGGGACTATGAGAAATTTTTCAAAATCTCTCCATACACAGCAAGTTCTCCTTACACTTGTACACTTGAGTGTGTGTGTGGTGGTGAGGAAGGGGTGACTGGGAGGGTATACATCATCATTTCATTCACACCCTAATAAATCTAGAGAGCTCGCTTCTTCTTAGAAATTATTCATAACACCTCCTGTTTGTTGTTTGTCTTCAAATATTCCCTGTTCTTTGTTTGGCCTCTTCAGGGCACAAGTGGCCCAGTCCCAGTCGGTTTTCTTTCTAATGTGATTCTTCCTTTATAGTTTGCTAGAATGAACAGCAGTGGGAATTCTCAAATTATAGTAAGAAAAAAAAAAATCTCCTGAAGAGATTGTTTTAAAAGCAGTTTTCTCAGGCCCTGTCCAAATCTATAGAATCAGGCTCAGGAATTTGCATTTTACCAAGCTCTCCCCTGTTACTCCCTACCCCAAGATCCAAAGTCAGGTGGTCCACAGAACATATGCTGTAAAACATGATGCTGGGGCTTCCCTGGTGGCCCAGTGGTTAAGAATCCGCCTGCCAATGCAGGGGACACGGGTTTGAGCCCTGGTCTGGGAAGATCCCACATGCTGCAGAGCAACTAAGCCCATGTGCCACAACTACTGAGCCTGCGCTCTAGAGCCCACGAGCCACAACTACTGAGCCCGCAAGCGACAACTACTGAGCCCATGAGCCACAACTACTGAGCCCACCTGCCACAGCTACTGAAGCCCATGCGCCTAGAGCCTGTGCTCCACAAGAAGACAAGCCACCGCAGTGAGAAGCCCGTGCACCGCAATGAAGAGTAGCCCTTGCTCACCGTAGCTAGAGAAGGCCTGCACGCAGCAGTGAAGATCCAACGCAGCCAAAAATAAATAAATAAATTAATTAATTAAAACAAAACAAAACAACAACAAAAAAAATGGTGCTGAAGGATGTACCATTTTTTTTTTTAAATGTTGAGTTTTGAGAGTTCTATATATATTCTAGACCCAAAGCCTTTATCAGATATGTTTTTCCCCAGGCCGTAATTTGTCTTTTCATTCTTTTTACAGGATCTTTCACAGAACAAAATTTAAAATTTTTATTAAGTCCAATTTATACATTTTTCCTATTATGGATCATGCTTTGGTGTCAAGTCTAAAAATTCTGCCTAGTCCTAGGTCAAGAAGATATTCTCCTGTGTTCTTTTCTAGAAGTCTTATAGTTTTGTGTTTATATTTAAGACCATGATCCATTTTGAGTTAATTTTGTATAAGATGTGAGGTTTAAGCCCAATCGCTCCTGCACCGCTTACTGAAAAGGCTATTTCTCCTCCAATGGTTTGCTTTTACTCCTTTGTCAAAAATTAATGGGGGATATTTGTGTGGATCTATATCTGGATTCTCTATTCTGTTCCACTGATGTATGTGCCTCTTCCTTCCAGTAGCAATACATTGTCTCAATACTGCAGTTACATATCAGACCCTAACATTGAGAAGAGTGATTCTCCCACTTTATTCTTGTTTTTCAAAATTGCTTTGACTATTCTAGGGCCTTTCTTTTTTTCTTTCCTATAGAAATTTTAGGAGAAACTCATCTAGGCCTATAAGGAAACTTGCTGAGATTTAGATAGGAATTGCATTAATATTGATCAGTTTTAAAATAGGACTATTTTTTTTCTTGCAGCAGAAGATTTTTAAAAAGCAGCTCTAAAGTCTTACCTGGTTAAAGTTATATTTTTACTTCCAGGCAATACAATCTATTTTTTTGGTTACAGAGAAGAAACTCTATGTGGAAAAGTTGGGGGGGCTGTAGTTGGTATAAGATTTGCTAGTAAACGGTGTTCCATCCTAGAATCCTGGAAGCTAAGCAGACTAGTAAGTGTTCAGAATGAGCTTCCCCAAAATGTGTCACTTTTATGTGAGAATCATTTTGTGCTCAAGGCAATTGAGACCCTGGTAGTTCAAGAGAAACCACTACCCCTCCCTTACCTACCTAGAAGAATTTAAATTGGGGATGTTCCCCAGAAAAGAGTCATTACCAGAGATAAATTTTATTGACATGGCGCCATGTGTGGCAGAGCAAATATCTAATTACCAAACATCTGCTCTTCTTCCTATTGTCCTTTGAATGACCTTCCTGTCCTTGGAAGCACCAGGCCCCTATCCCATTCCTTAGCTCAGGATGACATACATACCTCATTTTATCTTTCTGTCTTCGAACCTCTTAAAGTACGTGAGGTTTCTGACCCTGCCATGTAGGTGGGGTTCCCATACATATGAAATTAAGTTTTTCTCTTGTTAATCTGTCTCATGTCACTTTAATTCTTAGACCAGCCAGAAGAACCTAGAAGAGTAGGGGGAAGATTTCTTCCTCCTCAACAGACTCAATGCTTTCAATTGGCTTCTTCAGGGCCCATTGTAGCTTAATTCATACATTGTCTTAGGAAAACAGAATAGAGATGTCTGAAGAGAAGTGGGTTATACTTCTTGAGCCTGTGAGAACCAAGTGTTTCCTTCCGCAAAATTGATCCTCCTCTCTACTTTGCCAGAGAAGGACGATTGAGTGGACTTGAGGGATTATTGGAAGTAAACCTCCTACCAGCACCATCAGGAGCTGTTCTGAGGGCAGGGGAAGAAGTCGTGGTGGTGCACTAAAGGGAAGCTTTGTTGAAGGCCTTCCAACCTCCCCTCACTGCTCTTGTCTCCTCTTGTGTTTTCTTCATACTTCTTATCCATGAGGGAACCAGCTCTCAGCATCAGATCCTCCTGTCTTTACACCCTTTTCTTCAGTGTTAACACATCCTCCTAGTCACAACTTTAGTTCTCCAATCTGTTGTCTTATTTTTAGGCAGTGACCCAGATACTTGGCATGTTAACCTTCATTTTAGTTAACACCAGATGAAGCAGTCTCAGTTCCCCTTCTGTCCTCATCCAAAAGTTGGCCCCAAACTAGTTCAACAAAATCTCTGATGTCTTTCTGGGCTGGGCTAAGCAATGTGTGCTCCTTTAGTGATATGATTTGTACTGGCTCTGTGATGGGCACCACATCACATAGCTGCAAGCATTGCTGGGGAAGCATTTGATAAGAATGACTACTTATTCAAAATTTGCCCTCAGATTGTGGGAATGACTATGGATGACAGTTTTGGGGCACCTGCAGATGCTTTAAGGGGTTCTTTAACTCTGAATTTTATAGAGGCAATCAAAAGATTTGTTGAGAATGACTAACCTTACATGTGAAATGAGAACTGTATCCAGTTAACTAAACAGTTAATTATATCAGTTAATATTTAAATGTGGTATCAACACAATAAGCTTCAAGTGGCATCAGGTATGTTGTAACTTAAAATGCCTCTATCTTAGGGAATTAATGACAGCTTTAGATCTGGCTGAAGAAATGACTTTATCCGAGCTCGAAGACCTCTTTGCCCACTCCTTCCCCCATTATCCTTATTCTATATTGCTTACCCATCCTCTCGTATGTCCTCTGCCATGTTCCCTTGGAATGGTTCTTTTTGGATGCAAACTGTAGCTGATGTGGTCATTGGGTCCATTGTCCCCCAAGAGCTCACTCATGGTGACAGGCACGTCCAGGGCCTGAGGGCTGGAACCCAAAGGAGACAAGGGTGGAGTGTTGCTGAGCTAACCAAGCATCTATGTCCTATTTTCTCTCCTTGGACCATGAGAGCACACAGCTGCCTTGCTTGGGACTACAAGCTGTGGGGCAGGGCCTGGGGCTATGGAAACAATAACACCCACGGGACTAAGCCATCACTTCTCTTCTTTGCTACGTTCACTTCCATCACCAGAGCAAAAACCACAGTCATCCTCTTCCCCCACCATTTCTGCCCAGTCACCTCTTCCTAGGCTCACCACACTCTCTCTCCTTACTTGCCCAAGGAAGAGGGGGTCTCTGTTGGGATGCACAGAGGGTCCTGAGTTTCTAGTGACACTACTCCGTCCTTCCTTGCCCCAAGCTCCTTCTGCTGATTGCAGAGAGTTCTCAGTTTGCAGGGGCTGTTTCTTTCAGTTCTGCTCTCTGCAGAAACTGGCCCAGCTGCTATTTGGGGGATGGTATCTCCCGCTGAGGTCTGCATGGACTCTGTCCCTGTAGGCTACAGGGATGAGAGTGATTTTTTTGTTTTTCTTTTACGTCTTTATTGGAGTATAATTGCTTTACAATGGTGTGTCGGTTTCTGCTTTATAACGAAGTGAATCAGTTATACATATACATGTGTTCCCATATCTCTTCCCTCTTGTGTCTCCCTCCCTCCCACCCTCCCTATCCCACCCCTCCAGGTGGTCACAAAGCACCGAGCTGACCTCCCTGTGCTATGCGGCTGCTTCCCACTAGCTATCTATTTTACGTTTGAGAGTGGTTTTTAAGTCCTTGCCTTTTTGGTAGGAAGTGAGACGCTTTCACATTGAGTATAAGCTAAAACAGGTTTTCCCCCTCTGAACTGAGATCCTTGATACTTCCTGTGTTTGCAATAACAAACAGCCCTCCTAGCTGCTGCCGGATATGGATTTGACTGTTTAACCCCTTCAGGCTCACTACGCAGGTGGGGCTCCGAGAGTGGGAGCTGGGGTGCTACCCTTTCAAGTAGGCTCCACTTCCTATAACTCCCTTCCTGCTTTTGTAATCTTGGCAGGACAGAGCTGCCACCATTCCTCTTTGCCAAGCACTGTCTCTGCTCAGCGCCTCCTGTGCCCTCTCTAATTTCCCTCTTCCTTATAAAATCCTGCTGCCTGTTGAGGCTTCTCTCCCTGTATTTACAGCCGTCTGATCAGCTGGTAATTTACTTTCAATCAGTGCCAGATTGCGTTTCTCAGATTTGTATCTCTTTCATTTAGTGAGGAATTTATTGCCTTTTTCCTTTTTACCATTCGTTTTACATATTAGCTGCCATGTTGTGCTAATTAACATTCCCTTAAGTATGAAGGTATATCCTGCCAGTTCAAGGGCACATTTGTCCAAAGCTAGGTCAGACTTACATCACAGCAGGTTCAAATGCCTGGGAGTGGAGTAGAATCTTTCTTGCCCAGTCTTATGGCTCATGCCTTAAATCTTTCAGTTATCAGTGTCAAATTTAGATTTCTAGAAGCTTTCTATTATTTAATTCCAGCCAGGAATCATTTTCCTTGCAGGCTGCCTGTCAGGACCATCCTGAATCCTTAGAGGTGGGGGGAAGGATGGTGGAGCCGTGTCTAGGTGTTCTGTCCCTAAGACTTGAGCTATACTCGGTTATAGAGGCTGCCTGATATAAAGTCTGAAAAACTGTAGGCCAATAGCAAGGAGATTATTTTTGTGGCTCGTGAAGCTGGCTGAGTCAAGCGGAAGAGAAACTGGGGCGCTGAAGAGAACGGGTGAGGGCAGATACTCACACTGAGTGAAGGACAGATGGGCTGAGGGTCAACTGAGTCTCATCCACCCAGACTTTCCCCTTAAGCGCACCTTGGGATGCTTCACTGGACAGGGGATGTGTCCTTAAATGACTGACATTAGTAATCTGTTGGTCTTTCTGCTTTTCTGAGAAAGACTCTCTTAGTGGGACAGGATCAGGGCTGGAGCCCTTGACCCCTGCCCACCCTTAACACTCCCTCCCTTTGTTTGACTCATCCCCAAGGGTATTCTAGGATTTCTCTAGAAGAGGGGCTTACTGGTGACCATCTGCTTGAAGCAGGTAGGTAGGGTGATGGATGATAGGAAACCTGTTACAAAGCTGCCCGGCATGGTGGGCAAACTTCTTATCCTTGTGAGAAAGGGTGGGAGAAAAGAGGAGCTCTGGAGGCAGACTGCCCGAGTTCAAGTCCCAGGAGCGCCACTTAGCTTTGTGATCCTGGACAAGGGTCGTAACCTTTATGTGCCTCAGCTTCCCCCCATATGAACGAAGGATAATAATTTGGGAGAGTTATTTGGGAGACCTGTCACTGGACTAGGGCCTGGAGAGGAGAAGGACTGGCAAAGGTGTGAGGGAAGAGCAGGCCCCCACCTAGATCTGTTCAGGAAAGGGGCACCTGGGGACACCGGCCAGCACAGGAGCCCACTGGGGGCCCTGGATCCTGGCTGGGCTTAGCAGCAGATGTGGGTCTGTCAGTTCTCGGGTGTTGTGCTAAGGCCCTGGGGCCAGGAAGGAGACTAAACTATACAAAGTGAGTTAGGCCCTCCCTGCTTCTCATGCCTCAGGATTACCTCTACGGCTTCATGAAAGTCAGATCTGAGGCCCCATCTTGGAGTTACTGAGATGAACATATCTGGAGGTTAACCTTCAATCTGAAGATCTTTACTGGGATGACCACAGGCTCTGATGGGGGGAGCTAGAGTCAGCAGAACCAGGGGAAATGAGGTGGAGCTCACGTTGGAATCAGCCTGCAAACTCTCACATCTCTGGACTGATTCTGACTGTATTCGTTTGCTAGGGCTGCTGTAACAAATTCCCACCAACTGGGTGACTTAACACAGTAGAAATGTGTTGTCTAACGGTTCTGGAGGCTAGAAGTCTATGATCAAGGTGTGGACAGGCTTGGTTCCTCCTGAGGTCTGGGAGGAAGACTCTGTCTCATGCCTTTGTCCTTGATCCTGGTGCTTTGCTCCCAATCTTTGGTGTTCGTGGGCTTGTGATATATCGCCCCATCTCTGCTTTCATGTTCACGTAGTGTTCTCTCTGTGGTGTGTCTGTCTCTGGGTCCAAACTTCTCCTCTTTATTGGAGATAAAGATGCCATCATTATAGATTATGACCTCCTTTTTTTTTGGCCGCAGCATGCGGTGTGTGGGATCTTAGCTCCCCGACCAGCGGAACCCTTACCCCCTGCATTGGGAGCATGGAGTCCCAACCACTGGACCTCCAGGGAAGTCCCATATGACCTCATTTTAACTTGATTGTCTCTATAAAGACCTTATTTCCAAAAAATATTACATTCTCAGGTACTGGGGCTTAGGGCTTCAGCACATCTTTTTTGGGGGAGAAAGAATTCAACCCATGATACTGACCAGGTGGGAACTGGCTGGAGGATAGTAGAAGGTGAGTGGGAATCATCTGAGAGCCCAAAATTGCTCAGGAAGGACATCTTGGCTCCTTCTGACATGCTTTCAAAACTCAAAATAACACTTGAAAATTTTTGAAAAAGAAAGAAAAACTCACAGGTATATAAAGAGATCCAATCTTGAGAGATAAGTAACTTTCAAAAAAAAATTCTGATAACACAAGTGGAGGTGATCCTGAAGAAAGGAATGATTGTGTCTGCAAAGAGAGCTCTTTGGTGAGTTCTTATCGTAAAGGGTCATGGGCAGAGGAGCACATAATCGAGAACAAATATAACCCGCAAAAGAAAACTGAGAGTGAAATGCATCTTACAAAAATACTTAGGGTGATAAAATGGACTTTGTTACACAGGTGTAGAGCAAGGAGAACAAATGAGACAGAGGTGATGGATGGTAACTAAACTTACTGTGATCATTTCACTACATATATATATATCCAATTATTGTGTTGTGTACCTTAAACTTATATAATGTTCTATGTCAAGTGTATCAATAAAACTGGAAAAGAAAAGAAAATGTTAATTGAATAACTTAGAAAGTGAGAAAGTGATTTTTGTTTTAAATAAATGAACTTTATCACAAAAAGTACCAAATGTAGAAGAGACACTGCATGGGGCAGAGGATATATGTCAACAGATGATAATAGGCAGGTGTCTATTTTGTTCTGAATTCTTTAATAGAAAGAATACATCTGAAATTGTAAAGGCAGTTCAAAGATGGGCAAAAGGAAACATCCAAATATAGATGAGCTGACAGAAAGAAATCACATAGCTGTCTTAAATGAGTTCAAAAATTTACCCTAGACTAGGGGTTGGCAAATTTTTTTCTGTAAACGTGATATTTTAGGCTTCGTGGGCCATGTGGTCTAGGTTGCAATTACTCAAGTCTGCTTTTGCAGTGTGAAAGCAGCCACCGATAATTTGGAAATGAATAGGTGTGGCTGTGTTCTAATGAGACTTTATTTATAAAAACAGGCAGCTAGCCAGAATTGGGCTGGGCTGTAGTTTGTAGATCCCTGCACTGAAGCAATGACAACCCCAGAAAATGAAAAGAATCATTGTAGGTCATCTCTGAGGAAGCTTAAGGAAAGAGGAATCATCCAGAATCTGGAGAAGGGCCGAAAACAAAAAGGGGAGATTATTTTTCTTTTTAATTGAAGTATAGTTGATTTATAATGTTGTGTTAATTTCTGCTGTACAGAAAAGCGATTCAGTGATATATATGTACATATATATATATACACACACACACACACACACACACACTTTTTTAAAAAATTAATTAATTAATTAATTAATTTATTTTTGCTGTGTTGGGTCTTCGTTTCTGTGCGTGGGTTTTCTCTAGTTGGGGCAAGTGGGGGCCACTCCTCATCGCGGTGCACAGGCCTCTCACTATTGCTGCCTCTCTTGTTGCAGAGCACAGGCTCCAGACGCACAGGCTCAGTAATTGTGGCTCACGGGGCTAGTTGCTCCGCGGCATGTGGGATCTTCCCAGACCAGGGCTCGAACCCGTGTCCCCTGCATTGGCAGGCAGATTCTCAACCACTGCGCCACCAGGGAAGCCCCACACTCTTTTTAATACTCTTTTCCATTATTGTTTATCACAGGATATTGAATATAGTTCCCTGTGCTGTACAGTAGGACCTTGTTGTTTGTCCATTCTGTATATAATAGTTTGCATCTGCTGACCCCAAACTCCCAGTCCATCCCTCCCCCACCCGCACTCCCCCTTGGCCACCACATGTCTGTTCTCTATTTCTGTGAGTCTTTTTCTGTTTCATAGGTAGCTTCATTTGTGTCATATTTTAGATTCCACATATATGTGATATCATATGGTATTTATGTTTCTCTTTCTGACTTACTTCACGTAGTATGATAATCTCTAGTCCCATCCATGTTGCTGCAAATGACATTCTTTCTTTCTTTTTTTATGGCTGAGTAATATTCCATTGTATATATGTACCACATCTTCTTTATGCATTCCTCTGTTGATGGACATTTGGGTTATTTCCATGTCTTGGCTATTGTGAATAGCACTGCTGTGAACACAGGGGTGCATGTATCTTTTTGAATTAGAGTTCTGTCTGGATATATGCCCAGGAGTGGGATTGCTGAATCATATGGTAATTCCATTTTTAGGTTTTTTGAGGAACCCCCATACTGTTTTCCATAGTGGCTGCACCAACTTACATTCCCACACCAACAGTGTAGGAGGGTTAAGGGGAGATTTAAAACCTGCAATCCACTTAGCGTCACACTTACTTCTGACACATTTTCAGAACAAATTATTAGATAATCCTATTCAACAAATGTTATTTGAACACCTACTTTGCACTGTTCTAAGTTCTCAGGGATAAACACAACAGGCATGGTCTTTGCCCTCAAGGAATTTTTTTAGTCTCAAAAAGAGAGAAAGTGCTTTTGTAAGAAGTGATTGCCGGGGTATTGAATGTCCTGAAAGGGGAAGAGCAAAGGTCAAATGGTTTAAGTGAGGGGATCTAACTTGGTTTAGGGGGTCAGGGGAGGCCTCCCTGAGAAAATTGAAAATTAAAGTTTGAGGAATTAGCCAGGAAAAGGGGACAAAGTAAGAAAGCATTCTAAACATAAGAAGGAGCTTGTGCAAACGCCCAGCTTTGGAAAGAGTCCTCAAGGCAGTGAAGGAAACCAAAAGGGGTACAAGTGGCCAGAGGACCGTTGAGTGAGAATGGGCAGGACCAGCCTGAGTGGTGTGCAAGAGCAAGTTCAGGGCTATGGATTGGGTCATTTCCCTGGTACACCAGTCTAGCAACACTGGCAAATGTGGAAATGAAGTGATTATGACAGAACTGTGCTTTTCATCAGCTCATAGTGGCTCCCAAAATCATCACCCCCTTTCCAGATGCCCTTGAGCCAGCCTCTTAGCTGTTCTTCCCACTTCCGGTCTCAGTTCCCTCCAGTTCACTCCCCATTAGATACATCTCTAAAATTCAAATCTGATTATATCACAGTCACGCTTAAAAACCTTCAGTGGATTAACTACCATGGTCCTTGGGACTTTAGTGTAGATGGATTTTAATGACATTTAATTTACTCTTTTTAATGTCTTTGGGTGATAAATTCAATTTGTAGCTGGATGTAGAGTCTTTAATAGAATTCATGTAAGTTCCCCCTGTAGTTATGACATCTAGGACTTGTGGCCTACAAGGTCTCTGTGTCAGGGGAACGTAAGAATAAAGGAGTCATACTGCCTCTTAAATGACTTGGCCCAGAAGTGACGTCACCTTCATTCACAGTCCATTGGCCACAGGAAGTCACATGGCCCCAACCCAATTACAAAAGAGTCTGGGAAAAGCAGGGGAGTACATGGCATATTTGGTGAGAACTGTCTTTGCCACAGTGTGTTATTGAGTTTATATCTGTCATAAAACATGGATGGTTAGGTAATATGCCTGATAAGAGAATTAATATTCAAAAATATCTCAACTGGGTAGAAGGATAAATCTAAACTAGCAAAAAGATATTTAGGAGGATTCAATATAAAATCTTATACCTAGGTGAAAGGTTGGACTTGATGACCACTAATATCCCCTTCTATGTCCAGATTCTATGACTGTCTCATTTATATATGTCACTGTTCACAGGATGGGCAATAACTAGAAAGTTTTAAATGATTCTTTTCAATGGTAATGCTCATCTAAGAATGCCACCATTCAATAAGCCACATGTATGTATCGATGTTTCTGCTCCTTGATTTTGTCCCTGAGCTACCTTCGGCAGAGCATGGGCGGCTCTTGGAGCAGTGGAGATGAACTAACGCTTCTTCATTTACCTTCTTTTGTCTGGTGTCCCATATGACCAAAGGGAGCCTGTGAAGTATACAGCCAGATAGAGAGAGGAAGAGGGAAGCAGCATTCATCATGCAATGATGGCCAAACTGTGGCTTTGGCCTCTTTGGCCCTCTGAGTGAACCAAGATTCAATGCTGTTTGAGGGCTTGCAGGGAGGAGAATAGGGCCACAGTTGTGTTGACCCCCAAATAATTCAATTCCAGTGGAAAACAGCAGAAGACTAGGACCCTGGCCCACAGATATTCCTCCATGGTGATCTTATTTTTTTTAAAAAACCCATATCTGACCACATCACTCCACCAATACTCTCCAACTGTCCTTATAATAATATCCAAACTCTAGGTCATGGCTTAAATGGTCTGACTCTTGCCCCTCACTCCAACTTCATCTCATATACTTGTTCTAATATTTATTTCTTGAGGGCAGAAACCTTTTCTTGTGCCCTGTTGCATCGACAATGTTGAGAACAGTACTTGGCATATACTTTAATAACTACCTGTTAAATAAATGAATCCAGATTTGATTTCCAAAGGACTTGACTGAATTCATGTAATGGAACCTCTCATCACTAAATTCTTAAGAATAATCCTTTTTTAGAAATTCCATCCCCATATCCGCATCATGCTTTGGAAATGAAAAGCATTAGTTTAATTAATGAGGGGATAGCTGAAGGAGTGAAGAATAATATTGAATATCATGTCCAGTTCAAACTCCTTGGGGGAATTTGGTTGGGAGGATGGAATTACCCAAGTTGGACTGTGCCCAGTGCACCAGGCTTAAGTTATTGGATAAGAGTACATTAGAAAAATGAATTTTGGCAGCCAACAAAATATTCTCTTTATGTGGAAGTAAGTGACCTTGGATTTAGTTTCTTTTAAAGACTGGTTTTCTCTGGCAGGGGCAAGAGATGATACCTTGAAGGAGCCAGGATTTTGTAATGACAGCGGCAGTACTAGGATACTTGGGGGTGGCTGTCCTGCATCCATTTCTCAGCATCCATTAGAGTAGGAATGTGATGGTCCAAATCTGCTTCTTGTTTTGCCAGTATTTGGTCTCTTCATCTGGAGAATCACCCATGATTGTAGCTGACTGTATTCCAAGATTCGTGAGCCTTGGCACCTGAATCAGATACCTATGGATAAAAAGAAACCATTTGTTTATTCCTTTCTTCTTTCTCTCTTCTTACTCCCCTGTTTAACTGTCCCAAATTGTCAGCAAATGAGTCAAGTGTTCAACGTTTTTTTTCACAGAGACTGAGTTTGGAAAAGCTGATACAGTCCATCATACTGTTTCTCAGCGAGTTGACCGTGACATTCTGGGATTTTGAAAAGACATCTTTTCTGTGTCAAGCCATCCTAGGGTAGCTTATACCCCTTTGTTCATTTTTGGCAAGACAGATGGAGGACAGGGCAGTAAAACAGCAGGATGAAAGGGAGAGAGTGGCGGGATGAAGGGTGTAGACACGGACGTCGGCAGTGGAGGGTGCAGATGGGGCAGAGGGTAAAACAGCAGGGAGAACTGAGTGACCTCCTTGTCTGAACTGTTCCATATTCCGGCATGTCCCTAAAACTGGAAAAGAACTTAAACAGTGGAGGCCTTCTCTGAGGTATTTATAGTCTTTGCTAATAAGGTCATAAATAATCACCTTTATCGTGAAACTAAATAGAGTATGTAATGCCAGTCATGGTGGGGTTTGGAGGAAAACACCCCAAAACACCTCCCCTACCAGCCTGGTCTGGTGCCTACAAGCTCTGCTCCCATCCTTTCTTTGCGCAGAAGCCCTGTCCCTCAAAGCCCCCGTGAAAATGCTGGCATTTTTCCTGGGAGGGGAGGGAGGTCAGCTGACTGGAATGGGGTTGGTTTATTTGGCTGTCAGCTAAGAATTCAAGAGATTGTAGCTAGAGCGTTTGGAATGGGGGCGGGGAGGTGGGGTGGCAGCTGCAATTGCTTTCACACTGGAGAGCTCTGGGGTGGCAAGAGCAACAGTAAAAGACACCTGTTTGCGGCCAACAAGGTGAGTCAGAAGATTAGTGGCAACAGGTGTGAGCTACAAGAGGACCATTGCTTTGCTTCTCCCCTTCAGATCTCCCACAAGAATATCTTCTGTGGCCACTCTGATGGGACACGTGCAGGGAAGGGAACTCTGGGAAATGCAATTCTGCCTCACCAAGCGGACACTTATCAAGCCAGCCTGCCAGGCCAGCTGCTTCCACACCCTGCAGACTTTCCATGACACCACATCGCCCCTCTCCAAATGGCCTTCTAAGTTATTTGTTCATTCTTCCTTGTTCAGCCTGGTTTAAGTATTGATACCACAGGCCTCGAGCAGGGTTAGTGCTGGGGCCAGCATGGAGGCGACAGACTCGGAGGTTAGTGTCTTCTCGGGGAGATCCAACCACAGATGAAACTCCAGCTGCAAAGGAAAAGGGTCTCATCCTTGGGGTGCATAGAGTAGGGGTCGGGCATTTTGTTTTTCATTACCCCTAGCCCTCCAATACCTCCTTCTCACATAGCCAGCCACCAGGTGCACTTATGCAGTTTCTGTCCTGCACAAAAATGTCCAACCAAGCAGGAATATAGCCCTACTTCTCTCATTGGGCTCACAAGTGCTTCAGCCTTGAGGAATAAAAAATGTTTCCGATCCAAGGCCCTGAAGGAGGCACATTTTTACAGTTTGCACAAAGGCACTGGATGTGTAGCTGCGCCCCTTAAGTCACCTGCCTGTAGCTGTCTCACTTTTTTTTTTCTTTTCTTTTCATTTGGGAAAGCCGAGCCAGTGTGGTGCGCCTGGACTTCACAGATTGCCCTCAGATGAGCTCAGCTCCTGACCTTCCTGTCTGGAGCCTGAATGCACCTCCATGTGAGGAAGGTAAGAGCTGAGAGGAGGAAAGTCCTCCCAAAGCATCGGTACAATGATACCTTCATTACGATTTTGAAGAGTTGCTCCTGTTCTTTTTGAGGATCAGCAGAGCATTTCAATCAGAAACTGAGCTTGATAGAGGAGGATCTGGGATGTGTGTGTGTGTGTGTTGTAGGAAGTGAGGCGATAGAAGCACATTTTCAAAGAACCAACTTCCCGTCAAGATGAGAGGCAGACTGTTGACTGATTTTAGCTACATACAGTCTGGGAGCTCGTAGAATAGGAATGTGCCTTATCAGGATAGCTTAGTACCTACTGAGGATGTTTCTTTCTTTCCTGCTGCCTGTCATGGCTCAGGCCCACCTGCTTTAGCGCTTCCAGCCTTTTGCTCTGATGTCCCTCTGAGCTTTTGCTTTGGCCCTTATAGCCCGGCACACTCCTGGTGGTGCTATTATGGGATGGCTAACTGGAGCTGGTTCGGGACAAGTCTTCATATTTCCTTTTAAGCATCAAATGAAATACTGAAAGTATGTAATGCTTGTGATTAAAATTGTAGTGGAAAGTACAACTGGCCCACAGCAGATTCTGCTCTAAGAATCTAAAAGAGGTGAAGTAGTTGGCTAAAGAGCAGACGTACATTGTTTTCGAGGCTTTCTGATGTAGACACAATGAATCATCATTACGTGGTGGGCCCTTTGTGCTATTTAGGGGTCCAGGTCTGGAGCCATTCACATACCCACATCTGTAGACCCAACCCCAAGTAAAACTATGCCATTTAGGAAGTCTGTTCTTATGTTCCTGGATCCTTACAAATTCTTTTATCTGCATCCCTTTCTATCCTCTCTGGAACTTCATAATTCTTTACTCTTTTTTTGCAACGTGGAAAAATACAAATAATCATAGTTAATGTGTATTACATACTTGGCATGTACAAGGCATTGTGCTGAGCACTTTACATAAATTGAATGCTATTATCGAATAAATATTTATATAGGACTTATTATATATTAGAAGAAGTTCCAGGTGCTGGGGATATGGAATAAAGCAGACAAAAATCCCTTCTGGGGCTTCCTTGGTGGCTCAGTGGTTGAGAGTCCTCCTGCCGATGCAGGGGACACGGGTTCATGCCCTGGTCCGGGAAGATTCCTCATGCCGCGGAGCGGCTGTGCCCGTGAGCCATGGCCGCTGAGCCTGCGTGTCCGGAGTGTGTGCTCTGCAACGGGAGAGGCCACAGCAGTGAGAGGCCCGTGTACCGCAAAAAAAAAAAAAAAAAATCCCTTCTGTATGGAATTTACATTCCAAAGGGAGATAAAGAGAATTTAAAGAGGAAACTATATGATAAAGGTGATGATAAATGCATTGTAGAAAAATAAAATGAGGAAGGGTACTAGGAAGTGCCGGTGAGCATTGGGGAGCAGACAGTGTGGCTATTTTAAGTAGGGCGGATGGCAACACTGAAAGCTGATCTGCGTGACAGCTCTGTAAGACAGATAATACTGCTATCCTCATTTCACAGATGACACTGAGGCTTAGAATATAAAAACTTTTTCTCAAGAGTAGATCTACCCGCTCTTCTTCTGCCAGAGTCTATCTCTCCCAGAAGCATTTGCTATAACTTCCTTCCTAGCTATAGAATGCAAAGCAATTGTACACAATTGAGGAATTATATCAGCAGCGGCTATGCCAAAAGTGTGAGAAAGAGGAGATGTTCCGTTTCTTGTGGCTCCTACAATCACGATGGTTTAGCTGACTTGCTTACCTTGTCTCCCTCTTGAGATAGAACAGACCTCTCTGCGTGATGCTCGGCAGGGTTCTATGGCCATAGAACTAAGACTTCAAAAACAAAAAAATCTCAGCCAATTTTAAAAAATAGACTTTATTAGTTAGAGCAGTTTTAGGTTTGCAGCAAAACTGAGCAGAAAGTACGGAGGGTTCCCACACCCTGCCCCCATTCCCACCCTGCCAGCCTCCCCCACTATTGACATCTGCCTAGTCTTTTATTTACAAGGGTAACTTCTTCCCTGTCCTGTTCCTTTCTCATGTATTAAATCTGGGCTGCAGGTTCAAATACTATCACTCACTGGGTGCTGAGGCCCCAATTCACACCTGGGCTGCCCCATCCATCAGGGGCCAGCTGTTCTCTCTCTTCGCAAGGAGGACGCAGTGCAGGCAGAGGAGGTCAGAAGGACATGCAGGAAACACGGACGGACAGATGGCTGCGTTCCTGAGTGCTTGCAGGGCCTCAAGCTGCTGCAGGTCTGAGGCCATCCCTGCCTCATAGCCCTGTCAATTCCACCAACCTTCTCCTCCCGGCCAAGGCTGTGCAATTTTCTAGGAATTTCTCAGCCCTGGGTTTCCCCTTTTGCTTTTCAGTTTCTCATTGTGAGTCAGCTCATCTTGCCCTCCAGACTTGCCTAAAAACTCCATATTGGATGTTGAGCGGTGAATAAATTCCTGTCTGCTGCCACGTGCTGAGTCACCAGGGACTCCTCACTGACTCCTGGCTGCCTTTTGGGCTGGGGGGCTTGCCCTAGGGCTGAGAGGAAGCAGCGGGCAGCCGGATAACCACACCTTCAGGCAGAGGCACTTCTGAGAAGCCGTCCTCCATCCTCCGGGTGAAACTGTGTCATCAGCCAGGCGGGTGGGAGAGGTGCGTGGGCTGGTGTCGGGGGTGACATCATGCCCGATCTTTCCTGCCAGATTGGAGGGGAGGTCATGCGTAAGCTTGACTTTTGAGGGAAAAGGAGGTGGAGTCATTGATGAGTTTCTGTACTTGAGAGTCAAGGGATGAGGTCACATCTGGGTTTGTCTTCTTTGGAAGAGTGAGGTCATGCTGCTGTTTCCCATATTTTGGGTCCCGGAGTGAGGAGACAGGGTACACTGTGCTAGGATTTGCCTTCTTTAAGAGGCTGGGGAGGTTAGGAAGCTGCAGTGCCTTCACAGGGAAGAGCTTGCTTCTCTCTGGGAAGGTGCCTGAGGAAGCAGCCCTCTGGGGCAGTACAGTGTTGGAGAGCTCTGCTGTTCTGCTTGGCAACACCCAAGGCCACACTATGATTTTCATAGGCCCCTTCCTCCGTGAAAAAAAAATTAAGAATTTTCTTTTATGACTGTGTTGGTGTAGAGATGAATAGAATCCGGACTGGAATCATTATTACATATGCATTATTATATTCATTTTCTTCTGATTTTAAAAGAAAATGAAAACATTCTCATGGGTCTCTAAAAGGTTTCATGGGCCTTAGGCTCTCTCTGCCTAATGGATAAATTAGCCCTGAGGTCAGGGGTCTCCTCTTCTTCAGAAAGGAATCTGGGGCTGGAGCAAAACACACAGGGCACCGTCAGCTCCCCACCCTCACTTTGCCTGACTGAGATGCTCTGCCGGGAACTGGGCTATGAGACCGCACAGAACGCAGCCCGTCTTCTTGTGCAGACGGGGCACTGAGCAGAAGCAGAGTGGTCCACCAGGCAACAGGCTTGCTTGAGAGGACTGACGTCCGGTGAACTGCCCTTACGCTAAGTACCTAATTCATCCAAGAGCAGATACTAGTCATCTCCTCAGGCAAAGGCAGAGATCCACGGGGGCAGGATTTGGAAATTCATGTCAGGTGATCAGTGTTGAGGAAGCCAGGTAAGGTAAGAGTGATCACATACTGTATTCACATTCATTCATTCAACAAATATTTATTGAACATCAGCTATGTGCTAAGCACCAGGCCTTGGGGGTTACAAGTTCTGACATTCATGGAACTTGAATAAATATTATACCCTCTACATTCTCCAAGACATCTATTTATAGCCACAGATAAGTTGGGGAAAAGCGGAGGGAGAAAACCATTAAATTGTGAGAAGCCATGTCACCTACTACCTGCCAGCGACCTGATGTGCGTTGTCACTTGATCCTCCTCACCACCCCATGAAGCACAAATGTAAAGGTACGTGCATGCCTCTGGTTGAGATACATGCAGCGTCACTATGGGTGCCACACCTGAAGTGTGATTGCCTGCCCCAGACACACTCAGCAACTGGGCACAGCAGCCAGTAGAACATGGAATGAGAGGTCTGCTGGGCAGGAAAGTTCTGCAAGTGGAAGTCAAGTTTCAAGGAGCAAACCTAGCTGGGGTCAAAATCCTGGGATGTACAGAACAGGAATCTCAGATCAGCCAGTGTCCTTCAGGCGGGCACCAACGATCTGGGCACACGCAGTTCCAGAAGGAGTCAGAAACCACGGCCCTGGAGGCCTGGACCCAAGCGAGGTGAACACCAGTCCTACAGAGGGAGCTGTCTGCTCCTGACTTGTTTTTGCCATGTGCTGGTGTGTGTGTGTGTGTGTGTGTGTGTGTGTGTGTGTGTGTGTGAACATCAAGTGGGGCACAGGGAACTGGATTCCAGGTATTCACAGGAGCCAGGAATCTAGCAGTTTCTAGATGAACCCTGTTGCCTCCTGAGGCAGGGTTAGATTATTGTGTTGACCTCTCAAAAATGTGAAATTGCTCGTTCGTTTTACACTGCCATAGCATCTACTGATTGAAATGATCGAAAATGTACTTAAAAATAATACAAACAGGTATTTTCCTTCACAGGTTTCTTATACTGTCCTTGTTTTTCTCTTATATACTGAGACTCACGTATAACCCAGTCCTGCCCCACCTAGGCTTGGTCACATGATAGTAACTCAAGAGAATAATATGCTGAGACCCATAGTTGCCATCATCTGTCCATTAACTAACCTCTATTTCTGCTTCTAAGCCCAAACCCCATTACCCACCCAAGTCACTTTAGAAATAGATTATTTTTTCTTCTTTCCCCTCTAAGTATCTGACCAAACCAAGAGCATGCGAGTCTTTGGGTGAGATCCAGTCTTCCCAATCTGTATGGTCTTCCCTCCCTCCCTCTCTCCCTCCCTTCATTCCTCCTTCCTTCCTTCCTCCCTCCCTCCCTCCTTCCCCCCTTCCTTCCTTCCTTTCTTCCTTCCTTCCCTCCTTTCCTCCCTTCATTCTGAGTAGTAAGTAGAGTATATAGAACGTAATTTAATCTGTTTTAGTTGATAACGAAAATCCTTCTGGAAATTCAGATTCACCATTAGGAATTATTTTCATTGGATAGAATGATGAATATTCATGTATGAAGCCTATAGACTAGTCTGAATTGATAAATCCTTGAGAAATGCCCTGAAAGTTGGTGATGAGCAATCCTCAATTTAGAGTCACTTTTTTTGTGATTTCCCATTTTCTCCTAAAAATCAAAGGCAGAAGAATTTCTGATTAACTGAAGTTTCTGGTTATTTGGTCTCTGGTTAAAGCTTTCTTTGCCACTTTCTTCTTGTCTTTTCCTGATACGTCTGGGTTCAAATATTAGGAAGACCCTAACAAAGGAAAAGCCCTGCTCTTTATAAACCATCCACATATTTGTCTGCAAGATCATCTTCATGTTCATAATTATCCCTAGTTGAAAACATTTTATCTTGATTAATTAAAGCACTTCTGCTGCTACCAACAGCAGGGAAGAGTCTCTGGAAAGGACTACAAAGTCACTTGGCCTCTCTAAAACCTCTACTGTCCACAAGTCTAGACAAGCACGTGTCTGCCACCACTTTAATATTTTATCTAGCATAGCAGAATTGTGGCAATTACATACTTTCAATTGCTTCTGTCACACTTGAACTCTACCCACATAATTAACAACCTCAACTTTTAAAAAATGCTTTTCTGTTTTAAATTCCATATATTTTCATTGTAGAAAATTATAAAATACAGAGAAACATAAAGAAAAGTACAAAGATCACCCTTAATCATACTACTAAGTGATAAACATTAACATTTTGGTGAAAATCCCTCAAGTATTTTTTTATTGACACAATTATTTATATTCAACTTAAATCTTACATTTTAATAGGGATTTGTTATTTTTCCACTAAAAAATATATCACAGATATTTGTTCCATGCAGGTAAGTATTCATACACAACGTGACGTTTAATGGCTATGTAGTGTCCAGTTGTGTAGATGTATCATGATTTAGTTAATAAATCTATTGGGAACCACAATTAGGTTGTTGTCATTTTTTTTTTTCACTGTTGTATGTAATAGAGACATAGACAGCCTTGTACATAGATCTTTGCAAGAAATCCCAATTACTTCCTTATGGCAAATTCCCAGAAATGGAAGAGTTGGCTGACAGGGCTTAAACATTTTCAAGTCTTTTGCTAAAATACTGCCAACCTTGTCTCCAGAAAGAATGTACCAATACTAGTGAGGCTGAACACTGTTTTACATGTTTAATTGGCCATTTGTATGCGAGCCTTAGGGAATGGTTCATTAATGCCATCTACTCAATTTCCTAATGTGATGGCTATCTTTTACTTATTGGTTTGTAGGTGAGCTAATTGTTATGTAGTTTCCACTGTCAGATCATTTCCAAAAATAAATTTTATGGCAATGTTTGTTTTATACACTTCTTTTTTGTCACCTTCTCTAAGAAGGTTATGGAAAGTGAATGCATGTTAAAAACCCGCCAGATTACTTTGCTTCCAAATTTGCAAGTAATGTTTCTCCTAAGTCTACGCATATAATTATTCTGTTTTGAAATTTTGCAGTGACTCCTTTTCACCTTCAGGATGAAAATGAAACTCACCAGAAAAAAGCAACATACCTGATCTAGCAGCAGATTTCTTCTGGAGCTGTGCTGTTCAATACACACTAGATCTGATGTTAAACATTCTCATCACACACAAAAAAGAATAACAGAGTGCAGGAGGAAACTGTTAGAGATGATTGATATGTCTGTGGCATAGACTGTGGTGATGAGTTCACAGCTATACACTTACCTCCAAACTTATCAAGCTGTATACATCAATTATGCACAGCTTTTTGTATGTCAATCATACCTTAATAAAGTGGTTTAAAAACACAGTAGCCACTAGCCACATGTGGCTACTTAAATTTTAAAAATGAAACAAAATTAAAATTTCTGTTCCTCACCTGCTCGACAGCCACACACATAGTGAGTGGCTAACTTTTTGAATAGCGCCGATAGAAAACTTTTCCATCACCACAAATGGTTCTGGACACAACTGATCAACAGATTTAGCTTTTTCCAGTTCCTGTATCTGCTCTCTTCTATACCTCCTAGCCTCTACGTAGAATGCCCTTCTCCTTTTCTTTGGCTAATTCCCACATACCCTGCAGATCAACTTTCACCTACTCTGGAGAAGTGTCTCCTAACCACTCATGTCTCCAGCCTGGATTGCATGCCCTTCTGTGGCCCATTGGAGCCCTGGGCATAGAATGCCCACTACAGTCAACTGCAGATGTCGGTCCTTGCCCTCTACCAGCTCACTGAAGGAAGAGTATGTCTTCAACTTCTGATTCCCTAGGACCCAGCTTAGTTTCTGAAAAATGGACAAAGTTTAGTGTATGTTGAATAAATGGTCTGCCCATCATTTGCCCCCATCCTGTACAAATGCACTGGTTTATTCTTAAAAATTCTCAAGAACTAAAACATATACCAAAAGAAGTATTTAAGGAACAATATATTTATTTTAAGAATACAGTTATTAACTGTAATAAAGTAATGAAATCCATGGGCATGCTTTATGAACCGCCTCATAAAAGATAGTTACAATAGCAATACTATAACCTTTCTCCCGATAGAGATATAGACATATTACCTTTATACTTCAACAAATATACATCATTGGAATAATTACAAACCATTTCCTCTTAATAATTCTCATAAAAAATAAAAGCTTTTCTGTTATCCTTAGTCTTCCCGAATCTCTCTGGGTTCTTCATCTCCTGTTCCTTCTAAAGTGACAGAATATTGCTTGAGAATGTGCATTTGGGAGCACCAGGTCCAGTGTACTTTTTAATCTTTTAATTAAAAAAATCACAATTCATATATATTTCTTAGAGAAAAAAATAAAATACTGATACATGTAAAAACTAAAGGATAACTCACTCATAATCCCATCACCAGATGACAACCTCTGCTTGCATCTGACATATAATTTCCTTCGATTTTTCTCTATGAACAGATATTTTTTTTGTTTCTTGCAAAAGTGAGATCATACTGACCTTAGATTTTAATTTTTTTCAATTAACACATCATAAATAAGTTTATTTATCAAGAAATATGTCTGTAACATTATTTTAAATGTCTATCTAGTATCTAAAATAACACTGTCCACTTTTGGGGAGCTTAGATTGTTTCCAATCTTTTTTTTTTTTTCTTCTTGTTAATAGTGCTGTGACGGCTCTCCTTCTGACTAAATGCTTTCCAGGGATCTATAGATCTGAATGTGTTCTCCTCCAAGGCAGAAACAAGGAATGACCTTCTTTTGGGGCTGTAGAGAGAAGAGGTGATTACAAACCTGCCCAGGCCAACCCAGAAACAAACCAACCAGATTAATGGGTCAGTGGACCACTGTTGGTGGATTCCCTAGAAAACCGTCTGAGGTAAAGCTTACCTGCTAATGCTTCTCTGGGAGGTGCAATGGCAAGGTCGTGAAAATGAGGGAAAAAGAAAAGCAAGGCAGGGAAGGAGGAAAGTGAGTACTTGCTAACGAGTTGGTCACAGCTTCATGATAAAGCACAGCTGGTTTCTTGGTGACATGGGACAGCTCTGGCAGGGCATAACAAACAACTGAGCCTTGGAATGATCCATAGCAGGGAGGATCCTTGGGTCTCCTTTCTCTCTTTGGTTCAAGTAGATCCCGCCGGCATGAACTCCCCCTCACTTCTAGGTTGTGTCACCTGGTCAGCTCTGGACAGCGGTCACTATGGGGCGGTGTTTCCTCTAGGTCTGAAAGTGGTTGGAAGAGCAAGGGACTCCCTGGGTGTAGTCAGGGTGAGCATGGGTTACAGAGATGCTTCCACCATGGCAGGCTCACGGGGTCCTGGCAGAACCTGAGCCTCACCCTGAGAGAGGCAGGAAGTGCAAATAAACTAAGAAATGGTACCAGCAGAGGAGGCGGATAACCTCTGGCTTTTCAACCTGTAGCTTTCCCAGTAGGCCTATCAAAGTCCTTGGTTTTGAGAAAAAAAGGGATTCTGCAGAGAGCTAGCCACGTGAAACACCAAGTCCCATTCCCCCCAGGAGGTAGGACAGGAATGCAGCATTGTGAAGAATGGGAAAAGGAAGTTAAATTCTGTGGGCAGGAAAGCTCCACCTTTCCTCTGGGGACAGAAAAAGAGCAAGAGGTCAGACAGGGACACTTGGCTGAGTCCAACCACGTCCTCCTCTGCATCTTCTGGTCTGGACCATCCAGCCCACGTGACTCAAGCCAGCAGCCGGGCCCAGCCAGGAGCCGGCTTCGGAGAGGGTGGGCAGATACAAACTGTATATCTTGTTGTGCCCTGAGACCCACAGCACCTCCAAATGAGCACCCCCCCCAAACCACAAGGGGCAGAGGCAGAGGGGGGAGGTTTTGACTCGAGAATGACACTAAGAGTTCAGTTTAATTGAGTGGTTTCCTTTATGACTTTCCAGACTCTAAACAAGGCAAGTTTCCCGCAATCAGCTGGTCTACTAAAAAAATGGCAGCAAAGGAAGAAACTAGGGTGTGAAAGAAGAGGAAGAGGCAGGGACAAAGGAGAATGAGTCTGGGTGGTTTCCCTGAGGTCTCCCATGCCAAGGACAAGTTAAAGCAACACATTACTGTTTATGAGTCTCATTATGCAAGGCCAAGTTTGCTCTGGGCATTGTCAGTCTGCCCACACTTGGCTTCTCCTTGCAGCCTTTGGTTTTCTTCAAGACCAACCAGATGGTAGTTTTTTTCTTTTTACAAGGATTTGAAAACAGAGAGGAAGGTCTCAGACAGCCTCTGTAAGATTATCCAGGCTTGGAAAGTAACTGAGGATAGGCTTAAATTCCTTCCTGTTTCCCACTGCCTGAAGGATAAACCAAAGAGCTCTCTGGTGTTGGTGGCATATCCAAGGCACCCTCAAGCTGATCTATCCATCCTTATTTCCCATGCATTTCAATGGCTCTTGATCCTTCCCTGCCCCTAAGACCTCCAATGACAACATGGGCCTCTCAGGCCTCTGTGCCCACTCAAAAATCTCTTTCCCCACAGTCCTCTCAATTCTTCCTGGGCGTCACCTGCATCAGGACTCGGCTCAGGTTCACCTCCTGAAACCCTTCCTGTCATCAGGTGAATCTGACTGCATCCTCCCTGTGCCCATGTGTAGTGTGAATGGACATCTAGGTGAGCTCTTGGAACACACTGTAGCTATTGGAGACACGGCTGTCATTTCCTACTATATTATGAACTATTTAAACACAGGAATCATATTCATTTTTGAACTTTCAGCATCTAGAACAGTGTCTGGCACCTGGAATGTGCTCAGAAAATGCTGGTTGGTGGAGAAAACGCCTGTGTTTCCAGAGAAGTACAGTTGGTCCTGTGGATACAGAGGGCTGACTGTTCTACACTATTTTATATAAGGGACTTGAGCATCCATGGATTTTGGTATCTGCACAGGAGTCCTGGAGCTGTGAAAGGAAGATCAAAATGGCACCAGTGTTGCTAAGAGAGCTCTCTAAATGGAGCTGGAAGGCCACTGAGGAAGTGTGTCTTGTACACATCTCGCTCGCATAGAATCTGAACTTTTGACCACTTATTGTCTTAAATGCAGGCACCCAGAACAACTGCCAGAAACTCACGATGCTTACCCGACCCTTACCTTAAAAAAACTGATGACAGCCTATCCCTTAAGGACAAATATTTCTTTTCTTTTGTCAGAGTACAGCCTCATGGCTTTTGCCTTTATAAGCCCCTGACTCTTTCTTTTCCCTGGAACACTCTTTTGGCTTTACCTGAATCTGTCTCCCAAAATGCAATTTTTCAGACCCCAAATAAACATTTTTCCTATTTGTAGCCTTCTGGGCTTTTTTGGTCCACAGAGCCAGTCCCCTACAGATATCTAGGGATGACTTAACTGCATTTACACGTCTGCTACACCACTCATCATGCTGCCCAATGGTAACTGCTTACCTGTGGCTCTCCTGGGATGCTTCAGCTCCTTGAGGGCAAAAGACAATGCCTTTGAGACGATGCCTAGCGCATTCTAGGTGCTAAATAAGTGTTGACTTTAGGAAACTGTGCAGTATTGTAGGCTACTTTTTACATTATCCAGAGCTCAGTACATAGTCATAATAACACAAGTAAATTTCTTGAGTGCAAGCATTGAGCTAAGCACGTCTTACACATTACACAACTAATCATCACAACAGCCTTAAAGATGGGTACCCCTCCCCCGCCACCCTCCATTGTATGAGGAGGAGACTATGACTCAAGGAACTAAGTGATTTGCTCTAATATGCACATCCGGACAGTGGCAGAGATGAGATGTAAACTCTGGTTTGAATTCAGATGCTATGAGGCAGCCAGCATTTGGGCTCTAGCCCTTCCTCCCCATATCTCCAGTTACCTTTCAGCA
The DNA here is from genome assembly GCF_005190385.1 of Monodon monoceros. Taxonomy (NCBI): domain Eukaryota; kingdom Metazoa; phylum Chordata; class Mammalia; order Artiodactyla; family Monodontidae; genus Monodon; species Monodon monoceros. The sequence goes on from NW_021703774.1 coordinate 102,604,836, forward strand.
TCTGAACTTCCAAGAAAAGGGAACAAGCCTTCCTTCCCGAATTCTACCCACTTCTCACAGCCCCCACTAACTGCTCTCCATATAGCTAACCAGCCACTTGGTTGATTGCATTATTACTACATTGTCATTCCATTTTACTTTCTGGATATCAAACTTTAGGTTGTATCATAGAGACCTTGAAAATAGCTATGACTTGTGGCTGAGGGTGCAAGAATGGAATACTATGCAGCCATAAAAAGGAATGAAATAATGCCATTTGCAGCAACATGGATGGACCTAGAGATTATCATACTAAGTGAAGTAAGACAGAAAGAGAAAGACAAATACCATATGATATCACTTATATGTGGAATCTAAAATATGACACAAATGAACATATTTACGAAACAGAAACAGACTCGCAGACATAGAGAACAGACTTGTGGTTGCCAAGGGGGAGGGGGAGTTGGGGAGGGATGAATTGGGAGTTTGGGATGAGCAGATGCAAATTACTATATACAGAATGGATAAACAACAAGGTCCTACTGTACAGCACAGGGAACTATATTCAATATCTTGTGATAAACCATCCTGTGATGAAAGAACATGAAAAAGAATGTATATATATTTGTATAACTGAATCACTTTGCTGTACAGCAGAAATTAACAAAACATTATAAATCAGCTATACTTCAGTAAAATAAAGAAAAAGAAGAAATTTACAACTTAGTAAGGACAGACTTGGTACCAGCGTTAGGATATATAACATCTTAGTACTTCCTGAGAAGGGCCAAAATATGGATATCTTTAACATAAACAGAGGCCAGAGAGCTTACATTAACTTTCCCAAAGTCATACATCAGGTAAAGGGTGAGTGAGGATTTGAATTCACGTTGGATTCCAGGGCCTGTATTGGAAATGCAGGTCAGGCCTAGATTGTGGTAGATCTTGAAAGGAAGTCTAAGACTATATTAAGAAGACAGCGAGAAGGTTTTTGAACAGAGGAGCAATAAGATCAGAGCTACACTTTGGAAAACTAGTCTAGTAGTGGAGAAGAGAAAGTGAGGGTGGAGGCACCAGAGGTCTGTGGGGAGACCGTTTAGGAGGCTGTTGCCACGACTAGTTATGCTTAGATGAGCTTTGCTCTCAGACACATTAAGGTGTGTCTTGAGATGACAGGACAAGTGGAAATGCCCAGAAGCTAGCTGGAGGTGAGAGGCAGAAGAGAAGTGGTAATCAGAGGCAGAGATCTGGGAGTGGCTACAGAAAGGCTGCAGACAAAGCCCTGAAAGTGAATGAGGTCACTAGTGTCTGGGCTAAGAAGGAAGGGGGCCAGAGGAGTGAGGATTAAGCTTGGAGATTTGGCATTTTCAGAGTGAAGGAGAAAGGCAGGACATTTTGAAGACAGGAGGAATAGTTCAAAGAGGTGCAGCTCAGAGCAACGACTTGTAACAAACTGGCTGATAAGACAACTTAACAACAGACATGAGAACTCCTCTTATGGGATGGAAGTGTGTTGAGAAAAACTGTGATAAGCTGCCAGGGTGACAGGGGTGAGAGCGAGGATGTAGATAGCAGGAGAACGTTAAACTACCCGGTGCTGGAAGTGAGGAACTTGAGATTAGGGCTGTGGTGGAGCAGAGAAAAGACCAGAGGGCTGGGGAGAGGGAAGGATGGGTGTGGGGAGGGGTGAGGGGGAGGGGTGATAAGGAAGGTAGAGGGGATGGCCAAATCTCTTCGTAGACCTGCTGAAGGGCTGTTACAAAATTAGGGCCCTAAAGTGGCTTTCATGAATGCTCTGTATCTCTCCCAACCTTCGTTAAAATCTGAAATGCACCGAAGCCTGGTGTGTGCACTGGGGGAAATAAAGGAAAGTGCAGATTGTCTTTCAGGTGTAGAACAGGGATCAAACAGGGGGAACAGTGAGTATGAGTGGAAGACATTCTATAGAAACAGAGGTTCTGAGCCAGTGGCCTGCATCCATAACCATACCAGAAATCTGTGAACTTTGGGGAGGACACTGGACTTCCAAAGGGCATGGAATGGGGGAATAGCCAATTTCATCTAAATCTTGAGACACTCAGACTCCAGCTGACACCTGTGGTACAACCTTATGGTGGAAGACATGCCCTTCAATAGTTATTCCTTCTGAATGAACTAAATATGCTGGTGGATTTTAGAGAGTGAACATGAGCGAGGAGAGCCCTCAGTGAACTGGTTTGGAGATTTAGTAGGATGCAGGGAGAACACAGATCTTAAGGCAGCATTACATAGACAGCTCACATCAGCTGTAGCAGGGCAGGCTGCCCAGCTGTGAGTCATTAGTTTAAATTGTCTGCTGGAGAACATCTCTGGGACTTTTCTGGTCCATTTGCTCATGAGTAATTGTTTCCTAGAAAACTTTTCCAGCCCCCAAATGTTCTTCCTGAGCTAGAAGGATAGGACCTAACAGATAAGGCTGCTGCAAGCAAGGGGTCAGAGGCTTCAGAGATCTGTTCTTGCTGCCTGTCCCGCAGTCACTGTGAGGGTTTGTCAGGAAGGGAGCTAGGGAAGGAGACAGCTTCTGTGCCTGGAAAAGAACGGAAGCTGAGGAACTTGGCTAAGGGACCACGGCAGGGCTCTGCACTTTCCCCCACAGACACTGATAAGACTTTTCCTCTTATTAATCTGTGTAAGTAACAGACCCAGGGAGTATGCATGTTTGTGTACACATGCATCCCTGAGCAACTGAGGAAATTTTGGCTGACACTGGGAGAAACATACGATAATCAAATAAAATTTCTGAAAGCACCTTACTTATACCCTGTCAAAAAGTTGACGATTTTTAAGATGTGATTCAATAAAATGATATGATGGCTTTCTTCCAGTTATTTCATAATAGTTATTCTACCAGGCTCTCCCAGCTTGCCCAAAGAAATTAGAAACAAAAGGAGTGAAGAAAATACTAGCTTTCTCAATTCTCTGGTTTTTTACAGTAATCACCAGATATGCTGAAAGACTGTATGAAGTTTCTGAGTGTACTTGGCCTTTATGGATTTTGTGTTTCTTAGCTAAAATTGCTCATGAACATCAGTTATGGAGAGGTGCTGCCCAATGGTTGAAGAGGATGGTGTATATAGTGTGACAGGTTATATTTTTCACAGGTGCCTCAACACTATCTCTGGCTCCACATATGCTTCTTACAATGTGACATGGACATTGAAAGGTGGGGTTCCGTGTCCCCTCTCCTCTGCCCTTGAACTGGACAAGATTTACAGCTATTTCAACCAATTGGAGAAGTGATATCATAAAGTGTGAGGCAGTGTACTTTCTGGCTGTTGGAATAGTCGCCTCGGAACCCTAAGCTATCATCTAAGATCTCTGACTACCCTGAAGCTGACATCCTGTGAGGAAGCCCAGGCCGTATGGAGAGGCCCATCTGAGGTTCCAGCCAACAGCGAGAATCAGATGCCAGACATGGGAGTGAAGATGTCTCCAGAAGATTCTAGCTTCCAGTCACCGAGTCTTCCCAACTGAGGTCCCAGACATCATGGAGCAGAGATAAGCTGCCTTTGCTGTGCCCTTTCCGAATTCCCTGTCCACAGAATCTGGGACTGTAAAAAATAATTGTTTCACCCTATTAAGTTTTGGGGTGGTTTGTTACAAGGCAATAGTAATTGGTACAGATATGAAACCAGGAGCCCTATGTGGTCCCCGAGTCCTCCTGAGATAGAGATCTGGGAGTGGCTACTTTATGGAAGAGTTAGAGCTTCTTGGAATACTATTTGAAAACCTCTGGACTAACCAAGGGCTCCAAATTCTGTGTTTCTAAGAAACCTGGAATTTAATAGCTTTATCAAGAAAGAGAATTGTCTCATTCAGTGTTATGAACTGAATTGTGTCCCCCCAAAAGATGAAGTCCTAACCCCCGGTACCTGTGAATGTGAACTTACTTGGAAATAAGGTCTTTGCAGATTATCGACTTAAGATGGCAGCATCAGGGTGAGCTCTGATCCAATATTCGGTGCCCTCATAAAAAGGAGAAGGTTGGACACAGAGACAACACACACAGAGATAACGCCATATGAAGATGAAGGTAGAGATTGGGTGATGCATCTATCAGCAAGGATTACCAAAGATTGCCAACAAACCATAGACTTATGGAACAGATTCTCCCTCACAGCCCTCAGAAGGAACCAACCCTGCTTTCACTTTGATCTAGAACTGTGAGACAATAATTTTGTTTGTTTAAGCCACCCAGTATGTGGTAGTTTGTCACGGCAGCTCTGGGAAAATAATACATTCGAGAACCAGTTTGAACAGGAATGATAGTCCTTTATAGCTCCAGGGTCCTCAGTTAATGCAAGTTAGGCTTCTTGATTCATTCAGCAATATCTTTTCAAGGTCCATCTCATAGAAGTCACAATGCGAAGCACTTTAGAAAAGTACAAAGACAAATTAAGTCTTGGTTTCCACAATCATTGGAACACCAACTCTGGAAGGAGAGATATGATAAGTCCTAAAATAACCATAGTACAAGTGATAAGTGCCCTAGATAATAAGGCATGTAGAAAGTGTTAAGAGAAATTCTAAATAAGCCTTAAAATTCTTTTAAAAAGTCTCAGTGATCTTAGTATAAGTAGAGCCAAAATTAGATTTGGATGGACAGAGTTGAAGGTACAAGGGGCATTTCTATGAATGTCTAACACTCAGTGGGTCCCTGGCTAATTGATTAAAGTACATAGGTAAAGTATAACTCCTTTAGTGTCAGGTCTATTTAAAGCATTTATAGAGTCCTAGATACATTTTTGTATAATGATTGTTTCCTCCCTGTACATATAAGAAAAAAATGTGTATGAGTCTAAACATTTTAAAACAACCTAGAATGCAACTTCTGTCTTACAAGCATTTACTACAAGGTTTTAGAGGCAACTTTCAGGCATTTTTGATGCAAGTTCTTTTTTTTCTTTTTTCTTTTTTAGTTTTTATTGGAGTGTAGTTGATTTACAATGTTGTGTTAGTTTCAAGCGTACAGCAAAGTGACTCAGTTATACATATACATATATCCACTCTTTTTTTTAGATTCTTTTCCCATATAGGTCATTACAGAGTACTGAGTTGAGTTCCCTGTGCTGTACAGTAGGTTCTTATTAGTTATCTATTTTATATATAACAGTGTGTATATGTCAATCCCAATCTCCCAATTTATCCCTTCCTCCATCTATCCCCTGATGCAAGTTCTTGATCAGATTTATAATTAAAGCTCTCAATAGTCACTAGTAGTTTCTTTTTAAAAAATTATTTTTATTTGTTTTATTATATAAGTTTCTGAGTTAGAAAAAGTTATTTGAAAATAATGGTCTAGTTAGTTTTCCATACTTGAGATTTGATTGTTTTCACATTGTTGGTAGGACTGAAGGGCAACAAATCAGCCTGGAGTTTAGAAAGTGCACTGAGCATCCTTTATCAGGAGGTTCCCCGTTGACTCACACCTCTACTCCCCATACTACCCCACAACAAACAAAAGCCTTATGTAATATACATCAGGTATTTAATCCCTCTGACATTTTTCATATTTCCCATTTGAAACCAATTCAGTTTCTTTAAGAGGTTATCTGGACTTAAAATATTTATGTAGCTAAATGTTTTGACTGAGTAGTTTTGATTGAAGCTGAATCTCTAGTTTTCAATTTCACAAGCAGAAACTCATTTTAAACACTTCCTCACTTCTCGTAATAACCTAGAATGGAAAATAATCTTAAAATTTTATATATATATATATATATGAAGTACTTTCCTGTACACATGAAGCTAACACTACAACGTAAATCAACTATACTTCAATTAAAAAAAAAGCAAAGGGGAAAATTACTAAAGTTAGGGCAGTCAACATCCTGTCTTTGTTTCTGGATGCATAAAACAATTAAACCTGTTAGCATGCTGATACTGTGAAGGCTTAGAATGTGACTCCCAAGAAAATATGCAAGTTGCATCACCAGAGGCTAGAACCTGGGGAGAATTAAGAAAAAACCCTGAATAAATAATAAGTCCTGAATAAAGTCTTCCTTACCATTCTAACAAGTATCAGTATCAGATTAATTTTTTCTTTAACACCACTTAGAGGTCATTAGTGTACATGGCCTCAGGTTTTCGTTGAGATTGGTTACATCATAAAGTATTTTTCATAAAGCAATTTAAATCATTAAGAAATATAATTTATACATACAACTCAATGGGCATAAATTGAACACATCAACTATTTTATAAACTTGTGGACATTTATTTCTCAAACTTACAATGATTGTAGCTTCACATTTTGCATTGATTTTATTTATTCTTGGACTGAATCAGCCTGAGATGTTGAAAGCTGTTCAAATGTTAGAGTATTTTTTTTTTTTTGCGGTACGCGGGCCTCTCACTGTTGTGGCCTCTCCCGTTGCGGAGCACAGGCTCCGGACGCACAGGCTCAGCGGCCATGGCTCACGGGCCCAGCCGCTCCGCGGCATGTGGGATCTTCCCGGACCGGGGCACGAACACGTGTCCCCTGCATCAGCAGGCGGACTCTCAACCACTGCGCCACCAGGGAAGCCCCTAGAGTATGATTTTAACAAAATTATTCCACATAATCTATGTGAAATTAAAACGGAATCCCAAGAACCTTGTAATTCAGATTGAAGAAATGCAATTTTTTCCTATACCAAAATCTCTGCTGAATAGTTGATTATTTTTTTCTTAGAAGAACTATGGAGGAGATATAAAATGCAAAACTTGCATGTTGCCTCTTTGTGGCACTTTCCCCAAGATCTGTATTACATGAAACTAATAAGAATGGAACTAAATACTTTTTTAATGGTGCTGTCTAAATGTAACCTGAGTTGAAATAAAATTAATTCCACAACAAGGACCTACTGTATAGCACAGGGAATTATATTCAATATCTTGTAATAACCTATAACATAAAAGAATCTGAAAAAGAATACATCTGTATATATTTATATCTGTATATCTGAATCACTTTGCTATATACCTGAAACTATCACAACATTGTATATTAACTATTCTTCAATTAAAAAAATTAATTCCTTAAGTGTTTAAAAAAATAAAGTCCGTCTTCTAATTGTTCCCAAACTTTACAAAAGAAGAATCCCTGCATCAAAATAATCAGAATGGTCATTTCCGTTCAGATGTTTGGTAATAAAATCTTTGCCTAATGTTGCGTTTTTTTACGCAAAATCTCCAAACTCTGAAAATACTTCATCACTCATGGTATGCCTGATCACATAAATGTTTACTTGTACCTTGCTTTGTTTAAAAACGTTTAAATATGAAATCTAAAGTATAGCCTGTATTCAAAGATTTACACACAAAAATAATGTAGCTTATGAAGAGCTTTTCACTTTTTCCTACTTGGATATTTAGGATGACATTCAAATGTACATTCAGAAATACACAGGCCTTATGCTATGGCTATTTAAGTATCCCACTGAGTCTAAAATTGGCTTTAGTGACTACTCTCTTCATATACGTCTCCATCCAAATCAAAGTGCTTATCTTATATCTTGCTAGGCAACAATAATGAATAACTGAATCAATCTAGTTAATTTCAGTGTTTATCTCAATATTCTGTACAAATGAAAGGACTGGAAGATGGGGCAGTGGAAGGTGGCAGTGGACAAGAGACTATTTCTTATGTGCATATTACACTGAAATCACCAGATGTCTCTAATCTGCTGCCCATCTCAGTTCTTGTCTCCATAGTTTCTCCAGAGCTCTCACATACTCCTTCCTAAGTTTCTGATACACACATTCGCAAGGCCTCTCTCACCACACTCACAATCTTTCCTCATCTCAACAGTTCTTCTCCAAAGGATTATCAGTAAAATAACTGAGTCATAAATAACTATAGAAAAATATGTAAAGTGACAATTTAGCTTCGAAATTTACCCGTCACAATTTTCTTATGCATAAGTGGTACATAAAGTTTTCTTATAAAGGGCTTCCCTAAGCCTGGGGTGTATGTGTTTAACTAGGGGAGGCCTTCTGGTTGTACAGAACCATTCTGATTTCTTTAATGACAATCATTACCATAAAAGTATTTACTGAAAGCTGGGCTGGACAGCCATTGTACAATCTGATCTGGCAAATGCACAGAAACTGCACTCCAGATTACACAGTAAGGCACTAATTACCCAAATGAAACTCCAGGGGCACCTTGGGGAGATGCAGTACAGAGAATTAAGGAAGGAAATAATTAGTCACAATTGCAGAAACTGGCTAAATACAAAGTGAAAGAATGCATGCAGCCTATTTCCTGCAGAGTACAGGAAGCCTTAATAACAGAATATGCAAAAATACAAGAGAAATCCAAAAGAGAAACATGAATAAGAAAGGGACCAATCTCAATTTTAAATTACAAAAATGACTTTATTTTCTGTTCCTATGTACTACATAGCCAAATAACCTTAAGACATTGTATCATGAGTTTACACTATGACAAATCAACTTTCAAGCATTTTCTTGACAGTCTTAGAGGTTTTGCCAGCATTTGACACAATCTGAACACATAAAGCGAGAGAAAACAAGCAGCAGAAGGAAAACTAAGTGACCACGTAAGGCATTGAGTTTCAACCCTAGTAAAAATATTCATTAAATAGGCAGAATTGTATGGGAGAGGGAATGGTATTCAGCAGAAAGCAAATTTATTCCACATCCGAAACCACGCATAGGGTTATTTAACATGGCCAAGAAATTAAGTTGTTCGAAGTTATATACCCCTTTTTAAGGTCTTCTAAATAAAAAAAATTCCTTGGGGTGGGAGGAGACCCTCTTCCCTCACCCCAAAAGGAATTCAAGGATGTTACCTTTATCAGTGAAAGGCTCTGGGAAGATGGAGTAAGAGTGGACAGCTAGTTTGGAAGGATGGTATGTAATTGTATTAGAAGCATGTCACTGAGGCCTAAATCTGAAAAATCAATGGCACGTCTGGTCAAGACTGTCCAGGCTTTCTTACAATGTATCTGAATAGACAAGAAAAAAAGTGAGAAAATCTTACCGACCCTTGAGGCATTCCCCTCACTAATAACTGTGCTGTTTTGCTATGGAACCCTATGTACCCTGAGTTCTTGAGATCCTACCAAAAATGTGAATTGCTTGAACGGCATTATCACATTCAGGATTTATAGGAGAATGTAAATTGAATCTTAATTTAGTCTCTAAACACAAATGGAAATTGTTTTGAGGTTTATCTTATCTATTCACTACTACATATTGCTGACAGTTTTCATAAAGATGGATCATGAGTGTTCACTGTTTTAGTAAATATATCATTACTACTGATCAGGTGTTTGGTATGAAATTAGATTAGAGAGTAAAGTACTCCTTAAAAATTGGACTTTTCTTAGAATTAGGAACATAAACAACAGCAAAACCCTTGGGGGAAATGATAACAAGAGATGTAAAGATTTTTTTCTTCTCTTTCTTATAACAGAAATCATAAGATAGCATATTGCAGAAATGTAGACTTTCCTCATCCCAAGTAACCCAAGGAAGATTCCAGGTTGCTTAAGCCCCTCTCTATAAAGATGGCTTCAGAGGCAGATAAAGAGGCACCTCTAAATGACCAAAGTATTCACAGCAGGCTTATGTCCCAAGCCTTTCTGAAAAAGCAGTGCCTGCACACAGGATGCCATGGAAATTGTTAGAACTCATTACAATAGCTACATTGGAAACCTAAGGCAGAGAAAGGTGGGTGAATGAACAATCAGAAAATTTACCAGTGTAAATAACAGGTTTCACCGTATCAAGAACATTTATATTAAAAGTGTTGTATTAAAAACAAAACAAAGTGAAAACCCAACATATAACTAGTTTTCTGAGATGTGGTCTTCTTAGGTGAGTTCCACTGGGATATACTTAGATGCTCTGTTTCAACCAGGCCATCTCCAGACAACTGTCTGTTCTACACTTAACCATTAAAACTGACCAAAAAGCATACTCACTATGGGTGTCCAATAGCCATAGGATTTAAGAGTACATATGATGCTTTTATATTTACATAAGCTGTTTCTCATGAGTCTTATAGAAGTTGGAGAAATAGAGCTAGTTGTTCCTTTTTAGCAAGAGCACTTGTAAAAATACGAAAAGGATTGGGTTAATACCCCTTTTAACACTGAGTTGATTCATTAAAGAACTTTAGAAAAGTCAGCAGTTCATTTACCTGAGTTTCCCAGTTAAAGGCTAAAGAGTAATTTAATGCTTTTCACTTAAGAATGTGAACAAAAATATACAATATTAAAAAGGGTCAGGGTCAGAAAATTTAGACTCAAGATGAAGTTTGAACATTTTGAATTTTTATAAAATCTAACAGAAACATCTATGAATTTTCCTTCCTAGTTAAACCATAAAGTCATAGAACTATACTGATTTACTGGATGTTATTTAGAACTTAGGTTAGGGGTCAGCCTGTGAAATCATTAAGAAAGCGAATCAAATTCTTTTGGCATTTTGAGCAAATTGTCACAAAGACTAATTATTAGTTACTTCAGTTATGAACACATATGAGATTATGAGTTAACACCAGATAAAGATTTCAGCATAAATATGATTTTTAACCTGAATAGGTCCCTTTTAAGGGTGATACAGAAAACAACTATAAATTTTATCCAGAAAAATAGTGCACCTAGTGTTTTACCAGTAGTTATCAAAGCTCACCTTGCAACAGGGTCATGCTCAGCCATGGACAACCTTCCAGGTTTGTTTGTTTGTTTAAAACAGGTAGCGCTATGTTTCTAAATATAACACATTGTTCATAATCAGGATCCTAACAACATTCTAGAATTGAATATTTTATCCTACAAGAAATATAACCATGTTACTATTTTAAACATTTTGTTTCAATTCCAGGGCAAAATAAACCAGCTATACAAAATCACCATTGTAACACTTAAACACAGAGCAGAGACAGCAAAGCATTTTGGTCTACATGATTCAATTATTAAATAAATGAAAAGCATCTCTTCCCCAAATCCTTTACCCCACGAAGTATCATAACAATTAAAACACAGTTGAGGTACATATATCTGCTGAGTAGTTCCCATAGCTGTGTTCCATGTATGACTCAAAGTAGCATTAAACAAAGTCACCAGGATCAAGGGGTAGATTTTAAAAGCAGCATCTTGAAACCCCAAACCATCTTTCTATTTTTCTTCGTTAAGTCACAAAACTTCCTTAGGTCAGACTAGGGTTCCGAAAACAGTGTGAATTTGGAGCATAAAACAAAATTCCCATGATAGGTAGCACTGGTCCTGGATTGAGGGCACAAATAGTGCTTTCATTTTCCTGTTCTATACAGCTTAATAGTCAGTGAAAACTTGTGCCCAAGACCCATACTATGTTGGATGTTTAAGTACAGAGATAAATAAAACTTGGCTAACCACCAGGCAAAAATTATTTCTATCTACTTAGCAATTTATTCACACTTAAAAAAGAAAAAAAAAAAGGAACAGAACCATTTTAGATGAGATACTTTTTTTTAAGCCAAAGAGAGCAGACTTTCTGTGCTTGCATCACTAACATTTGCAGCAAGGACAGGCTTGAGGGAGATAGATTTATATACGTACATATACGTGGATTATTTCGTGTAACAGGCAGAATTTGAATAGAGATCCCCACTTCCACACTACCCAGAGGAACCAGTGTGCCTGCCTGGAGTGCATCAGCTCTTTAGCAGAGTGCTTTAGTAGCACATTTTTTTTTTCTTCCATCGGATGTATTCTCATATCAAGATATCAAAGATGATTAAGTTACTAAAAAACAGGCTTCTGATTCTGATTTTTAAATTTAATTACCTATTTTAATTAAAATAAATTACAATTTCTAAGGTTGTTCACCAGTACTACATACAATATTGATATTAAATGGGAGGAACCTCTGTATTTCCTTTTCAATGATATTTTTTAAATGTTGGTAAAAATGTAAATCAGTTAAATTATAAATGACCAATTCAAGCAAGCTGCCACGGGACATTATTGTCTTTACTCACTTACAAAATCCTTGCCTAAGTATAAATAACTGTCAGATATGTGAAAGAATAGAATTTAGGGCTCTGTTGGAGGCAAGGGGAAATTTTGAAAATAATAGTCTATGACAATGCCCTTATGTGAGTTTACACTCCAGAGAAGTGTTTTCTATAGAATGAAATACTTGGCCAATGGAGAAGGCAGCTGGAATTAAAATAACTAGCACAGATTCCTTGGTACACATACAATGAAAACAAAAGTAAGGACCCTGTACAGGTGTAAACAAGCTAAAAATGACCTTGGCAAAATATCTTCATGGATTTAAAAAACACCAAAAGCATGCAACTTAAAGTTCCCTTCCCTTCACAAGAATGAACTGAAAAACCAAAACAAACAAAACAACCAAAACAAAAAAACAGACGGAACCATCTGTTTCTGTCAGTAGAAAACAGTAATAGATACATTAGGTTCCAGGACAAATAAAACTTTAAAATATTAATATTGAAAAAATACAATTAACTTTTTATTAAAAATACATACTCCTTACTCAGTCTTTGTGTACATTTTGTTTTGTGTGAAAAAGAAAAAAATAATAAAATAGGAAAGGCATTAAGACTACCTAATTATTTATACTGTATTTGGTAGAAGCATGTTTCAGTCAAACTTTAAACAAAAATAAGTTATTCTGTTTTCATTTGCTCCCGGACATCAGAAGGCAGGGTTTCAAACAGAGCATCTTCTACAACTAAACCAGCTCGCTTCAGAGCCCGACAGTCGCCCAGTTCGGGAGGGAGAATTTCAAAGTGATTGCCTTTGACATCTAAATAGGAGAGAAATAGTAAATTTCCAATTTTTGGTGAAAGTACTGATAGGCTGTTTTTCCCAATCTTCAGAGTTTTGAGTTTCTTACAGAAATAGAGTTCATCTGGAAGGCTCTCCACTTTGTTACAAGTGATGGAAAAATACTGTAAACTTTGTAGAACTCCGATCTCAGGCGGGATAAATCTAATGTCATTGTAGGACAAGTCCAGGTATCGGATCTTGTTGCATAGGAAGAGGTGGGAAGGCAGCACCTCTATTTTATTGTGACTAAAGAAGAGGCGCTCCAGGCTGGTGAGTTTCTTTATATGCTCTGGGATGTAGGTGATGCTGTTATACCACAGTTTTAGCACTGTCAACTTTCTCAAGTGCTGGAAGCTAACGATCTCTTCTATAGATTTCAGATTATTTTCCTTGAGGTCCAATTCCTGGAGGCTAAGCAGGCTGAACACGGCATGAGGAATGCGCTCCAGGTCACAGTGGACCAGCTCCAGCTCTGTCAGATTGGTCATCTTCTTCAGATTGTTAAGCATCACCAGCTTGGTGCCATCGTTGTGTATGCACATCTTCTGGAGATGGCTGGAAACATCAACCACTGCCTGTGGGATTTTGGAAACATTGCTTTTGATAGAGAGAATTTTAAGGCTTTTGAGATCCCGCAGAGACTCAAGGGTGATATTTTTGGAAATATCGTGACTTAGAGAGCCAACCAGGTAGAGCTCCTCCAGGTTCCGGAGGCCATACATCCAGGGGGGCAGCTCCCTCATATCATCAAACTTGACGCTCAAGACCTTGAGGTTCTCCTTCAGGAAGGAGAGCGCCGCGCTGTGGATTTTGACCGAGCACTGGTGCAGAGAGAGCTCCTGGAGATTGTCTAGCTGTGCAATGGTGGCTGGTATCATGACATTCTTAATGATTTCAAGTTTTAGAGACTGCAACTCCGTGATTTCAAAAACAGTGTCTGGAAGGCCAGAGAGCATGATGAGAGGCAATTCCAGGCGGTTATGGGCATTCGTCTGCAGCTTCTGCCTCAGTTTATCCGGAGTCCACTCGTTGTTTAAGTTCAGCTGCTTTAATTTGTTTTCACTCACTTCAGATAGGAACACTGCAAATCTCTTGGAATACAGAGGGTCGTACTGATCTATCATATGAAGCATAAAAGCAAAGTCATTTTTCACGTCTGGAATATCATCAATTCCAGTTTCCTGCCGGACGTACTCAAAAGAGTACTCCCTCAGAGAACGGTAGAACAGCCAGTATAAGGTATAAAGGCACGTCAATCCGTAGATACTTACAAAGCACAAGTAGCAAAAGGAGAGTTTCGAGAACAAGTGTGCCATGGTGTGATTGCAGGAAAAGTTCTTATATCCAGTCATGTCCTGAATGTCAACATTGCAGTCCACTGTAAACTGGACTTTGGAAACCAGGGCGCTATTATATGCAATGATGATGAGGAATTTTATAACCTTAAGTACAGTCTGACGAACATACATAGCGTATAATATATCACCTTCTTCTACGTGCAGCCTGAACTTCTTCACCTTCTCAAATAAAGCCTTCGCTTGCTCACCCTCCTTCTTATCTAGAGCCCCTGCAGTGGATTTGTCAACCACAAACTTCTCAGGAATTGACTTTAAAGACTGAGAGTTGACCAGGCCGCCTTCCGGACCAGACGGGGTGGCGTTGGACCTGCTCACGTTCTTCCTGTTGTCCTTTTCTTCTGAGTCCTCCCCAGACACTTCAGATAAAGCCCGTGTGGTCCAGGGAGAGTCAAAACACTTCCCCAGGATTGAGATGAAATGTTCTATTTTGGAGCTGGAACCAGGGAATTTGAACCAAAAGTTGCTACAGAGCATGAAGACCAGGGTATGGATGAGGACAAGGTAAGGGAAATACTTGGCGTACCAGTGGAGGGCTCGCTCATAGCACATCTGGTTAATGAAGCTGTACTGCTGAAGGTCCAAATCTGTCTTCAGTCCTTTCATTTCCACAGTGACTGGGTTAGTGGGAGACGGTTTCGGTGGAGGCAGTGGGGTGGTACTGGCCACTGCTTGAGAGACATTCGAAACGGAAGACTGGTTCTGAGAAGCCTGCACTCTTTTTGGAAGGCAGATTATCTTGTCTTGCATGACCTGAAACAAAGAAATAATATTTTCAAATTATATTACTCAAAGAGCTTTCATAATGTCATTAGTGCGAAGAAAGCAGCAATACCATCCAATAAATGTCCATTTCCTTTGCCTGGAGAATACAATGTTCAATTCCAGCACCGAGATTTTTATCCTTAGCCCACATGTTGGAAAAATGAATTGTATCGATATACCTTTGTTCACCATGTCTAACTCAGGACACAAAACGCAGCAGTTTTTTAGGACACAGAACGATTCACAACAAAATAAATAGTTAAAGAACATTCACGTATTTAAAAACATTTGCATTTCTTCTCTCACTGAAGCCTGGGAGAATCAGTCATTGGTCTGGGAAATACATCCTCTTATCAGACTCAGTCTTGAATTGGATGGCTCCCAAGATTGATATTAGTTTCTGTATGAGAAGCATTAAAAGGAGGAAATATGGGAGAAATTCCCATCTTTATTGTTTCCTCTTTTCTTTCTATCCACATCTTAGACATGCATAGATGAACGTGAATGGCTTTAATAAAATGGGAATTTACTAAGCTTTTGTAAAAACTATTTCTTCAGAGAGAGATGAAAAAATACAGAAATGTTCGATAGTAAAATAGTTATGTCTAAACTTGCTGCTTTTCACACAAAATATTACATCAACTTCTATCCCTCTACCAATGCTTCAGCTTGTTGAAAAGAATATTAAGCCCTAAGAATGTCCAGCAGTCTCATAAGATTGCAGTTTGGGTAAGAGAGAACACATTCTTTCTGAAGATGAGGTAGGATGGGGCAAAATACTCCTTGAATCAACCTGGAGGAATCATCCCCAGGAAGAAGTACACGTAAGTGGAATCATCTGGACAACAAGCAAACAGTTCAGAGAAAGAATAATAACCAAGAAATTGATGGTAATAACATGGAATTAATAATGCAGGGAAGTCTATTTGTACCTTATTAGGTCAAATGGCTGAAACTCCATAGTGTATAATGATTTTGCAACAGCAAAGCTCTTTATGTTGATTCTAGAAGTAGAAACTGACTCTATTACAAAGTAGACTGCTATGGCATGAGAATATGACCATAACCTGGTGACATGGGAGATACAGCCCCATAGAGAGAAGTATTTACAAGGTTTGACAATGCAGTGGAGCACCCAACACTTAGTTGAGTGTCTGATACATAGGAGACCATCAGTATTTGCTGAGAAAGTGAATGAATCTAGAACTGACACTAGTCCTTCCAATTCAGAGTTGCATAGGTCTGGGTGTAGACCACACGTCTCCTAGGGATGAAGATAAGGATGGTGATTATAGTGATGACAGCAACAAACTTTCTGTTGTATTTAATATGCAATCCTGTTCCAATAATGTCATGGGTATTAATTATTTTGTCACCTTCACCTGATAAGGCAGGCACTCCTTTTATCCCAATTTCACAGATGAGGAGACCAAGCCACAGAAAGGTTAAGTAACTTGCTTAATGTTATCAAGCCCAGGCCACCTGGACCCAGAGTCCACATTCTTATTTTATTTTATTGAATTTCTAGGATTAAACCAAAAAGATCTCAATTTGACTTTATCCTAAGTAACAAATTACCTTATATAAATTATACATATTTTAGGGAAAAGCTTATCTCTCCCCATATCCTATGCAGATAACAATGAAAGAATGAGGTTAGGGGAAGAGAGGAAGTTTCATTTATAAAGATTTATAAAGGCTCCAGCCTAAAAGATATAGCAGGGGGCTACTACTTACTATGTAAATCAAAAGAAGGCAGGGAAGAAAAACAAATGTAATTGCATTCAGAGGGTTCAGTGGCTACAGAGGTGTGAGAATGTTTGAGAATGCCTTCAAACATTTTAATCACTTACCTGATGTTAAACATGCCCATGTTTGTGGGCATATATATGTCTACTTATAATTATACCAATAAAGTATTGCCAATCCATATGTCAAATATTAGAAAACTTAATTATTTTTCCTTTAAGTTTAAAATAAACATAAAGCTTTCATTTTAATCTCATCTCAATGGGGCATCCTTTATATTTCTTGGAGGTCAAGCACTCTACCTTGGAAACCTCTGGAACAGAAAATAGTAAGAGAAAGTCTTGACAGATGCCAGATTATCCTGAAGAAATATCAAAGAGAAAAAGTAAGAAAGTCAGTGTTTGGGGCCATATTCTAGATGTTTTCTCATTCGTGGTCTCATTTAATGCCCCCAATAATCTGTGAGGCAGGCATAAGGTAGGGGCTAGAGACCAGCATGGAAAGAAATGCTTCCCCAGCACCTTCTCCAAGAGTGACACCTTTGAGCTAGTATGTTAATATGACATTGTTAATGGTGTGATGAAAATAGAGATGAGCTAGAAGGTAAAAAGGCAGGCACCTTCTGGAGGTGCTAAGTCCCTGCCAAGCAACCAGGTGGCCCCATTACTGCCCCCTGCCCAGCCCTTCTCCAGGCTTGCTCCTCATGGGGGAAGACGATAAACCTCTGGAGCTTGGCTGCTACAGAGGGTTTCAGGTTATGTCCTGCACCAGGGTGCCCAGCTGACGGGCAAGTGTGGGCTGAAATCCTGCTTCTGCCCCCCTCGGTCAGCTCTTCACCCTCATGGGATGCCTTTTTATATTCTGCACAAAGGTACCTGACTGGCTCGCATCTGCCATGCTAGAGAGGTAGGTCATTTTCTCCCCATTCTACAGAAGAACCCAACTAAAGTTCAGAGAAGTTCAATCACTTGCCCACGTTCATGTAGCTAGGAAACAGCAGAGCAGACTAGTATATTTCCACCATTCCAGATAGTCTCCGCGTTCCTCCGAGTTTCTGCTACGATGGCTTTAAGAGAACAGCCCAACGTAGGAGGGGAACACGTAGACAATCTCCAGAAGTTCCTCTCCGCCTTCTGATGTCATATTTCTTTCAATCTTCACAAAGATGTAATTTTTTAAATGTGCCTGTTTAAATCCTAGGAAGGTAAAGACAGTGCTCTATTTTCCAGAAGCTGTTAACTACTCAGAAACGAGCACAGAGTAGAAAAAGATGCTGGAATTTAGTCACCACGAACAATTGCTGCTCATGCTGCCAAGAGAACACATCCTAAGAAGACTCCAGCAGAGACACATATCATAGTTGAAGTCCCAAAGAATGTGATGGCAGGTTGTCTATCCAGGACTACGAAAAGGAGGAGGGCAGGTGATGGAGTCCAACAGTAAAGAGTGTGAGGACTTAAACAGTGAAATAGCCACAGGAGAGAGGAAGGAAGTTATCTTCCATGGTTAATGGAAACTTTGCAACACTGAGAAGAATTGGGAGAAGGATCAATATTTTCAAAGGTAGAGTAAAAAAGAGAAAGAAGACAGAAAAAAATAAGGCAGATAGGTTTCTTTTAAAAAAAGAAAAGGGTAAAGGGTGTTTCTGGGGGATATCTGTAAATAGCAGCTTGTAAGAACTTGAAAGTTTCTGTTTCACCTTTTCTGCTCTTTTGAGAAGCTTGTCTAATTAAACCTATACCTCACTTCTTTTTGCCTTTACCCAGAAATTTAAAGATTAAAGTACAAAACAAGCCTTAAGGAAAGGCTGCAAAACAAATTGCAAAGGCATAATGGTAGGGTTCCAGGCTGCTGGTGCAGGGCTAAGGGAGAGTGCTTGGGGTAAGACCAGGGAGAAAGCCACCACCCACATCCCATCCTACAAACCATCGAGGCTCAGACCATCACCACCAGCTCATACACACACATGTCATTATGACGAGGGATCCCATCCTTTTCTTCTAGGGACAGCCCTCCGACTGCCTTTGAACGAAAAAGCATTGAGACTAGAGATACACAGAGTCTTTATATAGGGGGAGGGCGAGAAAGAGGGGAAAGAAATGAGGGTAGGGGGAAGAGAAAAAAATTTAAAAAGCAAGATGAACAAGAGAATCTGATCCACAATATAGCAAGGTGAGAACGTTACTCTCCTAAAAGCAGATACGAGAATAATTCTTTAAAAAAAAATTTTTTTTTTTGATGTGGACCATTTTTAAAGTCTTTATTGAATTTGTTACAATATTGCTTCTGTTTTATGTTTTGGTTTTTTGGCCACTGAGGCATGTGGGATCTTAGCTCCCCAACCAGGTATCAAACCCACAGCCCCTGCATTGGAAGGTGAAGTCTTAACCACTGGACCACCAGGGAAGTCCTCCATGAGAATAATTCTTGAACGAAATCATCTACTTTAAAGAAAATATCTCAGTTTGGGAATGAGGAAGATAGGGATATAGAAGGAGGTGAGTCACTGAGGGCAAAGGTCAGGTGAAGCCAGGCAACAAAGATGCTAACTGCCCCCTGCCCCCACCCCGCGCTGTATTGGGATGAACAGGCTTGGAGGTAGGAGGAGTGAGTCAGCAGAGCAGAGAGGGGCTAGAATCGAAGGAAATAGCTCAAGCAACATGGTAGGAGGCTGGGGTGTACACTCATTATTTCTATTTTGAGATGTAAATACCTTTCACTCTTCCCTAAACCTTTGGTAAAATCTGCTAAGTGCACACATACACCCCTATTATGAATGAATTTTGTGGGAATCACAGCAAAAAAAGGACTAAATTTCATGCTTGGATCAAAACTGAACAGACAAGGAGAGTTTGCCTGGGATGCTAAAAATCTATAAACTGTTTCCATGAAAGCAGGAACTGGGACCATGAGAACCTAATTCTTCTATGAGTCCGTCAGAACTTAGGCCATGGACTGGAATTTGATCCAATATCCTCTAGGTCCTACGGAGCAGCTGACATCCAGTAACATGAGTATATAAAATGCTCCTCAAGACTTTACAGTGAAAGTTCCTAGAGGAATAAAAAATATACATGTAAAATTGTTCCATGTCTGTCATAATATCTAGGTAATATCTCTGGAAAAGAAACACAAGGGTTGCAGTGATTGGAGAAATGGGCTCACTAAAGTTGGATTCATGAATTCCCATTTGCAAATTATTTTGAGATAACACCACAGCTGTTTTTGAAAAAAAATTCTAAGGTCAATGAAATCAACTGAATTTCTTGCTTTTACTTTCTACAGGGGGATGTCTTTCAAGAGAAACGAACTAAAATTCAAACTTCTTTAAAAAAGGAAGCAACCCATCCAAACTATGCCCTGAAATGCTGCTCAGATCTAGGAAAAGAAATCAAATATTTAAAATTGTAATTATCACATTTATACTAGCAAAGAGATGCATTTTTAAGTAGAGTATGTACACTCTTGATCGCATGTTGAAATACCTCGCCTGGTCAATGTAAACTTAGGGCCTTTTAATAGTAATCTTCACAGTTTTAAATCATTAATGCTCGTCTACATCTTTGATTGTTTATCTTTGATGATGGTTATTTGATTCTCAGTCCCTTTGTTAGAATCATAACACCCATTATTATAATGTAAAACTAAGATCTACTTCATTTAGGCAGTTTCCAGAAGAGGACGGCAGTGAGAAGCAGCAGGGAAGAGTGGTAACATGTTGAAACAGTTTCACATTTGCATGAATGAGACACCAAAGGGCTGAGGTTCAAACCAAACCAAACCAAACCAAACCAAACCACTTAGCTTCAGAGAAACGGCTTGATATAACGAAAATAGAGCAACATAAATAAGGGTCAACTTATCTATTACATGAGGGAGACATAAATGACATCGATGGCGGTGGTGTAGGGTGTGTAGAACACAAGTGCTGAGTAGTTCTGCGTGTGCCTCAGGAAAAGCCAACCATTGTGGAGGCTCTGCTGTACGTCAGATATGTTAGCGATACCAAGAGCAATGTGCCCTTCCAGGTCAAGCACAGGAGAAAGACAACTGAATCAGTCATGAGTGGTGCAAGTGCTCAGATACATGCTCGTCTTTCACAATGAACTTTATAATCAACTTTATAGTCTAGATCCAGAAAAAAAAACAAAAAACTTGGTGGTATTTTTATTGGGATTACATTACATTTATAAATTAATTTAAGAAGCACTGACATCTTTATGGTGTTGATTCTTCCTCTCCATGGTGTGTGTTTCCACTTGTTCAATCTAACTTTCTGTCTCCCAAGAGTGTTTCATAGCTTTCCCCAAATAGATTTTGGACATTTATTGTTAGGTTATGCTTAAACATTTTATTTTTTGCTATTATAAATCTTTTTTAAAAAACACATATTTAGCACAGAAGGGAGCATCCTCCCTTCACCTTTCCTACTCCCTTGCCATTCCTTAGGAAGCCCTGATAAGCCTGGTGCGTACTCTTCTGGATCTATATCTGTGCATTTACAGAAACATGACATATAAACACATGGGATCTTCCTACATGAGTTGTTCTTGCACCTTGAGTTTTCCACTCTCATAGTATGTCTTGGAGACCTTAACACATCGGCACATAGGGATCTACTTCATTCTTAAGGGCCACATTATTACGTGGTGTGGATGTGCTATAATTTATTAAAAACATTCCAACGACGATGTGCATTTAGGCAATTTATTAAAAACATTCCAACGACAGTGCCAGTCTCAAAAAGGTACATGCTGCCTGATTTTACATGGCATTCTGCAAATCAGGCCAGAGAACAGATCGGTGGTTGCCAAAGGTTCACTGCAAAGGTTCAGAACCAGGGAATTCCTTGGGGTGTTGAGATTCTTTTGTATCCTGCGTGGTGTTACAAGAATTTATGCATGTTTTAAAATTTAAATAGATACCTTGTTTTGATAAAGAGTGCATTTTAGAAATGCTGTCTAATATTAACAGAGCTCCACTGGCTTTTTTCTGTTTTTTAAATATCCTTCTTTAATCTCTATTTTGCACCTTTGTCTGTGATTTTGTTTTATTTTTTTAGGTGTCTGTTTTATGTATTTTTAAAAAAATCTAAACTAATCACCTCTTTCTCTTACAACTGAATTTAATCTATTACATTATTTTGCTAACCTCACTCATATTGGGATATTTACTGATATTTGGATTTATTTCCATAATTTTATTTTATTTTTTTAACATGTTCATTGGAGTATAATTGCTTTACCATGGTGTGCTGTATAACAAAGTGAATCAGCTATACATATACATATACCCCCATATCCCCTCCCTCTTGTGCCTCCCTCTCCATATTTTTATTTTTATATATACCATTTCTTCCTTCTTCCTGTTTTCTGTTGCACTGATAACATCTTCCACATCTCCTGTTTTCCATCCTGCTTCAGCTGGTTGGGAAGGTGAAGATTAAATTTCTGTAATAAAGGTTATCTATAATTTCTCAAAACGTATACACTTAAAGCTTTTCAGAATCCCTACCTCCCCTTCCAAGCATGTTTTAACTACCTGCTGAACTATCCCGTTTTGTTGTTCCCAGAGTTTGTTTTAGCTTTCCTTTGAAACACACAATTAAAAAAAATAATCTATAGTTGCTTGTGATTATTTACATATTTATCATGCGCTCACCAATTTTCTTAGATCCTTTATCTTGCCCCTGGGTTCCTTTTCCTTTTGATTAAAGTATCTCCCTTAATAATTCTCTAGGGTAGCTTTGAAGATTTTACCGTTAACCCCAGATCTTCTATAGTTTCACTTTAATTTTAAGTGTATGTAGATGAACACTGCTTGGTATCTGTAGCTAAGGATTTGACTTTCTTCAATTTTGGAAAACTTTAGCAAAATCTCCTTAAATAATTGCTTCAAAACTTGCTTCATCATTTCTTCCATTTTTTTCTGCAATTCCTATTAGATGTACGTTAGAGTCTCTCAACTGATCTTCCACGGGTGTGCGTTTGTGCTTTTTAATACCTGTCTCTCTCTGTGCTGGCCTCTGGGTAACTCAGAACTCTTACGTAATTCATTACATCTTTCTACAACTGAGTACAGTGTCATTATTCTACCTATTGATATTTTAAAGTTCAGAGGCTTTTTTATTTCCATGATTTCTAAATTTTTTATATCCATTTGATCTTATGTCATATCTACCTACTTTTTAATGTTATTTCTTTGCCCACTCTAAATCTATTTTTTCTGCTTTTTATTTTATTTTTTTTGAACTTTTTTTTTTTTTTTTTTGGTACGCGGGCCTCTCACTGTTGTGGCCTCTCCCGTTGCGGAGCACAGGCTCCGGATGCGCAGGCCCAGCGGCCATGGCTCACGGGCCCAGCCGCTCCGCGGCATGTGGGATCTTCCCGGACTGGGGCACGAACCCGTGTCCCCTGCATCGGCAGGCAGACTCTCAACCACTGCGCCACCAGGGAAGCCCTTTTCTGAACTTTTTAAAGTAAATGTATTTATTTTAACTTCACTGCTTGTTTTAAAACTTAGTTTCATCTCAAGTGGAGTGAATCAATATTCCAACTGTCAGTTTTGCTGAGAGAGTTTCTTAGCATAATTTTCTTCATGTGTTCTGGGTGGTAGGCTTGTTCTGAGATTGTTTTCTCTTGCGCACTCTTTTGTGGTTTCCTGCACCCAGCTCCCCAGTCCACCATTAGGGCTCGTCATGGTGCTTTGATGTTCTACTGTGATGTCAGGATCTCACAGTTCCAGTCAGGGAGACATGGGCAGGCTGACTCAGTTCCTGGCTGGGAGGCACCCCAGATACACGGTTTCCTCTGAAGTACCAGCTCCAGCAGCCAGTTAATTGCCATTCTTTTTAGCTTCCTTTTGGGAGTGAGGACTTTTGGCTCCAAACAGTGACCAGGCTCCGGTCTCTTATCTTGCTTGGTGCATTTTTAGTTCCTTTACTGGCAGGAGCTGAGCTCCTGGCCGCTACTGCCTGTGTTTGGATGACAGCCCAGCTGTTGCTTCAGCCCCACTCAGTATTCCATTTGTGCTCCACAGAAGTGTTTATCTTGTTTTTGAGTCCATGTATGCATTTTTGGTACCTCCTTTTATATTTTATCATGGCTATAACCGTTGAACATAGGGAGTGTTTTCAAGCATAACTCTTGCTTTACTATCTTTTCATAAGAGAGAGACAGTGCGCTGTAATATAAAATTAGTCTCAAGACTACCATTATGAAGAATCAACGTTGCTTGGGTAGCACCAAACAAGGTAAACCTGCAATGTCAAGTTCCTCTTCCCACAAGAAAAGGCTGGATTTCTTTATACATCTGCCCCTAACAGCATAGGAGGGTACTTATTTTCCTACAACCTCAACAATTAAGTACAATATTTTTTCTATGAACTATAACCCCCAACTTATTTCTCTGGTTTAGACTTTACATCTTAGTTATGACTCTATTATCACTGAAAGAAGTGAGAAAACTTGCTGCATATGGTGAAACAGCAGGCGTCATTCCAATATGTTAATGTGTGACCCAGGGGTATTCTTTAGATTGTGATCTGTTCGTTTAAAAGATGGTGCTTTAACTTGGTTATGGCAAGTTGGATACAGACATGTAGACTGGAGCCACAAAGTGGCAGGTGGGCCAACAGGAAGGTGATTATCTTTTACCCTCCCTCCACTCCATAGATTCAAATACAACTGGTTCCAAAGGGTTGCACCCTGAAGCTGATTGTCCAGATTTGTCCCCAGTCTGATAGAACAAAACAAGCTATCTCTGCTGATCTGAGAGTGACCTAGCAAGAAACAGATCCCAAAGACCTATTCCCCAGGGCTTGTTCAGAGAGATACTAAGGACAGACTATCCATATAGTCTAAAACTATAAGGACAGTTTATAACTTATTGAATATCTACTTTATGCTAACCATTATAGGAAAATCAAGGAGGCATAACTAACATTCTAAAACTTATTGAATATCTACTTTATTGAATATCTACTAAAACTTATTGAATATTTACTTTATGCTAACCATTATTGGAAAATCAAGGAGGCATAACTAAAAGCACTTACAGTCTCCTTGGAGAGACAAATAGCCACGTGAAAAGTCAAACAACAGTGCACACAAGGCTGTATATATACCATGTGAATGATGTGGTAAATGAAATAAAAGCTAAGGCTTGCAGTGAGCAGAGAAGGATTCATGCAGTAGGAGCAACTTCGTTTGGGCCTTGAAGCTGCTGGACTTGGATAGGTTTTGCGGGGAGGGTAAGGTCAGAACCTTGTGGGTTCCAGAGACAGGAGGCAAAGGGCTGCATTTGGGAAGAACAAGGAATAGGATTAAAAAGATGGGACCTCCCTGGCGGTCCAGTGGTTAGGATTCCGAGCTTCCACTGCAGGGGGTGCAGGTTCGACCCTTGGAAGGGGAACTAGGATCCTGCATACCACACAGCGTGGCCAAAAAAAAATTTTTTTTAATAAATAAATAGAAAGATGGACTGTTGCTCTTCCTTTCTGAGGTAGACCCATTTCTCCTGGGAAAAGAGATGGAGATACAAGGGAAGGGAATTAACTTTCACGTCACTAAGTTATCAGTTAATGTACGAACTAACTAATTATGTTCTCTCAGATATAAGATGCTAGAAGACAAAGTATCTATCGTCAAGAGATGTGAGATTTACCTTCATCAGTGATAGGATTAACTCTGAGAATGCAGAATCTGTTTTAAGGCTAACTACTGAAAATATTTTAAGTACCAAAAAATCTTGTTGAGAAAGAAGGAACTGAAAAGGCAGGGAAGATGGTTGTAAAAGGGCGAAGATTTAAGTGATTTCATTCTCAGGAAATGTCTTATTCTAAAGGCTCACTATTCTCCAAGTCCAATACACGTGTGTTTGGGGGCAGTCACCACTGGAGCACAAAAACAGACATCCATGATCACCACACACACTGATCCCTCTCACTAACACAAACGAGTCCTTGTCTCCAGGGGAAATGGAAAAGCGTAACTGCAAGGGTGTGGCATCATTTCCTGCCTGCTGTGCACATGGTATCTTCCTTCTTTAATCACAATGTTTAAAACTCATGTGTTGGTCAGGAAATAACACCCTGCCTGTGTATGGAGGAAGTTTAGACCCAGAGAGTAAAGAGAGAAAGAGAGCGAGCAGTCTAAAGATAATTGACGAACTTTCAGATGTTTATTAATAAACACAAGGGCTGAGTAAAAAGTCTGTTTTTATTGGTTGCTCATTTCCTCAATAGCAACAGGAAAAGGAGAGGCACAAGATCATACCCTGGCACCTCTGGGGCATGAAGGCAATGTCCTGGGGAAAAAATCGAAGGGGTTGGAGGGGTGAGCTGATTAAAACTTAGATTTTTGAATTAACGAATTCTCTTGGTGATAAGGTATAACAGCACTACACTCGCTATAGGATTCATCTGTACGTGATTAAAAACCAGACATCAAGCAAATCTCTAGTGAAGCATCATCAGAAATTTCTCTGCTTGAGGAACATAAAACGCCACCAGTCTGGTGGAAGAATTAAACATTGAACAAGTTAAAGCATAATTACCCGAGTCATTGCTATACAGTAATAGAACAAAAGTATACAGTTAACTGGAGCAGTTTTTAAGTACTGATTTTCCCTCTATCGTAGTACCTGTGGAAACACAGTGTAGTTGGCTATTATCATTTTACCTCCTAGACCAATAAGCTCTCTAAAGGCAAGCTCCAACCTTGTTGACATTGCCTGACACAAAGTAAGTATGTACTAAATATGAGGTGAATAAACACACACTGTGCCCCCTCCCCAAAGGAAAACAAACCACAACAACGGCAAGTACACACATGTATAAAATCAGATGCCAGTGAACATCTGGAAAAATTTGCCTTAGCTACCTTCCTCTGAGATGAAACAGCTCACTTCACACAACCTCCAAATTGCCAAGTGATGTCAGCCTAGTGATTCCTAAAGCCGAAGCTAAGTGCTGACTCATTGAAGGTACACAAGGAGAGTGCCAGATTTGGGAGGCACTACCTATTCATTTCATTTCCAAGTAAAAGAAGAAACCATCACATTTACTTTAGGATCCTGTATGCATTTTGATACCTCTCTGAATAAAGGCAATTCTCCTACCACTATGAATATACATACACTGACTTTTCGAGGGTAAGCATGACTATACATACTATGAATGTTAATTTTTTTTAAACCCTTGGTTAGCCTGAGACTTTCCAGCCATCAAGGATGCTTTCGTTTCCTGTAGCTTGTATTTTAGTTGTATCTATGTTATGTTTTCTTCCCCTTTCTTTTGAGGAAAGCTTCTCCAGGACACAAAAAAAGAAAAGAAAAATGAGGGAGTGGATGAGATTCAAAACTGTTTTCATTTTGCTTCATGGCATTTTTCCATAAGCCAAGTAGACTAATGAATTATTTAATCCATGGCAATTTTTTTTTTTTTTTTTGCGGTACGCGGGCCTCTCACTGTTGTGGCCTCTCCCGTTGCAGAGCACAGGCTCCGGACGCGCAGGCTCAGCGGCCATGGCTCACGGGCCCAGCCGCTCCGTGGCATGTGGGATCTTCCCGGACCGGGGCATGAACCCGTGTCCCCTGCATCAGCAGGCGGACTTTCAACCACTGCGCCACCAGGGAAGCCCGATCCATGGCAATATAAGATCTAAGTGGAAAGCAACCATTTCAAAGTCAAACCATGTGAGAAAATTCAGTGCATATACAAAAACTATGGATAAACATTAGGAACATATTGTTAGTGATTCATAACCAAGACAATTTGTTTCTGGTGCTTAAAATTTTGAAATATTTATAATTATGCTCTTGAAATAAGAAAAAGCTCTGAAGCAACCCCCAGGGACAGAAACCATAGTTCTGTACTCAACTGACTTATCTCTGGACACCCTGCAGTTCACTGATAAATCTGTGAGCAGTAGTAAGATAAAAGAAATTGGGAGAGTCCCGGAGAAACATAAATCCTCTGGACTATCCACACCAATGTACAAACAGCAAAAAGATACAGAATTCTAACACTGGAATCATACAAATAAACAAAAAAGTATTAAAAGAATCTTTAAAAAAAAGATCATTTATTTTAGAAATTTTCTATAGTAATCAAAGAATAATTTGCTCTAGTACTCGGCAAGTGAATGATGTCAACTGCCAGGCTGTGGTAGCTGTACCTTGTTATGACAAGAAGACTTGCAGGTAAGGTAAGAGTCATGACAATTTGTCATTTAGGTGTGGTGGATAGTAGGAGAATTTTTTTCCCAGCCATTATGCTTTTTGGAAGTTAAGCTATTCTGGACTGCAGAAATACCATTAATTTTGTTCCACACATTCCAAGCGAATAGATCTTTTACCATATAAGGTGAATTTCAGTTATGGATTTTTCCTTTTTTCTGACTCATCTAGATGGCTGATCTCTGGGCAGGACTCAAGACTCTTCTTTGTTCCTCCTTACTTCTTTCTAGAAGGAGGGCTAGTAGACATGGCAACATTAAAGGAGTAGTATTAAACCTTGCTGCTCATAAGGGGTTAAGGCTCTGAGTTCAAGCAGGGGATCTCTTGGAATTAGTTTGTTTGGAGTCTCTTTTTAGACCTCCTCTTAGGAGCCATCACTTTGAAGTCTCTCTTCTTCCTTGAAGTTGATGTGATAGGGTGGGTCTGGAGCTGCCTCTCTCTTGGAAGTGGATTATACCCTCGGAGGGCCAGGGGAGGATAGCTCACATAAGCTCTCCTCTTGGCTTTAGGGAGAATCAATAGTCAATTTCCTCCTGCCCACCCCTTCCTCACCCTGTCTCTTCCTTGCCCAGGTTCCCCTTTTCTTCATCTGGGCAAACAGAGATTAAAGTACAGGGAAAGAGGGTAAGGAGGCTTCCTGTGCTTCCTCCAGCTTCTGGTCCAGGTCTTCAGCACTTAGGCAAAGGAAGTCCTTGTGACTTAACCGAGTCCTGGCCTAGCTCACCAGGAGAGTGATAGTGAGGTTTGGGGCCAGAGCTTAGTTTTCATTAAATGTTCTTTTGCCTGTCTTGTCCTCTGTCTATATAGCTCCTGCAGATCCTCTGGGAGAGGAAGGCAGATAGCTGTGGGAGGGAAGAATTGGGCATGTGGACCTTGATCTCAGACTTCTCTCAATCAGAGGCCCAACTCATCACACCTGTGACATATGGAAATGCCCCAGATGAAGAGAAGGCATTTGAAGTCTATAGTTTAAAAGACTAAAAATAATAAATTTCTATTTTACCATCATTTTTTTTTCATATCTGTGAAGTGGAAATGATGCCAATCCTGCTCATTTAATAAAACTGGCTCAGAAAGGCCATGTATTTTACCCAAAATCATATGGCAGAGTCCATGTTTTCTGCTTGAAGCTTTGGGGAAAGATTTAACTCTTCTCTTTAATTTACTTGACCTAGCTGAAGTTATAAAAATTAACCAAGATTTTATATTTCCAGTGAGCATATGAGGTTTCTTACAAGGTAAAATGATGATGTAGCCGATGGCCTGTTTATTAGACAAAAGATTTGTGGTGGATACTGCAGAATTTCTAAAAATATTAAGTTAAGAAACTGACCAGTACAATGATACACAAAAGTGATTCAGAAAGGGATCTCTACAACATTGTCTCATCATGCATTAGGTATTTTCTGAGTCCAGTATCCAGCACCAACATTTTAAAACTTAACATCAACATCCCAAAACATAAGCTAATGTACTTGAATTTAAGATTACACAGCCTTAGCTTTAGGTATCAGTGCAAAGAATCTCACTAGCTCTTAAGACTAACATACCTCAGTCTTTAGTATATTAGTATATACCTTAGTATATACTATACCTTTAGTATATTAGTATATACCTTAGTATATTAGTCTACTAATATACCCTACTCAAATATAAATTTGAGTAGGGAGATGCCAACTCAAATTTAAAGTAGCTAACTCTAATATTGCCAGTTAGCATAGTTTATTTCTTAGGAGGGCTAAAGATTTAAACTTGCTATTACATGATGAACAGTCATGTGTACACTTAAAAGCCTTTATTCCTTTATTCTTAGAAAAAACGTGCTGTTACATCTAAAAAGCTGAAAGTCTTTATTTGCTAGACACTTCCATGTGGACATTTGCCCCACAAGTCTTATTCTTTGTAACACACCACAACACATTTTTTTTTCAGGAATATAATTTAAACCATCCTACCTAGAATATCAAGAAACTTGATTTCCCCAGGTAGACTTAACTATCCTTCCTCTTTTGCAGCTATTGCAACATATGGTCATTGCAATATGAACACACACACACGCACACACACACACACCCCGCAGCAATTATCTTCTGTTTTAGAAGGATGTATATGAATGTCCATCTTTGCAACAGTTTAAACAACTTCAGGTCCAAGACCAAGTTTTGTGTTGTCAGAACTTAGCACAGTGCCTATAACATCGCATACTGAATAAACTGGTACAATGAATGAATGTGTTATTTTGCTTCTCCAACTATTCCTTAAGCTCCTTTGGGGCAGCGATGGAGCCTTAAATTATTTTGTATTCCCAATAATACCTAACAGTTCTGGGAACCTAGTCAACATTCAATAAATATGCACTGATTTATTTGCAGTTTCATAGCAAAAATTTCATTAAACAGAACACTTCTCGCTATCACCAAATACACTCAAGTAGAAACTAGATATTAATCCATCAAGGAAGCTATAAAAGATTTCTATACTGGATGGGAACTTATACTAAATCACCTCTAAATTCTTTTCCAATTCTGAAATTCTATTTTTTTATTTTTAAAAGACATTTAACTAGTGCAGGACTATAACCTTCTTAGATTAGAATAAACCAATATCATGAAAATATCACCATTACTCAGAAACCACTAAATTTTAAACGAATTTTAAAAAATCTCCAAAAGACTAAAGTATACTAAATAGTTAATGAACACAAGCAAGCCCTCAAAAGTTCATTTGAAAACTGATTGTTTAGAAAGAAGAAACCATTTTCCCACAAAACAACATGGAGGTTTTTAGACTCTCAGGGCAGTTCATAAAATCTATTCCATGGGTACAAGATCAAGTACTAATACTGTTACAGAACTCAGTCGACACTCATAATGTGGTTTATTTGGGGATGCCCGAAATATTCTTCTCCATAGGACATCTGTATGAATGGGCAATCATCTGGGTAAGAAAAACCTGGTTTTCACCATGGCATTCAACTTTATTATAAAACAACCACATATGGCCAAAACATAAATTCTCAGTTCTGTAAAAATATACTTCATTGGTCTCACGGAAACGATTCTGTAACTTGCTCTACTGAGGTGCCTCAATGTCTATAGTTTCTTAAGTTTCTCTGTCACAACAGCATGATTTTTTTTACACACAAATTTTGGCTGTAGTTTTCTAACATGTGAGGGCATATAACATATACAAGTCAGGAATTGTTGATCTATTATTAGCACATTTTTGCGGTACATCCTCAAAGGACTTTTTCTTTCAAGTTTATTGCTCAAGCATAAGGGCCTGTCTCCCTTCTCTGGCACTAGGTTTATGCGAATTATTCTAGAGAGGATGCTCCTAGTATTCCTATCCAGCTCTGCAGAGTGCTGTGGTTAATCTCTGATACTACTAAAGAGAGATCGTTTGCTACTGGCTGCTTTTTCTGCTTTTTGCAGGGGAGATCTGATTTTTATCACCTTGTCGTTAATTATCCCACACAAAGCTTTCCTCCATCAGTTTATGATCCAGTTTTAAACGACAGTTTGTACAATTGTTTTTATTATTAAAAGAGTCAATGAATTCTTAGAGCTGCTGAAGCACATTGATTATTCACTCAACACGCATTTCTTGAGTGTTAGGTCTAAGACACAAAGGTGGGTACAAAGATGTATCACACACAGATCCTGCCTTTTAGCAACTTGAAGTCTTGAATGGGCCATGAGATATGTTCTTAACATTTTCTTCCACACACTGTGGTTAGTTAAGTGTCAACAAAGAGGTAATACTAATTGTTTTGGTAGTTCATAAGGTCCCAGGTTCCAGATACCGCAGGATTAAATTCTTTGTCTTAACTCTGGCAAGTCTGAAGCTTAAATCTCAGAAGGCTGACATTTGCAGTAATGCTCAATTTAGGTCAATACTGACTTCAAGTCTTACACAGTGGATCCTAGCAAGAAAACACTGCAAAGGGCTACACTCCCCCGTGCTGTCTCTATATCTGCCACACTGGCCTCTTGTGATTCCTTTGCCTGGAATGTTCTTCTCCCAGATACCCACATACCTGCCTCTCCCAGTTCCTTTAGTTCTGCTCCAATGTGACTTTTTCAGAGAGGACAACCCTACTTAAAGTAGGACCCCTGTCCCTCTCTCTCCTTACACTGCTTTTTCCTTACAAAGCACTTATATCTGACATTATATTTTAAATGTATCTTTATTTTTTTGGCAGGGCCTTGTCATTTTTATCACTGCCTAACCCCATTGCCTGGAACTACTTATTATATGTTAAAGACAAATGCGCATGGTTCTGTCTGAGGACACACGGATTCCCCTTGTAGCCTCCCCTCCACCAGGCTATTCATTCTCTACAATGGGCATCTGCGATAATAGGAATCTCACTACCTAACATGACATTTTCAGAAAGTTGTTAACTTTTTGAAAGTTGAGTTTGTATTGAGCGAAAATCTTCTTTCCTAAAACTTCTGTTGTTGGTTCTATTTGGTGTTCTAGGACACGCGGAATCAGTTTAAAACATCTACACTTTCCACATGGCAGCTCTTTGAGCATCTCCTGTCTGTTCTCATAGTCCCATCAATCTTCTCAACTTTAGGCTATATATACCTTCAACCAGGTCTCATATAAGGGTTTTTGGTCTCTCTTTTATGCTGGTCACAATCTCTTAAGTTATGGTGTAAAATACCCAGAAATTAGCACAGTATCTCTGTAATTCAAAGGTCTCAGTCCCTTTCCACAGCCGTTAAATGCTCACTGTACATTAGCACATGCCAGAAATGTCTCATCCACTTTTCCTCACTCACTCATCCCTTCATTCCACAGAATGAACTCTGGTGAGCACTTACACATGACCCACAGGACTGCTATTGCCTTTCATTCTGGGGATGCGGGAATGAACCCTACAGACGAGGCCTGGCCTTATAAAGTTTCTATTCCTAACAATTAGAGGTAATTCTTCCAATTAGAGTTTTGTTTTTGAAACAGAGGGATGCTAAATCTTAGAGCTAACAATTTACCCACTTGTGAAATCTAGAGTTAGGAAATTTCCTGCTTGTGAAATAGAATATTTGCACAGAGATTTATAAATTTACAACTGGAAAAGGGATGAGAATTAGATGGAGCTTCTGAAGAAATTAGTTCATATAGTCAAAGTGTTTTGTTGTGTGTGAGGTGGGATTGGGGACCCTCGGGGCAGAGGGCTGAACTCTCCATATTTCTCAAGGTGCAGTATGTTATCAGGTCCTGCAAAGCCCCTCCCTCCCCATCTCCTTCACCTCCTCTTCCTCCTCTCTGTTTCTTTTCTTTCCTTTTATCACCTTACACCACTCTATTCCTCTTCACCACCATAAGTGAGCGCTCTTCAAATAAATTTTGGTATATGTTCACCAAGTTGCTTTTTCTTAAAAAAAAATCTAACTAGAATTTTCTTAATATTGCTTTGAATTTATAAACTAATTTGTGAGGACTGAACATCTTTGTAACATCAAGTTTGTGCCATCCAAAGACAAACAATGTCTCTCCATTTATTCAAATTGTCTTATATGTCATTGACTAGGCATTTAAAAGTTTTTAAGTTCTTGTGTATTCTTTTTTTACTTTATAAACTTATTTATTTATTTATTTTTGGCTGCGTTGGGTCTTTGTTGCTGTGCGTGGGCTTTCTCTACTTGCGGTGAGCGGGGGCTACTCTTCGTTGTGTACGCGGGCTTCTCACTGCGGTGGCTTCTCTTGTTGCGGAGCGTGGGCTCTAGGTGCGCGGGCTTCAGTAGTTGGGGTGCGCAGGCTCAGTAGTTGTGGCCCGTGGGCTCTAGAGCGCAGGCTCAGTAGCTGTGGCACACAGGCTTAGTTGCTCCACGGCATGTGGGATCTTCTCAGACCAGGGCTCGAACCCGTGTCCCCTGCATTGGCAGGCGGATTCTTAACCACTGTGCCACCAGGGAAGTCTTTGTGTATTCTTGATTAGCTTAATTCCTAGATATCTGATAGTTTTTGTTGCCATTCTGAGTGGTATCTTATTTTTTGTTAAATCTTTTAGTTGGTATGTATCTTTCTAGTTGGGAGTGTTTTATTTCATAGTTTAAAAATTAGACACAAAACAATAACACTAGATTTAAAGAAAAACTATATGAAGGCCAGATGTCCCAAAACAATAGGAATTATAAAATAATAAAAATGCAGGATT
Organism: Monodon monoceros; assembly: GCF_005190385.1. Classification (NCBI taxonomy): domain Eukaryota; kingdom Metazoa; phylum Chordata; class Mammalia; order Artiodactyla; family Monodontidae; genus Monodon; species Monodon monoceros. Next base: position 102,638,933 of record NW_021703774.1, read on the forward strand.
TTACAAGAAAACAGTAGTATAGGGGACAAAGGGGCAGCGCTCATTATTTATATTAAATAGAAGACTCCAGATATAACCTAGAAACTTACTAGCCTTGTAATTAAAATGTAGTGCCAGTCACTACAGGGTCACTGTATGGCTGGGAGGATCCAGATGTGGTCAGTGTTCTCAGTGAAATGGGAAAGAAGGGCCTTGGAGAGGAACCAAGCGAGGACAGAAGAATTCAAGTGGATCTGTTCGCCTGATAGGATGAGAGGATCGGGGAGGGTCTCCAAATCAGGGGTCCTGATTAGAAATACAAGATTATCTCCCTCCATATCATGATAAACCCACTTAATAGAGATTTTTAAACATGGATTTTGGTGATTTACAGTACAGGATCCACAACAGAGACTAAATATACAGTAAATCTCATTTGCTTCACATAGGAAAAAAATCCAGTACTCTGTCAGTGCTTTATTATTTGAGGGTAAAGATGTATTATTAAACAATCAATGGCAACATGGTCATAACAATCCATAATAGTGAAATAAAAGGAAATGTTCCCCATTCACTGACTGGCACTGGACGGCATCCGATGATCTAAGAAAAGCATTTAGATTCATGTCCTGTGTTAAACCCAAGCAAGTGAGGTGAAAGGCACTCATATATTATTCTTGTGGCCAGGAATTCACTGCACATTAAGTTGTCAAGGTGATAGATGACAAGAAATAAAGTTCTAGGGAAGAAAAAAGTATCAGTTTGAATAAACCACCATAACAAGGAAGTCTTAACTGAGGCATATTTTTGTTACTAGATGTAACAGGGATTCTGATGTAGTGTTTCTCTCACAGCATCTACCACCATCCCTACAGAGATGCGAAAGGTTTTCTTTAAAATTATGTTCACCATCAAATGATTTTTGTTTCATATTCCCCAAAGACTGAAGTAGAATATTGACATGTCGTGGGTACACAGAAACTTTATAAAACATATCGTAGATGAGGTCTTCATTTTAAGCCTACCCACTGGTGCTATCTGCTGTTTCATTAGCATTCTGAATTTCACCTTAAACAATAGGCTAATCTAAGTACGAATTTCTGAGTCTCCATCTGTAAATTCAGATCTGGCAAAAGAAAAAGATCTACTAGAGATCCCGGTTAGTATGGGACAGAGGACTCGGGGAGAGAGGTATTATAGAAGCAAGGATTCAGGGCACATTATCAAAATGAACTACTCTGAAATCCCTCTGCGGTCTATAATTTTTACCACCTGTGCTTTCCAGTGAACTGCCTGTGAGCATTATCGGCTGAAGGCCATGTGCCATGGCGTTGATGCTGATGGTTCTAAATCAGAGAAGCAGTTGAGTATGTACCAAAAATAAAAGTGGGGATTAACTCCAACCAAGCAGCTCAGATGCACCAAACTCTTGTTCAGTGTGATCCTGCTGGTGCCAGCCAGTTTGCTCCTGGCGACTGGCTTAGTCCACAAAGATTTTTTTTTTTTGGTAGGTGGTTTCAAGTCATTGAAATCATTCCCTTGGCTTCCCCCCCCCCCCAATTCAGAAAGCAGGAAATGTCTTTCCTGTGTAGCAGTCACAGAGCAGTCCCCTAGGGTTTTCAGGGGGCTTGTCTTCCAGTTCCTGCTTCTGGTTTCTAACTGTTAACTCTATATTTGGTAATGGCCTGACGATGGGCTGTTTTGGATTTGGTCATAATAAGATAACCTGGAGTCACGGAGCAGAGATCTAAAGCAATCTTATTTTTCCAGGAAGCAACGTGTTGACCTTTCAGGATTTCGTCTATTTATTGAGTGTTTTGAGTAGTTGAATAATGTTGTTTATTTATAGCACAAGATTGGGTGTTTATGCTATGGGTCCTTGAGGGTCTGTGACTGTACAGAAATAGGATACATACACTCTCCTGGTTTACAATGAGTTTATATTTGTTTCTTTGTTTCTTTCTGATGTAATCTAAGGAATGCTCTTTATGCATGCTCTTATCCCATGGCAGCCTTGAAAATAGCAACTTGCTCAGAAACGAATAAATATTTGTCAGATGAGTAAGACAAGTGTTGATTTTAATCCTTTTACATCAGGGCAAGAAAGAATCAACATCCCATTGATAGTCGATAACTTCCTCCTTCCCCCAGTATCTTTAAAGCTACATAGTGTTAAACCTATATGCACACAATCTTTTAGGAATAAAGAGATAATGAAATAGTGTTTGCCATTGGAAGAAGCCATTTAGAAAATAGTCAAAAACGATTGGATTCCTATTTTACCACCAGAGTGCTCTTCTAACCCTACTTAGATTTTGCTTTGTCGTGTTTTCAAACCCCAAGCGTTAACTTGTTTTGTAAGTAAGATCAGAATGACTGCACTTTCATTTCACAAAAGGAAAATCAAGGCATAAAAATATATTTTGATTATTGTAAGATCACCTTGGAAATGGGAAAGGATTTTGAGCTTCACAGAGAACCTTTTGTTTATGAAGTTATCAGTCATTAAACCAATTTCAGAGGATTATCATAAGAGAGCTAAAATAAGAGATTAAATTCTCCCCCTTGGAAACATTACTTTCATTTTAATATGAATACTGAGTGGTTTTACTTTCTTTAGTAATTTATATCTTATTTCTTGTCTCTTCAATGTTCACTATAGGTTGGAAGTTTTTTTTTTTTAATAGCAGGTGTATAGTGAATAATCTTTTAGAGAATCTAAGCTGTAATTCAGCAAATCAGTTCTTTTTATAACTTTCTATTTTCTTTTGGTCATTTTGCACTCGTTTTTATACTTAAAATCCTGTTTTACGAGCCAAAATTTGACCACAGGATCTGTGCAACTGTAATGATTCCATAATATCCCACAGCAGGGTGCACAGGGGTGAAAGCCACATGCTGGAGAACTGACCTGAGATCTGAACCCTCGCTGCATCCGTCTTGGCTTTGGGGGCATTACGTAACCTTTCAGATGAGAATTCTCACCTGAAAGATGGGACTAATCTACTCCCCAGGGGTCCTTCTGGGAGCTAAATAAAGTACATAAGGATTCTACACACAGGTAGCACAGGTTCCTTACCAGTGTCACTCAGTGCGAGTGCTATTAGCATCCTGGATTCTGTGAATGCCCCACCCAGTGCAGGATGCCCCCGAAAATGCCATGAGGACCCATAATGAGGGCTTTGTGAAATGATCACACTAAATCTATTGCTTATGCTGATTTTTTCTTCCATTCCTCTTTTTTAAAAATGTATATTTTGGCTTTGTATACTCATTCTTTGAGAATTAGCTCAAATTCACCTCCTCAAGTCCCTAACTTCCAGTAGCTGAGATGACATCATATTTAATGCTCTTGAAATCTATCACCATAAAGGCGCTTTACAGTGGCCTCCAGGCCCTACATGATCCAGCAGCTGCTACCTCTCAGGCCTCATTCTTCTACCACTCTTCTCCTCACTCTGCTGTAGCCCACTGACCACCTGGCTTTTCCCTCAACATGCGAGGAATACCCATGCTTCAGGCCTGCGACATCACCAGGGGTCTTCCTAGGATCATCTCAACGTTCAAACTTATAGTATTATCATAAACCTCATTTGGTACCAGAATCATTGGAAAGAAACAGGATTGGAGTCACAGCTTGTCAGCCAGGCAGCATCAGACTCTCTCCCTTTGGGGGAATCTTCACAACTGCCTGTGTGGTGGTCCACACCGCTGCCCAGGAGCTAGTCTCTCCCTAAGCTTCTCCACGATCATCTCAGATGCAAGAAAAAGAGATCCACTGTAGGCAGATTCCGGATTTACTCTGGCTTCGATGCCTTATGCTCCAAAGGAGCCAATAGCTCTTGTAACTCAATAGATACACCTTCCATGTATCAAGGGACATGCCCAGTTACAAGTGTCACCACAGTCACAGAAATCCCATCTATGGCTTCCTACCAGGCGCTTATCATTCTCCCAGCCCAGATGCAGTTGACCAATCAGCAGCCATTTATGCCATAAGCAATGTTGCCTAGTAACACAGTTAACATTCTACCTTTATCAGGCTCCCAGGGAAGCTGAGCTAGAAAGCTGAGAAAGCCAAATGTCAAATTCTCCTGCAGAAGGGGAGGGGTCCTGTGACTGCTTTGTTCATCGTGTCTCTTACTCTTTCTGTTCCCTCTGTCTGGATGGCTCCTCCCGGGACATCTGCAAGGCCCGCTCCCGCACCGACTTCAGTTCCCTCCTCAAAAGTCACCTCCCAGTGAGGCCACCCTATTTGAGAACCACAACTCCTAATCTCACCTGCTGTGATCTCCTACCATCCTCGTGTGCTTTATTTTCTTTTTCATTGTCCTTATTACCTTCTAACATATATAATTTACCAACTGATTTTGCTTATTTTGCTTGTTTTTTCCCCCCACAGAATTTAAGTTCTTTAAGGCTGGGATATTTGTCTTTTATTTCTTTCCTCCTGCACTGATAATGCTTGGCCCCTAGAACAGTGCCTGGCACACAGTAGATTCTTCAACAACTATTTGTTTTATTTATGAATGAATTAATGCCCTTTCTCTCTTTCAGACTCTAGGTTTTCATTGGCATCCTTTTTTTTGGTGGGGGGAGGAGGGCGAGATATTCTCAGCCCACAAATAAAAAGCAGCATGGTGTTAGGGATTAAGGATAGGGACTTTGGGGCCAAACTGCTTGGACTTCAATAAGGGTTTTGCTACTCACCTTGGAAGTTTCTCTAATCTCTCTGTGCCTTAGTTTTGCATCTATAAACGGGGATAATAATAGTATATCCTAGCGTTGGCATGAGGATGAAATGATTTAAAACATGTGTAAAGTGTTCAGAAGAGTGCCTGACACGTAGGAAGCACTAGATGTTAACTATTATTAAAATCAACATTAAAAAGGTCTTTATTTCTCCTCTGCACCACTTCTAGCTATTTCCCTCTCTCCTAGCTCTCCTTCCTCTCAGATGATCTACTTGAAAGTTCCATAAGCCTTTAACTCCCACTCACTTTTCCAACCAGTGACACTAAGATTTCTAATGCCCTAGTTGCTGCTTTTCTCCCCTTAGCCCGTGAGTTAGTTGAACTACCTGCCATCACTGACCACACCTGAGCCCCTCCTCTCTCTTGGTTTCCCCCCGTCCTTATGGATGCCCCTCCTCAGCCTTCTCCAGGGGAGTCTCCTTTTCATTCATTCACTCTTCACTGTTATTCCTGACATCATCTCACCAACCACATTCTCCTGGGGTGACTCCATTCCCAGGCATGGCTTCAACTCTCATGCTGATGACACCCAAAGGGTGTCAGTCCTAATGACTGTTTCCTAGAGACGTCGTGTCCTTTCTCACATCCATGACTTGGAGCTTTCCTTCCTCTTCCTGGCACTTTCTTCATCCCCAGCTCCCTTTTCCTGACTGGTTCTCAAGTTTTAATACAACCATTTCTCTTGTTCCTCTCCTTTGGACTCGCATAGAGCTTTTCAGAAGCCTCTAGCACAGTATAACCTTTTCTGTTGTCTGTTTATTTAGTTTCCCCCTAGAAATGAACTGCTTATAGGTATATATGTCCTCAAAGTATGGTGCCTGATACATAGGTTTGCAAAAAAATCTGGATTCAATATATGAATATACAGTATCTATATAGAACAAATTATGATTCAGTTACAATTTAATTCAGAACTAAGCATTGGGTTAAGATAATATCTCATCAAAATGTCAGTCCTTCCAGAAAATCTTATCAGGGGTAAATATAAGAGATAAAGAAAAACATTCCATTTTAACAATATAAATGCACTCTGGCTATACATAATATATTTTGCTATATTCTATATTTTGCTGTGGATATAAAACCAACTTTGAAAGATAAAGGGCTCCCTTTGATGTTTGTGACATCAAATATTACTTGACTATAGTCAACTGCTCTTTGAGCTCAGTTAAATCTTACAAGTACCATATTTACCTAATTAGGAAAGTTTAGGAAATCAGGCTTCAGGCTCCCTGCCATGATTACAAACACCATGCATAAGTACAGAAGAGCAACTAATATATACATGGTTAAAAATCACACACTCTTTTTAAAGAGGTTTCAACGGCTTAGTGTCTTGCTCTAGCTCTGTTTTTTTTTTTTTTTCCGGTACGCGGGCCTCTCACTGTTGTGGCCTCTCCCGTTGCGGAGCACAGGCTCCGGACACGCAGGCTCAGCGGCCATGGCTCACGGGTCCAGCCACTCCGCGGCATGTGGGATCTTACCGGACCGGGGCACGAACCCGCATCCCCTGCATCGGGAGGCGGACTCTCAACCACTGCGCCACCAGGGAAGCCCCTGGCTCTGTTTTGACATGACTCTAGGGACCTACCTGCAAAGTGCATCCGAACACACCGATCATCAGCATGGCCACGGACAAGTAGTCAGTAAATACATCCCACCATGGCTTCAGAACCCGGAAGGCAGGCTGCTGCTCAGAGAACTGCCGGAACTCTGTCACCGGAATCATGTTTCTGAGAAAAGAGAGATTACTGGTGAATTAATTTATCTTTATGCACAACATACTGCATTGTTAACAGCATTTGAAATTCTGCTTCAACTCGTCGGATTCAGTGGTCTGAATCAGTCCAGGAGCTGTCACAGCACCTCAGAGTTTTAACAAGCCATTGAGAAATCCACCAGTTGAGGAAATAAGGAGCCCCATGTCGAAAAAGCAAGTACCTTTGCTAACTCTTGTCTAACCAGTGGGTGCCCTTTAGCTCCACATGGACCAGAAAGAGCATGACCAGAGCCACCCGTTATTTCCTGGTGTCTCCCTTCCCCTAAACAGAACACAAAGATGCCAGAAAGAGCAGAGCCCATCCTTTAAAATGTTTTTGCTATTTATCTTATCATCTTGGGTTTTTGCTTCAAACTATTTTTTTAAGTGTATCCTCATCATTGGTTTGTATTAATTATTTACTAAGCCCTATTTGTAAAGCCTTTTGCTTGCTCCCTGGGGAAGGCAAACGACTTTGCCACTGGTCCTTTTCTTGTAAAAGGGACAATCTCATTTTGGGGAGGAGGTGTTGGGGAGAACTTCAATTTTTTTTTTTGCCCTCCCTCTTTTTTTGGTTCCTGTGCTTTTGACTTGATTTTTTTCCTCTATTTCCTAAATTTCACTGTGAACCTCAAACTTATCCTCTGAGAAAACAGTTTTCTCTGGAAACACCTAACTCTAGCTAAATGACATAGGATATATGAATAGGGTGCACTGAGGCTCTGGGAAAAGGGGAAAAGAGACACATCCTTTTCTTAGCCTGCGTTGTCCTTTCTTATCGCTCAGTCCCACTGCCTGTATTACGATCTAAGACTTGAAGGTAACCATCCAGCTACTGGGAGAAGGAGTATTCTTTCCTTATCTCATGGCAAGGAATAAGGGCCAAAAAGACAGTTTCTCTCCCTTTTGCCATCTTTGGATCCAATAATCTTGCTCTTTACACCTGCCCTTGTTATTTAGTCTGATTAAAGGCAGGGAAAGGCTACATTTGGTGCTCATTCTTCCAAGCCTTTTTGTTTCCTGGATCTTCTCTTCCCTAATAGTGAATTAAAGGCTGTACAATAAACAGCCTAAAGAAAACCAGAGCCTCTTCTTTGAGTTCACTGCTGTTTATCTTTGGAAACTATTATAATGTGTTCCATTCCATCTCACTGCTTTATCTGACTTTTTCTTAAGCAGTCTTCCTTAACACAACGTTGAAAATTCAACCGCTTGGTGCTGCTTTCACCTATGACCTACCTACTTGACATCTTTGCAGCATTTGATATGACTGCCTCATTTTATTGAAACACAACTTTCCTTTTCTTTTTTTTTTTTAATGTTTATTTATTTTTGGCTGCGCCAGGTCTTAGTTGTGGCACTCGGGCTTTTCGTTGTTGTGGAATGAGGACTTCTTAGTTGTGGCACGCAAACTCTTAGTTGCAGCATGCACGCGGGATCTAGTTCTCCAACCAGGGATGGAACCAGGGTCCCCTGCATTGGGAGTGCGGAGTCCTACCCACTGGACCACCATGAAAAGTCCCAAAACACAACTTTCTTAACTCTACTTTGTTACCACCACTGGGCTGGAAGTTTCTTGAAGGGGGAAAACCTATATGTTATGCATATGTGTGTTCTCAAAACATATGTTGCAGGCAAGCCACCCAAGCTAAATAAAAAACTTCACTTATTCCTAGTGTTATTAGCATTTCAGACTAGTCCAAAGTTTGATTTTCCTGACCTTTCACGACCTTTTTCTTCTCAATGGATCATTATAATCTCATGGCCCCAAATGTTTTCTCGTCACAGCTATCCAGTGGTGGTCACAGACAGGCACGAACTCATCTTAACTTCCACATTCTGCCTAGAAGCTACTGTCTTGTTCTATTTTGCACCCCTACCACTTACCAGTGCCTGGAAAACAAGGGGCCCTGAACAACTGTCTGTTAAATTGATGGGTGAATTCAGATGCTTGTTCATGGAGCAATGCTCACTCAATCAGATTGGGGGGGACCCTAGGCAGCTACAGTGACAGCACTAACAAGTATGGTACCTGTGCTGTAGTCTACATCCTTTGATAGATTTAGTTATTGTCTCCTTCATGATAAGTTCCTGTACATCTTGGAGGGAATTGGGCTTGTTCTTTGAAGCAAGGAACAATTTCAGGAATAAAATATACCAATGTGTATTTTATTGAGAGCTGTGTTCTCAAACTTTTTGACCTCAGGATCCTTTCATGTTCTAAAATGTAGTGAGGAGGACCTCAAAGAGCACTTTTTAGGTGGGTGATACCTATCAATACTGGCCACATGAGAAATTAAAACCAAGAAATTTCAAAAATATATATTAACTCACTTAAAAATAACAAAACCATTACAAGTTAACATAAATTGTTATTATAAAAAATAACTATATTCTCCAACACAAAAACAATTAATGAGAATAATGGCATTGTTTTACATTTTTGCATATCTCTTTAAAAGCTGGCTTAATAGAATATAGCTGGATTCTCATATCTGCTTCTTCAATCTGCTGAGATTTTTTTTTTTTTTTTGCTGTACGCGGGCCTCTCACTGTTGTGGCTTCTCCCGTTGTGCAGCACAGGCTCCGGACGCACAGGCTCCGGGGCCATGGCTCACGGGCCCAGCCGCTCCGCGGCATGTGGGATCTTCCCAGACCGGGGCACAAACCCGTGTCCTCTGTATCAGCAGGTGGACTCTCAACCACTGCGTCACCAGGGAAGCCCGAGATATGTTGTTTTGATTGAAATTTATGAATCAAATATATATGCAGTTAGCAAAGGGAGGACTTTCTTAACAGACTTTTTATATAATTGGGGATATTAACTTTTGATAATATATCAAACTAACTTGGTTAGTTGCAATATGGAATCTGAAAACTATATCAATGAACTTTTCAAGCTCCTTGATGTTAAAACTCATTCGTCAGGGAGGACCTTCAAGATGGTGGAGAAGTAAGACATGGAGATCACCTTCCTCCCCACAACTACATCAAAAATACAACTACATGTGGAACCACTCCTATAGAACACCTACTGAACGCTGGCAGAAGACCTCAGACTTCCTAAAAGGCAAGAAACTCCACAAGTACCTGGGCACGGAAAAAGAAAAAAGGAAAAACAGAGACAAAAGAATAGGGACAGGACCTGCACCAGTGGGAAGGAGCTGTGAAGGAGGAAAGGTTTCCACACACTAGGAAGCCCCTTCGCGGGCGGAGACTGCGGGTGGCGGAGGGGGACAGCTTCGGAGCCACGGAGGAGAGCACAGCAACAGGGGTGCGGAAGGCAAAGCGAAGAGATTCCCGCACAGAGGATCGGTGCCGACCAGCACTCACCAGCCCGAGAGGCTTGTCTGCTCACCCGCCAGGGCGGGCGGGGCTGGGAGCTGAGGCTCGGGCTTCGGTCGGAGCGCAGGGAGAGGACTGGGGTTGGCGGTGTGAACACAGCCTGCAGGGGGCTAGTGCGCTACAGCTAGCAGGGAGGGAGTCCGGGAGAAAGTCTGGACTTACAGAAGAGGCAGGAGACCATTGTTTCGGGGTTCGCGAGGAGAGGGAATTAAAAGCGCCACTTAAAGGTGCTCCAGACACGGGCGTGAGCCGCGGCAATCAGCCGGAACCCCACAGACAGGCATGAGATGCTAAGGCTGCTGCTGCTGCCACCAAGAAGCCTGTGTGCAAGCACAGGTCACTCTCCCCACCTCCCCTCCCGGGAACCTGTGCAGCCTGCCACTGCAGGGTTAGTGATCCAGGGACCACTTCCCCGGGAGAAGGCACGGCGCGCCTCAGGCTGGTGCAACGTCACAGTGGCCTCTGCCGCCGCAGGCTCGCCCCGCACTCCGTGCCCCTCCCGACCCCCTGGCCTGAGTGAGCCAGAGTCCCTGAATCAGCGGCTCCTTTAACCCCGTCCTGTCTGAGTGAAGAGCAGATGCCCTCAGGCGACCTACACGCAGAGGTGGGGCCAAATCCAAAGCTGAGCCCCAGGAGCTGTGCGAACAAAGAAGAGAAAGGGAAATCTCTCCCAGCAGCCTCAGGAGCGGAGGATTAAATCTCCACAATCAGCTTCATGTACCCTGCATCTGTGCAATACCTGAATAGATAACGAATCATCCCAAATTGAGGAGGTGGACTTTGGGAGCAACTGTAGACTTGGGGTTTGCTGTCTGCACTCTTTCTAAGTTTTATGTTTATCTCAGTATAGATTTTAGCACTTGTTATCATTAGTGGATTCGTTTATTGGTTTGGTTGCTCTCTTCTTTTTTTTTATTATTTATTTAAATAATTTTTTTCATCTATTATTATTCTCTTTTTCATTCTTTCTTTCTCCCTTTTTTCTGAGCCGTGTGGCTGACAGGGTCTTGGTGCTCTCACCTGGTGTCAGGCCTGAGCCTCTGAGGTGGGAGAGCTGAGTTAATGACACTGGACCACCAGTGACCTCCCAGCGCCACGTAATATAAATCAGCTAGAGCTCTCCCAGAGATCTCCATCTCAATGCTAAGACCCAGCTCCACCCAACTGCCAGCAAGCACCAGTGTTTGATGCCCCATGCCAATCAACTAGCAAGAGAGGAACACAACCCTGCCCATTAGCAGAGAGGCTGCCTAAAGTCATACTAAGTTCACAGACACCCCAAAACACACCACCGGATGCGGCCCTGCCCACAAGAAAGACAAGATCCAGCCCCACCCACCAGAGCAGAGGCACCAGTCCCCTCCACCAGGAAGCCTACACAAGCCACTGAATCAACGTCAGCCACTGGGGGCAGACACCAAAAACAACGGAAACTAGGAACCTGCAGCGTGCGAAAAGGAGACCCCAAACACAGGAAATTAAACAAAATGAGAAAACAGAGAAATATGCAGCAGATGAAGAAGCAAGGTAAAAGCCCACCAGAGCCAACAAATGAAGAGGAAATAGGCAGGCTACCTGAAAAAGAATTCAGAATAATGGTAGTAAAGATGATCCAAAAATTTGGAAATAGAATAGAGAAAATACAAGAAATGTTTAACAAGGACCTAGAAGAACTAAAGAGCAAACAAACAATGATGAACAACACAATAAATGAAATTAAAAATTGTTTAGAGAAATCAATAGCAGAATAACTGAGGCAGAAAAACGGATACGTGACCTGGAAAATAAAACAGTGGAAATACCCACCCCAGAGCAGAATAAAGAAAAAAGAATGAAAAGAATTGAGAACAGTCTCAGAACTCTGGGACAACATTAAATGCACCAACATTCAAATTATAGGGGTCCCAGAAGAAGAAGAGAAAAAGAAAGGGTCTGAGAAAAGATTTGAAGAGATTATGGTTGAAAACTTCCCTAACATGGGAAAGGAAATAGTCAATCAAGCCCAGGAAGGGCAGAGAGTCCCATACAGGATAAACACAAAGAGAAACATAAAAAGACACATATTAATCAAACTATCAAAAATTAAATAAAAGAAAAAACATTAAAAGCAGCAAGGGAAAAGCAGAAAATAACATACAGGGGAAACCCCATAAGGTTAACAGCTGATCTTTCAGCAGAAACTCTGCAAGCTAGAAGGGAGTGGCCGGACATATTTAAAGTGATGAAAGGGAAAAACCTACAACCAAGATTACTCTACCCAGCAAGGATCTCATTCAGATTCAATGGAGAAATTAAAACCTTTACAGACAAGCAAAAGCTAAGAGAATTCAGCACCACCAAACCAGTTTTACAACAAATGCTAAAGGAACTTCTCTAAGTGGGAAACACAAGAGAAGGAAGAGACATACAAAAATAAACCCAAAACAATTAAGAAAATGGTAACAGGAACATACAAATTGATAATTACTTAAATGTAAATGGATTAAATGCTGCAACCAAACGACACAGACTGGCTGAATGGATACAAAAACAAGACCCGTATATATGCTGTCTACAAGAGACCCACTTCAGACCTAGGGACACATACAGACTGAAAGTGAGGGGATGGAAAAAGATATTCCATGCCAATGGAAACCAAAAGAAAGCTGGAGTAGCAATTCTTGTATCAGACAAAATAGACTTTAAGATAAAGACTATTACAAGACACAAAGAAGGACACTACATAATGATCAAGGGATCAATCCAGAAGAAGATATAACAATGGTAAATATTTATGCACCCACATAGGAGCACCACAATACATAAGGCAAATGCTAACAGCCATAAAAGGGGAAATTGACAGTAACACAATCATAATAGGGGACTTTAACACCCCACTTTCACCAATGGACAGATCATCCAAAATGGAAATAAATATGGAAACACAAGCTTTAAATAATACATTAAACAAGATGGACGTAATTGATATTTATAGGACATTCCATCCAAAAACAACAGAATAAACTTTCTTCTCAAGTGCTCATGGAACATTCTCCAGGATAGATCATATCTTGAGTCACAAATCAAGCCTTGGTAAATTTAAGAAAATTGAAATTGTATCAAGTATCTTTTCTGACCACAATGCTGTGAGACTAGATATCAATTACAGGAAAAAACTGTAAAAAATACAAACACATGGAGGCTAAACAATATGCTACTAAATAACCAAGAGATCACTGAAGACATTAAAGAGGAAATCAAAAAATACCTCGAAACAAATGACAATGAAAACATGATGACTCAAAACCTATGCAATGCAGCAAAAGCAGTTCTAAGAGGTAAGTTTAGAGCAAAACAATCCTACCTCAAGAAACAAGAAACGTCTCAAATCAACAACCTAACCTTACACCTAAAGCAATCAGAGAAAGAAGAACAGAAAAAAACCAAAGTTAGCAGAAGGAAAGAAATCATAAAGATAAGATCAGAAATAAATGAAACAGAAATGAAGGAAGCAATAGCAAAGATCAGTAAAACTAAAAGCTGGTTCTTTGAGAAGATAAACAAAATTTATAAACCATTAGCCAGACTTACCAAGAAAAAAAAGCGAGAAAACTCAAATCAACAGAATTAGAAATGAAAAAGGAGAAGTAAAAACTGACACTGCAGAAATACAAAGGATCATGAGATATTACTATAAGCAACTATATGCCAATAAAATGGACAACCTGGAAGAAATGGACAAATTCTTAGAAAATCACAACCTTCCAAGACTGAACCAAGAAGATATAGAAAATATAAACAGACCAATCACAAGCACTGCAGTTGAAACTGTGATTAAAAATCTTCCAACAAACAAAAGCCCAGGACCAGACAGATTCACAGGCGAATTCTATCAAACGTTTAGAGAGGAGCTAACACCTATCCTTCTCAAACTCGTGCAAAATATAGCAGAAGGAGGAACATTCCCAAACTCATTCTATGAGGTCCCCATCACCCTGATCCCAAAACCAGACTAAGATGTCACAAAAAAAGAAAATTACAGGCCAATATCACTGATGAACATAGATGTAAAAATCCTCAACAAAATACTAGAAAACAGAATCCAACAGCACATTAAAAGGATCCTACACCATGATCAAGTGGGGTTTATCCCAGGAATGCAAGGTTTCTTCAAGATATGCAAATCAATCAGTGTGATACACTGTATTAACAAATTGAAAGATAGAAACCATATGATAATCTGAATAGATGCAGAAAAAGCTTTCGACAAAGTTCAACACCCATTTATGATAAAAACCCTCCAGAAAGTAGGCATAGAGGGAACTTACCTCAACATCATAAAGACTATATATGAGAAACCCACAGCCAACATTGTTCTCAATGGGGAAAAACTGAAACCATTTCCTCTAAGATCAAGGAAAAGACAAGGTTGCCCACTCTCACCGCTGTTATTCAACATATTTCTGGAAGTTTTAGCCACAGCAATCAAAGGAGAAAAAGAAATAAAAGGAATCCAAATCAGAAAAGAAGAAGTAAAATTGTCATTGTTTGCAGATGACATGATACTATACATAGAGAATGCTAAAGATGCTACCAGAAAACTACTAGAGCTAATCAATGTATTTGGTAAAGTAGCAGCATACTAAATTAATGCACAGAAATGTCTTGCATTCCTATACACTAATGATGAAAAATTTGAAAGAGAAATTAAGGAAACACTCCCATTTACCACTGCAACAAAAAGAATAAAAAACCTAGGAATAAACCTACCTAAGGAGACAAACTACCTGTATACAGAAAACTATAAGACACTGATGAAAGAAATTAGAAACGACACAAACAGATGGAGAGACATACCATGTTCTTGGATTGGAAGACTCAACATTGTGAAAATGATTATACTACACAAAACAATCTACATATTCAATGCAATCTCTATCAAACTACCAATGGCATTTTTCACAGAACTAGAACAAAAAATTGCACAATTTGTATGGAAACACAAAAGACCCCGAATAGCCAAAGCAATCTTGAGAAAGAAAAACGGAGCTGGAGGAATCAGGCTCCCAGACTTCAGACTATACTACAAAGCTACAGTAATCAAGACAGTATGGTACTGGCACAAAAACAGAAATATAGATCAATGGAACAGGATAGAAAGCCCAGATAAACCCACACACATATGGTCACCGTATCTTTGATAAAGGATGCAAGAATATACAATGGAGAAAAGACAGCCTCTTCAATAAGTGGTGCTGGGAAAACTGGACAGCTACCTGTAAAAGAATGAAATTAGAACACTCCCTAACACAGTATACAAAAATAAACTCAAAATGGATAAAGACCTAAATGTAAGGCCAGACACTATCAAACTCTTAGAGGAAAACATAGGCAGAACACTTTATTACATAAATCACAGCAAAATCCCTTTTACCCACCTCCTAGAGTAATGGAAATAACAACAAAAATAAACAAATGGTACCTAATGAAACTTAAAAGCCTTTGCACAGCAAAGGAAATCATAAACAAGATGGAAAGACAACCTTCAGGATGGGAGAAAATATTTGCAAATGAAGCAACCGCCAAAGGATTAATCTCCAAAATATACAAGCAGCTCATGCAGCTCAATATCAAAAAAACAAATAACCCAATCCAAAAATGGGCAGAAGACCTAAATAGACATTTCTCCAAAGAAGATATACAGACTGCCAACAAACACATGAAAGGATGCTCAACATCACTAATCATTAGAGAAATCCAAATCAAAACTACAATGAGGTATCACCTCACACCAATCAGTATGGCCATCATCAAAAAATCTACAAACGGGGCTTCCCTGGTGGCGCAGTGGTTGAGAGTCCGCCTCCCGATGCAGGGGACATGGGTTCGTGCCCCGGTCCATGAAGATCCCACATGCCGCAGAGCGGCTAGGCCCGTGAGCCATGGCCGCTGAGGCTGTGCGTCCGGAGCCTTTGCTCTGCAACGGGAGAGGCCACAACAGTGAGAGGCCCGCATGCCGCAAAAAAAAAAAAAAAAAAAAAAAAGTCTACAAACAATAAATGCTGGAGAGGGTATGGAGAAAAGGGAACACTCTGGCACTGTTTGTGGGAGTGTATATTGATACAGCCACTATGGAGAACAGTATGGAGGTTCCTTAAAAAACTAAAAATAGAACTACCATACGACCCAGCAATCCCACTACTGGGTATATACCCTGAGAAAACCATAATTCAAAAGGAATCATGTACCACAATGTTCATTGCAGCTCTATTTACAGTAGCCAGGATATGGAAGCAACCTAAGTGTCCATCGACAGATGAATGGATAAAGAAGATGTGTCACATATATACAATGGAATATTACTTAGACATAAAAAAAAAACGAAATTGAACTATTTGCAGTGAGGTGGAAGGACCTAGAGTCTGTCATACAGGGTGAAGTAAGTCAGAAAAACAAATACCGTATGCTAACACCTATATATGGAATCTAAAAAAAAAAAAAATGGTTCTCATGAACCTAGGGGCAGGACAGTAATAAAGACGGAGATGTAGAGAATGGACTTGAGGACACGGGGAAAGGGAAGGGTAAGCTGGGACGAAGTGAGAGAGTAGCATTGACATATATACACTAACAAATGTAAAACAAATAGCTAGTGGGAAGCAGCCGCATAGCACAGGGAGATCAGTTCGGTGCTTTGTGACCACCTAGAGGGGCGGGATAGGGAGGGTGGGAGGGAGATGCAAGAGGGAGGGGATATGGGGATATATGTATACATATGGCTGATTCACTGTTATACAGCAGAAACTAACAGAACATTGTAAAGCAATGATACTCCAATAAAGATGTTAAAAAAAAAAGAAAACTCATTCGTCTATCTTGCACTTTGAATGGATCTTTTATCTGTGCATGATTTGGTAACAACATGTGTTGGTCATCTGGAAAATACTGGATCACTTAGTTATGGAGATCTTCCAAATGTTACAAATCATACCTAAAAATCACATTCATTAATATCACTACTGCTTTCATCAGAAAATTTTTTAAGTAATTGGAGGCTATACAACTCATGGTGGTGGACACAAATTTTCCAAAATTCTATTCATCACTTGAAAGTTTGAATTTTATTTGTGGCAGCAAATATTATCAGTTGTTTGCCTTGAGATGTCAAGTTCGCTTCAATCATTTTGAGAAGGTATCTTCCACATACTCAAGTCTGAATAATCAGTTGTTTTATTCAACTAAAACTGGTACATTATGATAAAGTGGCTAATTCAACTTTCAACTCCAATAAGGATTTCCCTTGAGACACCCACTGTACTTTGAATTCAGCAGAAGTGCTTTATGTATTCTTCCCTTTCATCACACTGTATATTATTGCAATACGTAGTCAAAGGTCGAGAGCTATTAAAATAATAATTTTTACTGATTCAATAAGGACATTAGATGAAACTGGCTTTTTTCTTCCTTTAGGTTATAAATGTGTGCCAATGAAGAATACTGTACAGTAGAATTTGGTGCCTCTATTTTGATTCACGCTAAGGTGACTTACCCACCATTGCTTTCGTGCCATCAGTGAAAAAGGCAAAAAATATCTTAGCATTAAAAATTAGTTTTGATCTTGTGGACCCCCTAAAAATGTTTAGGTGACTGGTGTTCCATGAATCACACTTTGAGAACCACTGAGGTAGAGGCTCACTGTTCCTTCCTTTATCTATGGCTCACCTTGAAAAAGCAAAGGCCTGGGCACTCAATCATGAGATTCTCCGAGTCCTTGGCTGAGTTGTTTCACTGGCATCATTCTCTTAATATGGAAAATAAAGACAAACTGAGGAATCTAAGAAACTTAAGTATTATCCACTGCTTCCTAATACTGGTACAGCCTAGTTAAGACAGACTGTCAGAGAAACAGTCAAGATGAAACAGACTTTTAGCATTATAACTCTACTCAATGTACTTAACCTCTTTTGGGTAAGTGTGTGTATGTGCAGTTGTATGTACATGCCCTTATACGTACGTACATATATAATACATATAAATGTATGTAGACATATGTATAATACACAAACAGATGTATAATACACACACACATAGACTTTATTGTTTTAACATATCACAAGGCTCAAAGCCAATATCCAGCACAGATTTAATCCTTGGAATTATTTTTGATGCAAAAAAAAAAGGGAGGTAGTAAAGGAGAAGTTGACTTAAAAACGCCAAAACTAAACAGAGGGTAGATGAACCTTGTGCTTGCTTAATTGAAAAAAAAATTTGTATTCTTTCACAAATTTCAGCACCTCTTAGTTGTGTATACGGCTAAAGTTGTCTATTACAGTGATGACACAATTTCTCTTTCACTATCATTGTAGTTTCCACACGATTTGTGACCATTTCAAGCTGGAGAAGCCACTTCTGAATAAACTGCTGAGTTTATAGTGTTTTCCCCTAAAGATCAATTAGGATAATTATACTTATATTTAAATTTTTTTTCTATTTTAGAAATATAAATGGTTATCTTTATATTTCTTCCAGCTCTAATTTCCAACCATTATGTAAGATTTTAGCTTACCTAATAATGTCTTTGGAAACATGGCATTTCACATTCAATCAAGAGATTCTGTTATCCTATACCAAGGTGGGGGGGGGTAGGATGAATTGGTAGATTGGGATTGACATATATACACTATTGATACTCTGTATAAAATTGAAAACTAATGAGAACCTACTGTATACCACAGGGAACTCAATGCTCTGTGGTGACCTAAATGGGAAGGAAATCCAAAAAAGAGGGGATATATGTATACGTATAGCTGATTCACTTTGCTTTATAGTAGAAACTAACACAACATTGTAAAGCAACTATACTCCAATAAAAATTGTTAAAAAAATTTTTAAAAAAGAGATTCTGGTATCCTAATTAAAAAATATAAACTTTTATATTATGTTATATATTTGCCTCTGTATCCTTTGCAGAAATATTTTATTAAAAATACTTATGACCAAAAGTCATTTTAATGGCTTCATTGTCTATAAAATTTTACCTCTCAAAAATATCACATAATATAATCCTTTGGTAAAGAATATTGGTAAAGTTAGTTGCAAACTCAGAGTTTTTTATTTCTTTCATTTATCTGGTTCTTCCTGAAACAATCTGTCTTCCTCCCTCTCAGGAGAAGTTTAATATCTTCTCCAGAATTAATTACAGAACAAATTCTACTCTATTTGTTAACCCATGACTTTAAGAATACCAAACATATTCTGCTTTGATTCCAATCTGATTGCTAACACTGTTTTCCAACGGCTCTCAGGTGGGTATATATGGCTAACAGTGCTTTGTTCCACATTTTTCTGGCAGTTGGAGAATGGCACCACCTTTAGACAGTACAATAATACACCACTCAAGGAAACAAGGGCCTTTTCCAAGTGATAATAGTAATCATATCACTAACATAGTGAGTGTCCTCTTACAAAAATGAATTTTAAAAATTCAGTAATTCCTGAGCATCAACTGTGAATTCTACAGGAAAGAAACCCACATATATTATTCATCTATGTGGCTAAATCTAATGGTCAATTCTCAGCCCTCACCTTACCTGCTCTAGCTTCAGCATTTGGCATAAAGTGACCATTCTCTACTTGGCTTTCAGGATGTCACAGCCTTTAGGTTTTCCTCCTGTTTTCCATGCTGTTCCTTCTTTAACTACTTGTCTGTTACCTCATCTTCCCCCTGACCTCTGACTTTGGTGTGCCCAGTGCTTAGTCTTCGATGCAGTTCTCTCCCCTAACTCACTCCCCTGTGAGCATAGTGCTTTAAATGGCAGACCCAACTGCCTACTCGGTATCTCCATCTGGACATCCAGTAGACACGTGAAACTCACTACGTGCCACACTAACTCCAGTTCCATTCCCTTATCTCCACCTCTCCCATCCCTGGCAAAGCCCTGTTGCTCTTGCAACTTTTCCCCCTTGATGGCAACTCCATCTTTCCAGGTGCTCAGACCAACGTTTCTGGAGTTATCCGTGAGTCTTCTTTGTCTCTTACATCCCACATCCCATCTGTCAAAAAATACTTATATTCCTTATTGTCTGTCTCCCCTAAAAGAATGAAAGTTTCTTGAGGACAGGAACTTTCTTTTCAATTCTATTTTGTATTTTGACGTGTCCCTGTACCTAGAAAATAATGCTTGGCATATAGTAGGCACTCAACATTTGCTGAATAAATCAGTGAATAACTAGTAATTTTAATAAAGATAGGGGGTTTGCCTTTCGTTTTGGAAATTTCGTTTTGGAAATAATGATTATGAAAGCAAAGCGTGTGTCTGAGTAATGTCATGGGAGGAAGATCCCACAGTGCAGGGCCGGGACATTGGCAGAGCCAAGGCCAGTGCAGAAAAGCAGTGCAAAAGAGGAAGGGCACAGAAATACCATGATTTATTTATGGGTCCTTCTCAGTGGTACCAATCAAAATAAAGTCATCAGAACATGCTCAAAACATCAATTATAAAACAAATTACTTTTCCTCTAGCAGTGCAAAGATGGAAATAAAAAACAGGACAAAAGCCGAAGTTTCTAATTTTATAAAAATATCTTTCTTTCTTAGGAGAGTGTGACTCTGGATTGTGTTTTACTCTGTAGTTGTGGTATAGGCGACAAAATTTTTTTTAGAAAAATCCACTATAGAATACCATAATTATATGGTTCTATAGACATATACTTAATTTAAAGAAACTCATAAATGGGTTATAACAGTTCAGAACCCGAAAGGCACTTTCAGAAGTCATCCACTCCATAACTCTCATTTTATGAGTGAACAACCTGAACCAAGAGAGATTATGTGACTTACCCAAGGAACACAGCTAGCGGTGAGCCTTGACTTCTAATCAGATCTTACCTCTTACTCTACAGCTCTTAGTTAATACTACATCATGCTGATCTGAATGTACAGAATCTAAAATATACTAGGAAACAAATGGTTTAAATAGAATTTCTCTTTTCATGTCCCTCTTTGAAAATAAAATGAAAAATAAACTATTATTAATACATTTAAATGATTCTTAAGCTATAGTGCTCTTATAGTCCCATAAATGAGAACTTTAGACTCAGAAGGAATCATGAGGCAAGTTGAACTTGCAACCCAGTGGATACTTCTGTACTATCATCTCCTTGAATATTTCTGCTATGCCATGTGTTAAATTAATGGCCCAATCACATTATTTGAAAAGTATTCCAAATGAGCTTAACCTGTTTTTCTAAGAGAGGTGGGGAACAAAAATTATGCCTACCTGGCAATTCTAGTTCTCTTTTAATCAGTAAAGATAGAATACCTCTTTCTCATTATACCCTTCCCATATTTAAAGAAAACCCCTTTAGTCACCGTGCTTCAGGTCACACATCTCAAGGCTGTTACTTTACATACTAGTTTCCACAGTTATCTTTAACATAGTCATAAGCTTTTTTTAAAAATTTAATTTAATTTTTTATACGGCAGGTTCTTATTAGTTATCTATTTTATACATATTAGTGTATATATGTCAATCCCAATCTCCCAATTCATCCCATCACCACCAAAAATTTGTGATCTACTATTATCAGTAGCTGATTTTTCTCTCTCACAAGCATAATTCATTTACTCATGCACTTGCTATAAATAATTATAGCATTATAATAAATATGTATTAAAATGTATATTAAAAATGTACATTAAAAATATAAATTTTAAGATATGTCACGCACCGTGCTAGGTGCTGGTGGAATGGAAGTGAACAAAATAGACAAAGTGCCTGCCTCACCCCTGTGTACTCTACTAGGAGAATGTGCCTGAAAGAAATTCCTATAAAAGCATGAATTGTAACTGCTCTTCTTTGTACACGTGATTGATTATTGTTTCTGGTGCCAATGGTGCATTTAAAGAGGTTGTTGTTTTCATTTCATTGAGGACAAGGTTTATATCTTGTTTAACTTTGTATCTTCTAGAAAATAGCACAATGCCTTAGAATAGACCCTCAATACATATTTGTTAAATTCAAAGAGGCCTAAACATATACACACCCAATTGAGCATTTTGTAGTAAAGACCAAATTCTTCTATTATGTTATTATCTTCTGTTATAGTTTGATACTACAATAAATAAGAGAGTAACTATTACCACACAGCTTCACACTGTAAATAGTGATTATTCAAAGAACATCCACTACTGAAGAGACTGTTTGAGAAGAGGACAAGAGTCAGGAATAATTTATACTTTCAAAGTTAAGGGTCACTGAAATTTCTTTTTTTTTTTTTGCGGTACACGGGCCTCTCACTGTTGTGGCCTCTCCCGTTGCGGAGCACAGGCTCCGGATGCGCAGGCTCAGCGGCCATGGCTCATAGGCCCAGCTGCTCCATGGCAGGTGGGATCTTCCCGGACCCGGGCACGAACCCGTGTCCCCTGCATCAGCAGGCGGACTCTCAACCACTGCACCACCAGGGAAGCCCGGGTCGCTGAAATTTTAATGTACAATGTCTGTCATCAGTTATAAAAAGGGTGTGTCATTCGATGATGACTTCTTAGGCACCAACCTGTACCAAGGGCCACATTTTGTGACTCCCTTATCAAAACATTACCCTATTAAGAAACAAGTGGCAGAAAACAGATCCAAACAAAGAAGTTTTATTTATAATATAATGGTCTGGAATACTGCATTTATAAATCTTAGTGAGATCTTGATTTCTTTGGAATTTTTGTCAAAGAGCTTCAGCTACATGTATATGACACTAATAATTATGTAATGCTTATTCTATACATTTTAAGTAAATTTCAACTCAGAAATCTTTTTGAAAATGAGGCTAAATTGTGATCTAATCGTTTTTTAAACCCTGATCATAAAAGATTATCATAAAATGTTACTCATTCCCTCAGCTCTCTGCACCCCACTGGTCTTCTTGGTCACCTCTTCATTCCACAGTTTCTACCTCCTTTAAACCAGGAACAATCTTCCAGGAATTAGTGTATACTCAACCCCCCCCCCTCCGCCACCCAACCCCATAAGATTCTAAACCCTTGAAAAGACTGTGTTTCCCCTTATGTGATTTAGACGAGGTTTTGGTTCTTACCAGTCTTCACATCCAAAAACTAAGTCTAGATTTCAATTTAGTAAATCTGTAATGATTGTTTTGAAGATGATTTATTTCTTCCTTTAATGGACAAAAAAAGACTGAGGCTTATCTTCAGTCCAGTTTTCCCCCTTGAACAAAGAGAGCACAATAGTTCTAAGCAGCTGACACACCATGAATATACAGTGCAGGCCGGAAGATTTAAACAAGTGCAGGAAGCCATCTACCTGGAAGGCAACTTTCTTTCTGAGGAAGGGACAGGGAGGAGAGGTAGGTGGAGAAGACGGGAATATTCCTGCTCTCTAGAACATTAAAACTAAAAAGTTTTTGTTTTTTATTTTTGCGGTACGCGGGCCTCTCACTGTTGCGGCCTCTCCCGTTGCGAAGCACAGGCTCCGGACGCGCAGGCTCAGCGGCCATGGCTCATGGGCCCAGCCGCTCCGCGGCATGTGGGATCTTCCCGGACCGGGGCACGAACCCGTGTTCCCTGCATGGGCAGGAGGACTCCCAACCACTGCGCCACCAGGGAAGCCCTAAAAAGTTTTTTGTTTATTTTTCACAAAATAGAGCAGTCTGAAAAGGCAGGGATCACCTTTTCTTTCATATTGCTTGCTATGGGGCCTAAAATGCTCAATAGTTTGTTGAATCGAATTCCTAATGATTCTGTGGGGGGAATGTTGCCTTTTCTGTTCCAACAGAAAGTTTGGTGTGTTTTACAAACACCTTTTCACACACATAAGTAGACTTGTATGTATGAAAACAGAGCACCAACCAAAGGAGTGACAGGGAAGTTAAAGCAACTTGTTATCAAAACTTTGCTACTAAGCTTTCTTTTTTAATGGGGTAAAATTTCAAATTTCCAGCCATGTTAAATACAGTGGGAAACAAAAGTAACCCTCCTCAGGAAACGAGATTGGTGGTTAAAGTGAGAGATTGAAAGACTAATGGATTTATAGTATGACCATTTTTATCGTCCTCTAACTCAGCTTTATAAGAATCTGCCATTCACAATTTCTCTTTTAAGATCAGGGACCATGGTAGGGTTGTTAATAGCAGAAAAATATTAAATGCTGAATAAATTTCTTTGGGGCTTTTCAAGAAGGTTGTTCTCAAGAAGTTAGCTCTCGGTCTGTCTTTTCTGTTGGCTGTGCTCGGTAAAATCCATGATGGAAGGAAGAAGTTCAGATCCTCTAGTCTCCAAAAAAAAAAAAAAAAAAAAAAACTACAGGAGAAAATCAACAATGACCAGAATTTTACTGTCAGAATATTAAAACTGACATGAATGCACCTGAAAATTGGAATATTAGGTTTTTGTCCATCCAACCAATAAATATTTAACGCAAGGCTTTGTGCCTAAAAGAAAAATATTTGTTGGGTTTGGCTGTAAAGTTAACACATTGATTTAATGGCCCATCTTTTCCAAGTTAGACATTATATGAGTTCCCTCTTCCAACTCTTATTTTCTCACAGCAAAGCTAAATAAAATCTAACATGATGATATTCAGTTCTCCTAGAGTCTCACATCCTAAAGGCTGACAAAGGGCGTAAGAAGCTTCTGTATATGAAGGCTCCAGGAGAATATGGTCAAAGGCTACTTGCCTCTCACACCTAGACTGTGCCAAGAATCTAAATGAAAAAATCCTTGGAAAATATAAATCAATTCATTAAAATACATCTGTTTCTGAAGATAATTATTCTTTTCCAAAAACAACAAAACACATAATAAGACCCTATTTCCCGCCCTCCAGAAAAAGGAAAGAAACTAGGTGATGTACATGATTGCAAAGGTTGAGTGATCTCTGGGGCTCTCAAAAAGTCACTACAAAGGAGATACAAGCAATAGTAGCAGGTCCTTGTGTAACCCTACGATAGGAATGTTCTTTCAATCTCTCCTCACTTTTCAGACTCCTATGTATCCTGCAGAGCTTGGCTCTAGTACCACTTACTCAGAGAAGCTGTCCTTGATCTCACTGACTAGGGCGAATCCAACACTGCAGGCTCTCACAGCACTGTGGACCTCTCTTGGTAGTCCCTGTCATAGACACCATTTTCCATTCATTTGTGTGGTTCTGGGTGAATGTTGGTCTCCATTGTCTTCCCAACACCTAACAGTCTTGGCACATAACAGGTGCTCAATATATATTAATCGAACAAATTAATAATTCATTAAAAACAAAGTTCCAAGAACAGTTCCAAAAACAGTTCCAAGTGTGAGATCTCAGACTTAATTTGAATACTTTGTCAGCAAAAAGAAAATAGAGGGAAAAATTTAGGGCCCATCAGCTAACTTGGAATAAGACCCCAAACAGTGCCATCTTTATAGACAAACTGTATAGCAATATTTTGAAATTGTTTACTTGAAGTTGCTATTATTAGTGAGAAAGATGGCTTGGGGCCAGATGAGGTCTTCCTGAGAAAACTATTTCAAAGATATTGAGCTCTGCCGAATGTATTTTTAAATGGTTCAAAGACCTAGAAAACAAGATACTAAAGTCCAGTAATATATCAACTTGCATGGTGACATCTAGTTATCTAAAGCAGTTTTATTCAACAACTTCATCAGTAGGATGAAAAGGCAGATTGAGGATGCTTGAAAGGAATAAAACTGATTCAAGAGTTGTTAAATTGGGAGGTTTTAATTATTAATCACAAATATTGAAAAACTATGCAGAAAAGTCACAGACATTTAAAAACAGATTTAGAAGGAAAAAGTGAGGAAGAAACAAGTAAAATTTCTTTTTAAAAGTCGAACATTTCAAAGCTGAGAGATCCTTGGAAGTTCTGAAGTAA
The DNA here is from genome assembly GCF_005190385.1 of Monodon monoceros. Classification (NCBI taxonomy): domain Eukaryota; kingdom Metazoa; phylum Chordata; class Mammalia; order Artiodactyla; family Monodontidae; genus Monodon; species Monodon monoceros. The sequence goes on from NW_021703774.1 coordinate 102,664,628, forward strand.
AATGGGATTTAGGAATGAGTGAATAATCTTTTGGGTGGCTTAGGGCCAAGGGAAAAGACAAGGTTTACGGAACAACTGTGAGGATTTATTTGTTTTTACTTATTCTGTAATGTTTAATCCTATTTCAGATGACCCATGTTAAAAACGTAACAGACCAATGTTGTAGGGCCCTAAAAAATGGTCATACAGACATAAGTTAAAATAGTTTCTGGAAAAACAAAGTAAATGTCTACTCAACAAAGGAATAGAAATTGGTGAGAGATAAGTTGGTTCATTTCTACTCAATGTTCTTAGATATGAAAAGTGTTGGTATTCTTGTGGGAAAGAAGTGTGACCTAGGGAAATGAGGTGTAGAAGGCCAGGATTTTGATTCATCCTTGGTCTTTCCTTTCTGGAGGCTGAGGGATGTATTATCATTAGAGATAGCTACTCTAGAGGCACAAAGTTTTTCAAGGATAGATTCGGTGCCTTTGAAAAGCTCTATATTCCTAGCACCTACTACGGTGCCTGGCAGCTTTATTCATTCTTTCTACAAGTACTAGAGTAGCTTTTATCTGCAAGGTATTGAGCTCACTAATGTGGATATACCAATGATTAAGACAGATATAACTCCTGTCCTTATGAACCTTATATCATGATGAAAAGACATAGTAAATAACGACACACAACCATTTAATCACAATTGTGACAGGTGTGATGAAGTGGAAGTTTTGGGTACTCTGGTAGTATACTGTAAGTCCCCTACATACGAACCTTCAGGTTGCAAACCTTCAAAGATACAAACGTGTTCGCATGTCCAATCACGTAAGTTAGTTCACGTGTCTGGCGTACACTGTCACGTGCATGCATCCTCTACAAGTGGTTGTGTTTTTGTGTACTTACATTGTGTAGCTTACTGATGAAGACCTGATGGAATTGGAAGCCCAGAAAAAGGACGAAGAGAGACAAGAGGAAGAAGTAGTAACTGAAGAACTGAAGAGATTCACGATGCAGGAGATGGCAAGGGGATTTTCTTTATTTGAGAAGGTACTGTTAGTTTTTGAGGCACAGGACCCAAATGTAGAACGGTACACGAAGGTTGCGGCAGCCGTTCAGAATGCAATCCAGTGCTACCGTGTCATCCATGATGAGATAAAAATAGCTACTACCCAGATATCACTGGCTCGTTTTTTCAATAGGGTAGATAGAATTGAATCCAGCAAGGAACCAGAACTTGTGCCATCAACGTCAGGCGTGACTGAAATTGCAGCTTGCCCTCAGTCCCCTATTGCTGACGATCCTTCAGCTCTACCATCTCCCACCTCCTCTCCCTCCTCCAGTCAGTAACTCTTCTTTCCTGTTCACTCGATGCCCGATGCTATACTGGACTACTGTACTCTTCAAGGAACTGTACTGTAAGATTAAAAATGGTTTATTTTTTGTGTTTGCTTTTTATGTATTATTTGTGTGAAAAGTATTATAAACCTATTACAACACAGTACCATATAGCCGATTGTGTTAGTTGGGGACCTTGGCTAACTTTGTTGGACTTACCAACAAACTGGACTTATGAATGTGCTCTCAGAACAGAACTCGTTCGTATGTAGGGGACTTACTATACTGAGGTACCTGAGCTACAGGGGGTTTAGGAAGTGATGCCTACATGAAAACAGGAAGTATAGGTAGGAATAGTTACTTTGATAAAGTTGGAGCCCAGGACCAGGAGAACATTCTGGGCAGAATGAAAGGTCTGAAATGTGACGGCTTTTGGTTCCCCCTTTGAGACATAACATTTTGCCCTCCGTCACTCATTAGAAAGGTTTTGGTTCTGTTTATTCAAATAAGGTTGGACTTGATATCTTCTGTCTCTGGAGACATGAGGGAAGGAGTAGCCTAAGCTCGTTCAGATTCCATGAGACAGAGGGTGCCCCAAGTTACATGTTCTTAGACTGAAAGGACAAAAAGTCACCAGGACTCACCAGCAGTCTTTTTCTAAGGTGGCAGCTATGAGGGCCAAAGGCTGCTCTTCTCTCCTGCATCTGTCCAAATGTGTACCAGCCTGCGGAGTAGTCATCTCACTCAGAATCTGTCTAGAATTCCTCCTTCGGAACTGACTTCTGAGTTACACACAGGAAATTCAGTCTTTGGTCAGAGGAGAGTCTCCTTTAGTCTGTTTTATTTATTTATTTTTCTTTTCCTCCCTTGGGTAGAACCTTCTTCCTTCCGTTTCTTTCTTCCTCTTTCCCTTCCCTTTTTCCTCCATCCCTCCCATTCTTCCTCTTTCAGCATTTGTTATCCAACCACTCTGTGTCAAGTACTGGGGATAAAAGATAAGTAAAAAGCAATAGTTGACTATGTGGGCAACAGATCTATAAGCAAGGAGACTCAAAATGTGTTATCCCTTCTTTTTGCTCCTCATCTATTTGTATGGATTCAAACCCAAAGGGTTTATGTGAGCCAGACCAGCACTAGGAAAGAAGCATACCAACTAGCCCTTTAACCTCTGCAGGCAGTTTGCCAAGAGCCCTGTCAGAGAAGGCAGAGATATAAAAGCAAGCATGAAATTGTCCTGGGATGAAGTAAAAATAAAAATGGAAATAGGGGCTTCCTTGGTGGCGCAGTGGTTAAGAATCTGCCTGCCAATGCAGCAGACACGGGTTCGAGCCCTCATCCGGGAAGATCCCACATGCTGCAGAGCAACTAAGCCCGTGCGCCACGACTACTGAGCCTGCGCTCTAGAGCTTGTGCTCCACAACAAGAGAAGCCACCGCAATGAGAAGCCTGTGCACCGCAACAAAGAGTAGCCCCTGCTCGCCGCAACTAGAGAAAGCCTGTGCGCAGCAACAAAGACCCAAATGCAGCCAAAAATAAAATAAATAAAATAAAATAAAAAATGGAAATAAATAGGTACCTTAACTTTCACAATCTGAACTGGAATAGACTGGGATAGATTTTTTGTTACACAAACTCTTGCAACTTGCTATTCAAAACCCAAGAACCAAATAAATTTGGATAAGAGAGACTATTTATCCAGTATTTCCATCCATTATTTCTTTTTGTAGTTGAGATATAACTGACATATAACATTGTATTATTTTTAACTGTACAACATAATGATTTGACATACTATATATTGTGAAGTGATTACCAGAACAAGTTTAGTTAATATCCATCACCACACAGTTACAAATTCTTTTCTCATGATGAGAACTTTTAAGATCTACTCTCTTAGCAACTTTCTAATATACAATACAGCATTGTTAACTATAGTCATCATGTTGTCCATTACATCCCCAGAATTTATTTATCTTATAACTGGAAGTTTGTACCTTTCAACCGCCTTCACCCATTTCAGCCACGACCCCCATGCCCACCCCCCGCCCAGCCTCTGGTAACCACCAGTCTCTTCTCTGTATCTATGAGGTTTTTTGTTTGTTTGTTTTAAGATTCCACATACAAGTGAGATCACATAGTATTTGTCTTTCTCTGTCTCACTTATTTTACCTAGCATAATGCCCCCAAAGTCCATCCATGTTGTTGAAAATGGCAGGATTTCCTCCTTTTTCACGACTCAGTAATATTCCATTGTATATAGATACCATGTTTACTCTATTCATTCATCCATCAGAGGACACTTCAGTTGTTTCTATGTTTTGGCTGTTGTAAATAATGCTGCAATGAACATGGGGGTGCACACATCTTTTCCAGTTAGTGTTTTTGTTTCCTTTGGATAAATGCACAGAAGTGGAATTGCTAGATCATATGGTAGTTCTATTTTTAATTTTTTGAGGAAACACCACACTGTTTTCTATAGTGGCTACACCAATTTACATTCCTACCAACAGTGCACAAGGGTTCCCCTTTTTCCATATCCTCACCAACACTTGTTATTTCTTCTTTTTGATGATAGCCATTGATTTGCATTTCCCTGATGATTAGTGACGTTGAGCACATTTTCATGTGCTCATTGGCAATTTGTATGTCTTCTTTGGAAAAATATCTATTCAAATCCTCTGCCTATTTTTAAAAATTGGATTGTTTGGGTTTTTTTTTATTTTCCTATTGAGTTGCATGAGTTCTTCATATTTTTTGGATATTAACCATTTATCAGATATATGACTTGCAAATAATTTCTCCTATACCATATGTTGCCTTTTCATTTTCTTGATGGTTTCCCTTCCTGTACAGAAGTTTTTTAGTTTGATGTAATCCCACTTGTTTATTTTTGATTTTGTTGCCTTTGTTTTGGGTGTCAAGAGCTCACTGCTAAGAACGCTGTCAGTGATCTTACCCGCTATGTTTTCTTCTAGGAGTTTTATGGTTTCAGGTCTTTAACTCATTTTGAATTGATTTTTGTGTATAGTATATGATAGTGTTCCAGTTTCATTCTTTTGCATGTGGTTGTCCAGTTTTCCCAGCACCATTTATTAGACAATCCTTTCCCCATTGTATATTCATCCTTTTTTCTTAAACTGGTGTTTCTTTCTGGTGAGTAAGTCCATAGCTCTTTTCTAATCCTCAATGGGATTTGTAATCCCCCAAATACTTAACCACTACACTGCAGTACATCAGCTGTTATGACTACAGAAAAGCAGAAAAACGTGTGTGGAAAGAAAGTAGCTGCAGGAATTAAACTAGAAAAAAGTGGTAAGAACATGAATGAGTCAGCATGAGGGTATAAGAGCTTTAAAAGGTATCAACTTCAAAGAGAAAATGAAATTATTTGGGTTGCCCTAGTAACACCAAGATAAAAATGTGGAAGTGAAAATGCAGGATTTAACACTAGGAAAACCTTTGGCACCAAGATCTCTCATATCATGGAATGAGCTTTACCATGGCAACAGGCAAAAAACATGTAAACGGATTAAAGAAAAAATATCCAAGGGAGTGGAAGCACGGTAATAAAGACAAAGCTGATCTAATAAATAAACTGTACCTTTCTTTTCTTTTAATTCACAGAATTAAATAGGGGGAAGGCAAAGGGTCTGTAGGGATCAAATGAGACTTTCCTCAGTGACATGTGATCTTAAATGATTTTAAAAGTTCAGCTTAATGTAATATTTTCACACACTTATTTTTCCCCAAATGGTACAGAATCTCTACTCAGTCTAGACCTCTGGTTTTATTATAGGAAAAGGCAAAAGAAATAAAAACAGAAGGAATAGATTACATTTTCCATGCCCAATCTCTACTTTTTTGGAGGAGTTATGTCCCTGGCGATTAAAGCAAGAAGAGACATTCATATTAATGTACTACTGCAGTATTAAAGGATTACTCTAGTATTATAGTATTCAGGGCACAGCACTGAAGTCAAAGCGTCCAGGTCTGAATCCTGGCTCTGCCACTTGTGAGCTGGGTGACCATGAACAGGTTACTCAATCCTTCTGTTTCCTCATTTTTAAAATGGGGAAAAGGATGGTATCTTCCTTCACTGGGTTTCTGGGAAGTGTATAAGAGGTAATTCTGGCAAACACTAATTGCTGTACTAGTCAGGAAATTAGCACTCATATATGACAACTACTAATATTATCAATAGAGCTAACAATCCAATTTGGTAAGTGTGATAGGGAGTTTACTATTAAGAATAAGAATTTCTTGGTGTTTAGGGCCTTCAGCTCTAACTTGAGGTATCAAACTAAAAACAATTCTTTATAAAACAAAAGAAACAGGCTTTGAAAGATCGTTTTTGTTAAAAGGGAGAGGAAAGATCTAACAATGAATATTTAATATTATTATACCTACTAAATACCAGGCATTAAACAAGTTATCTGTTGAGCTTCCACATGAAACCCATGAGGCAGGTATGATCTTAGCTCTTCAGAAGAAGAAATGTACAAGAGAGATGAATGATTTCTCCAAGGTTACAAAGCCTGTGACTGGCACGCCAAAACTTCCCACTCCACTCTTTCAGATTCCAATGCTCAAACTCATTCTACTTCATGAGAGAAATTATTTTAGTCTCTAACAACCTCCTTTATGGGAAATTCAGCCTTGTCATCCATTGGCCAAAAAGCCTATTTGGGGAGTTAGCTATCTGAGGACTGAATTCAGGGCAATCAAATCTCTAGCCTAAAATCTGGCACTGAGAGAGAAATCCAGTCTGAGGAAAGATCTTTTAAAAGTTTACAAAGGACTCAGCTTCTCTCCACGAGGGGGTAACTGGTATCGCACTTACACTTCTGTTGTAAGTAGAGAGAAAAACACAATTTTACCAGAACCACAGACGATCTTTTATGTTATACTCTTGGTTACACCTATTTTTCGTTTGATGGTAAACCCTTGGGTGGAGAATGCAATCCCCCAATTTCACACTGTTCCAGTCTCCTTTAGGGGGATCTGCATGTGACTTTCAGGAACTCAGGGCAGCAAAACAGCAAGAACCTTCTGTACTGAGAATTTGAATACTGGGAAACAAATACCAAATGAAAATAGAAGGACAGTGACTACTTATTTCCTTTTCATTGTTCTTATTCAAGTTAATTTGGTCAAGACACTTAACTATTAACCATCTCTTGCCCCTAGAAAATTATCAGATCCTCCCTTTCTTGATGCTTCAGCAGTGTTTTGCTTTATTGCAGATATGTCTACAAAGAGGATTTGTTTTTCTAAAAAATGGTTCAAATGTTGTCTTTTTTAAATAATTAATTTTTAGGGGGGGCTGTGTTGGGTCTTCGTTTCTGTGGGAGGGCTTTCTCTAGTTGCGGCAAGCGGGGGCCACTCTTCATCGCGGTGCGCGGGCCTCTCACTATCGCGGCCTCTCTTGCTGCGGAGCACAGGCTCCAGACGCGCAGGCTCAGTAGTTGTGGCTCACGGGCCTAGTTGCTCCGTGGCATGTAGGATCTTCCCAGACCAGGGCTCGAACCCGTGTGCCCTGCATTGGCAGGCAGACTCTCAACCACTGCGCCACCAGGGAAGCCCCATTGTCTTTTTAAAATTATGATTCTGAATTTCTTGCTTCCAGTTTCAGATCACACAATGTTTCCAGAAGCAGGGGAAAGAAAATGCTTCAGGTGCACTTTATGTAAAAAATTCCCATAGGTACCTGAAGTCTCTTCCCAATCCATGGGTTGATTGGGAAGAACTAAGGTTGGCAGCCTTAGTTCTGCCAACTAATTCTTTTTTTTTTTTTTAATCTTTATTGGAGTACAATTGCTTTACAATGGTGTGTTAGTTTCTGCTTTATATCAAAGTGAATCAGCTATACATATACATATATCCCCATATCTCCTCCCTCTTGCGTCTCCCTCCCACCCTCCCTATCCCACCCCTCTAGGTGGTCACAAAGCACCGAGCTGATCTCCCTGTGCTATGCGGCTGCTTCCCACTAGCTATCTATTTTACATTTGGTAGTGTACATATGTCCATGCCACTCTCTCACTTCGTCCCAATTTACCCTTTCCACTCCCCGTGTCCTCAAGTACATTCTCTACATTTGTGTCTTTATTCCTGTCCTGCCCCTAGGTTCTTCAGAACCTTTTTTTTTTTTTTTAGATTCCATATATATGTGTTAGCATACGGTATTTGTTTTTCTCTTTCTGACTTACTTCACTCTGTATGACAGACTCTAGGTCCACCCACCTCACTACAAATAACTCAATTTTGTTTCTTTATATGGCTGAGTGATATTCCATTGTATATATGTGCCACATCTTTTTAATCCATTCATCTGTTGATGGACACTTAGGTTGCTTCCATGTCCTGGTTATTGTAATTAGAGCTGCAATGAACATTGTGGTACATGACTCTTTTTGAACGATGGTTTTCTCAGGGTATATGCCCATCAGTGGGATTGCTGGGTCAATATGGTGGTTCTATTTTTTTTTAAGGAACCTCCATACTGTTCTCCATAGTGGCTGTATCAATTTACATTCCCACCAACAGTGTAAGAGGGCTCCCTTTTCTCCACACCCTCTCCAGCATTTACTGTTTGTAGATTTATTTATTTATTTATTTTTTTTTGCGGTACGCGGGCCTCTCACTGTTGTGGCCTCTCCTGTTGCGGAGCACAGGCTCTGGACGTGTAGGCTCAGCGGCCATGGCTCACGGGCCCAGCCGCTCCGCGGCACGTGGGATCTTCCCGGACGGGGGCACGAACCTGTGTCCCCTGCATCGGCAGTTGGACTCCCAACCACTGCGCCACCAGGGAAGCCCTGTTTGTAGAGTTTTTGATGATGGCCATTCTGACTGGTGTGAGGTGAGACCTCATTGTAGTTTTGATTTGCATTTCTCTAATGATTAGTGATGTTGAGCATCCTTTCATGTGTTTGTTGGCAATCTGTATATCTTCTTTGGAGAAATGTCTATTTAGGTCTTCAGCTCATGCAGCTCAATACCAAAAAGATAAATAACTAATTCTTGATGTTAAGACATACCCAAACATGTCTTGGGTATGGACCATTCTGAAATTGTAGCTCTTTTAGGGGAATCTGACTTACGATATGATTTCATGTCAACCTGAGTTCTAGGGTACATGTTCCCTTAGCTTCAATCTTTCTTCATATCATCAAATACAACCTGCAGATACTTCCATTAGTGCTCTGCTTTCTATTTATATTTAACCTTAATGTTTTCATCCCAACTCCCCAAGTTTCCTCCTTTTCTTGTTTTCCCCAATATAAGTGACTCATGATGTATCTGATGGATCAGATGTATGGTTTGAGAGAGAAGAAGATGACACCAAGATTTTTGACTTGAGGAACAGAAAGGATGGAGGTGACATTTTCTGAAGGGAGAAGGAAACGACAGAAAGAGCAAATTTGGGGGGGGGATGAGGAATTTGGTTAGAGACATGTTAAATATGAGACATCTATTAAGACGACCAAGTGGAGGGACTCCAGAAACAGTTGGATGTACTAGGCTAGAGTTAGGAAAGATCTGGGCTGGAGATATAAATTTGGGGGTCATCAGGGTATAGGAAGTGATTAAAGCCATGGTATGGCTTTAATGGTAAAGTATGAAAAAAAGCCATGGTATGGCTTTTATGGTAAAGTATCAAGTCACTTTGGAAGTATACAGAGAGAAGAAAACTACCTAAGGACTTCTACAGCAAGGAACATTTTCCCACCAGATGTGGGATTGAATTACTCTCTCACTTGTTTAGGTTACTGTGAAAATGTCATATTATCATTAACATGATAATGGAACACTGTCTCTGGTGACCCTCTTTAAAATATTAATACTAACTTGTCACCACCAGTGGCACACTATCCAAGCATTCCATTTTTTCACTCTCCTAAGTGACTTTTATCAACAGCATTATCTTTATCAGATGTACTACATACGTATTTACTAGTGTTTTTGTCTGTCTCCTGCATTATAAGGTACATTCCATAAGAAACAGGGACTTTGTTTTGTTCACTCGTACCTCCCAGTGTGCAGAACAGTGCCTGGCACATAAAAAGGACTAAGTAAATAGTTGCTGAATGAATGAACGATGAAGAATGAGTATACACGTATTCTGAAATTCTCTCAGTTGTTAAAAATGAATAACTATTATACTTGTTTTATTGCTCTTCACAAATTGAAGGTTTGTGGCCACCCTACACTGTCAGATAATGGTTAACATTTTTTAGCAATAAATTACTTTAAAATTAAGGTATGTACATTGTTTTTTAGATATAATGCTATTATTGCACACAATAGACTACAGTGTACTACAAACATAACTTCTATATGCACTAGGAAACCAAAATTTGGTGTGACTTGATTTATTGCAATATTTGCTTTATTGTGGTGGTCTGGAATCAAACACACAACACCTGTGAGGTATGCCTGTATAACAGAAATATTTCTGTAAATACCAGAATTTAGAGTTAGGTGCACTTAGTTTTGAAGAAGAGAATGACCAGATTTTTTTTTGCAACACTCTGCATTTTCTCATGATACCCACACTCTGCTTCAGGGCAGAGGAGAAGCAAAGAAGGTATAAAAGGCCACCTGGGAGATTTATGCGGAGGTTGAAAAGGAAAATCTTTCTCTGCCTTGTTCAGGGAGTTGGGAGAGGGAAGATAGGAGAGGAGTGGGAAAAGAGAGGTTCTCGGCCTGATTTATTTTGAACTTGGGCTCCTAGATAATAATTGTAGCAGTATCATATTCTTTCCTCTACTTCCACTGCCTGTCTAAATCACCTTCCAGGGACCTAGCATAGAATAAGGTAAAGACTGCAAGAAGGGAAGGACAGATACTTACTAAGCAATGGCAGGCAAGAGTGATCATTGATAGTTTGGGTCAGAATTCTAAATGGTAAATGACTGGCAAAGCACAAGTGCAGGAAAATGGGAGAGTCAGGACCGTGGGAAGCCATGGTGAATCTACCATCATTCTGCAAAAAACATGATACTGAATTGGTGGTAACAAGAGCCTGTAAGTCAACCTTTTGCTATAACTAGCATTATTCAGTCCCTTACTGGAGTCTGAGTTCCATCTTTCAAGAGGAATGTGGAAAAATATTAGATAGACAGTTATTTAAGAGCAAGTTCCACCTTCAAAAATATATCCAGATTTCAATATTTCCACTCAGCTCTATTGCTATTACCCTGGTCCAAGCCATCATCATCTCTCAGCTAGATTACTGCAATAGCCTCACAACTGGTCTCCCTGCTTCTACCACTGACCCATATAGATTTGTCTCAACTGAGCGGCAGAATGATCCCATTAAAATATTGGGTTTCTCCTGTGCTCAAAACCTTCTGACAACTCCATCTCACTCAGAAAAAGCCAAAATGTTTACAGAAATCCTACTAGGCCCTATGTAGTCTGCACTCTTCCCACGCTCAGCACCAGTGTCATAGCCTCCTTCACTCTGGCTAGCTCCAGCCACACTGGTCTTTCCTGCAGTTTCTTCAACATCCCAGGTTCACTCCTGCCCCAGGGCCTTTGCATTTGCAGTACCCTCTGCCTGGAATTCTCCTCTTCCTGATACCAGAACTTATCCGGATTCCAACCACTTTTCACCATTTCTGTCACTACCACTCTGGGCCAAGCCTTCACCAGCTCTCGTGTGGATAATACAGCAAAGCTGATTTCATGTATTACAACCCCAGTCCCGGCGCTCCCTTTCTTCCTGCCCTGCCTTATTTTTCTCCATAGCATTTGGCACCTTTGAACATGCTACACATTTTAGTTACTTACGTGTTTCTCTTGTCTCCTCCCCCTTGACCATAAGTCCCATGAAGGCAGGAACTTTTGTCAGATTTGGACACTATTTTGTCCCTAATGTCCAGGAGAGTGTCTGACCCATATTTGTCATTCAGTAGGTATTTTTTGATTGAAAGAATAAAGCAATAGAAACAGAATTTATAGAGACATGTTACCTAAATCGAGACAAGCAAAGGAATATATAAGTCTAACAGATGATTTAAGAACCTAGAAGTATATGGATAGACTAAGGTACCGATTACAAAGTGCTTCAATTTCAGATGTAAAAACAGGCCCTCAAACTGTGGCATGAGAGATTTAGGGTAGACAGGAAGAACCTGTTGTTAAATTATTCAATAGACGGTTCTAGAACAAAACCTGTGGGTTGGTCATGCCACTGGGATGTGAAAAATGGGTGCGACTTGCTCTCTGGGGGTGGAGTGCTAGCTGAGAAAGCCCACCGCTGCTCTGCTCGGAGCCTAAGGTGAGTATTTCCCCAGGAGCCAACATCACTTACTGAAACAGCAGAGTGCCATGTGCTTCCAAAGGGAAAACACATGTACTGGTATTCAATTAGGAATTACCCACTGGAAAACCTGTTGACAGAATCTGGGCTGAGCCGGGCTCCTAAAATTTATTAGAAAATCTTGGGGGAAACAAAACGCAGGGTTCATAGAGTGGTGGCTCTCAATGTGTGGAATCAGCTGGAAAGTTTTAAAAATACTAATACCCGGGTCCAGTTAAATCAGAACATACCCCAGGCATGAAGTTTCTTCTTTAAAGGTGCCCAGGTGATTCCAACATGCAGCTGAGGTTGAGATCTATGTCCCTAGAAACCTCGTACTTCCTCTTTCTGTGATTAAAAAGTAAACTTATGAACCAGGTGAGGTCTTAAGGAAAAGCTGGAGCTTTATCTGTGCCTACCAAAGCAGAGTTCACTTACTTAAAATGCTTTCAGTACTCTATGAACTCATATTTTCGTATCATGTCTTTAGTTAATAGGTACCTCACCTCTCCCCGGATCACCACATCAGACTGACAGGCTTCCCCAGGCGGCCCACCCTCCTGTGGGAAGAGGGTAACGTTTGACGGGGTCATGACCATAACTGCAGTGTCCTATTTTGGAAGGCTGTGGCTGAGTGTCTTCATAGGCAGTCCAAGATCAACACTCTCCCTACCTGCTCTGTTCACTCCTTCACTCCCCGGGGTTATTTATATATGAATCCATCTCCCCGCCCACACTATAAATTCTGTATGGGCAGACGCTGCCTTGCACATTTTGGCACTCCCAGCCTCTGACCTCGTTGTCTGAGGAATAATGACAAGGAGCTCCACAGGCATGGCAATGATTTACCCCTCCAGAACATTTTCTAATGTGGATGATGGATCGAACACTAGAACTGTAGTTTTGATGGGGTCCATTTTTACTTTACAGGTGTTTTATTTTAGAATAACAGTGAGTGTGGATCTTACCAGCAAAGATCTCTTTATGAATAAAGAAAAATCCCATCTCCACCACAACATGAGCTAAGGTTTACTATGTGCCTAGACAGCGTCAGGCACATCACATGTATATTATTTAATCCCCGAACATCCCTAGGCTCTAGGTACCCTTACAGAAGAAACTGAGACCTTGGCAGGTTAAACGTCCTGCCTAGGGGTACACAGCAGTAAGTAGAAGAGCCTGGATGCAACCAAGGTGATCTGGTTTTAGAGCCAATTATTCTAAGCAAGTCACTAAACCTAACATTTCATGGATAACAGAATTGAAAATTGAACTTCTTCCTGATTTAATTTAGGAATTAGTTGGCAGGAAAGGGTGTTTTCCCTTACTCTAAAGAAGGGTTTCTTAAAAACTGGGAGTGCTACTACTTAACATGTCCTATTAACTTACATTATAATATCAGAGATGCCTTCTTTTAAATTCATATTATATTCAGAGTATAACATATTAAGAGATGTTATCTTTAAACTTTCTGTTTGCTTTTCCATTGGTGCTGACTCCTAACTTTTTGGCTTTAAATCTCTTAGCTCTTCAGTCTCTTGGTCAAGCACTTAATAATTTTAAAGAATTTTAAGAGTAGAATCTACCGCATCCCATAGCTAAATGAGAGTACAGCTAGTCTATTTTCCTGTTGTACATCCATATTTTTAATAACAAATGTAGAGTTTATTACTTGATAATGAAAGATAATACACAGTTTCAATTTTTATGTCAAATACTTAGTCTAGGAAAGATAATGAAGATTTCTTTAACCTTCTTCATAGGTGATTCTAATATAAAAATGCTGACGATGCTTAGGTAGTGTTTCTGCTACTTTCCCCACTTTCACTAAATAAATTAGTTGGAGTATGAGATGTTGAGAGATTGGGAATGACTCTCTTAAAATGTCATAGAGATGAAAAATTTTCTCTTTCTCAGATTATAGTCTAAAAACAAATATATTTTAAAACAGGCTTCATTCTAGGTTTCCAAGCAGACACACCCAAATAGATTAATTAATATATCAGAGCCTTAGACTGTTTTCAAATGCTATACCTACACTGCTTATGATGTCATACAAATAATTTTGATTCAGTTTGAATATGTCAACAGGAAGAGGTCTGGCAGAAACAAAATTCTAAGCAAACTAATTATGAGACTTAAGCAATTCCATTACCAGAAATGCTAGTTAAACCAAACAGTAGTGCGGCCAAAGAACATCAAGGAACACCACTGTTTTCAAGACTTGTGGTTTCCTCATATAAGGGACCTATTCTGCTCTTATTTGGATGTGGCACAAGGGGGCTTTTTGAAAGCATGGTATATTTCAATCTAATAAAAAAAAACTCAATACAGCTGAGTGAACGTAAAGTTGCTCGCAGTCAGACACTCACATTCCTCAGTCTCTATAGATATGTCTGCTGCTTGACATCAATAACACACCTTGTTGCCTCACCTAAAACATTCTTGTGTTTGCATATCAAATATTCTAATGTGATCCGGTCCTTTGTGCATGGCTCCAGTTTGGGTCTAATATTCTCTTCCCTTCTATTGAAGAATAGGCCTCCTGAAAATTTTGTAGAAACAGACTGTCATCGTGCTAAGTAAGCATCTTTCTTCCAAACCACAATGGCCACTGCTGACTGAGCTTACTAGGCACAATCACTCATAAAGGTGGGGTATGTTCCTTCTTCTGGCATCAGTGAGATATTAATAGCATTTTAATACAAAACCTCAGGGTAATTTGTGCAAATTCTTTTCTCTATGAAGTGATTCTAGTTTTGTACATTTAGGCTGATATGAAATCCTTAGTCCAAAGCAATATATGCCAACAGTAAAACTAATAAAAGTATTCCTGTTATTGCCTTATGGGTATATATTACGTCATTGAACATCTGTATTCTGAGAACTCTAAGTTTAGTCATAAGTAGCCACATTAATCTAAAAAGTAAAAATGGAAGTAAGTTATCTCTACTTACCATTTTGTTCAACATAATGCAGTGGTTAAAATGCAAATTTTACAGCCAGAAAGACCTAGGTTTGAAATCTAGGTCTGTGGCAATCTCTTTAAATTATGCACACTTAGAAAAATGCTTGGCAGTAAATATGACAATTATCAACCTCATTATTTAATTAAGAAAATATTAGCTAGGCTTCTCTCCTGGGAAGCTTCTGAATTCTGAAAATCCCACTTACTGTATGTTTCTCTATATCTACTGTTCATAGAATATGCCTAAAAGTACCCCCAAACTGTGGTGTCCTCTAAAACATCTGGTAATTTTTTCCACTTACCCCAAGATAGGCCAGTTTCTTCAAATCAACCACCTCTAATTTACCTGTTTTACCTGTCTTTGCTGCATCAATATACTGAAACAAAAACCCATGAAAATGCCAACCTACCCCAATTCCTGAACTAGATATCTGGAAATTTAGAGGTCCCAGATATGCAAATCTGTTAGATCCTCCCCACCCCATTCCTGACTATGTGGCTCTTGAAGCTTCCTCGGCACCTAGCATCCCTGGAGCATGACCCAAAGCTTTAAGGAAACCTCAATAGCTAAGACTAGTAAAGATAAGGCCAATGGAGCAGTTCCTAAGAACAAGTGCCCATCCCTACCCCCCACCTTCAGGTGGTTAGACCTGCCAGCATGAAAATCACACCACCGTGGAAAGGCTGTTCCTCTGACTGCTGCCATCCAAGAACACCGCTGCCGTTCTGGGGTCTACAGGATGGCCAGCAGCTGCAGCTGCAGGACTGATCCGTCCCCTTACGGGAGACTTCCTGGAAGCTGAGTCACTATTTCCAGGAGTAGTCACTGAAAGAGCCTTCATGTTGAATTTTCCTTGCAAGGTGCTACCATGGCCCTGTGCTCTTTGTGGCCTGAGCTATAAGATGGCAACACCACGGTAGGAGAGATCACTTATTGTCTCCTGGTATCCAGTGTCTCCTTTTTACAAGGTAATTGACATGTGCCTGTTCTAGCCCCCTTGCAGGCAGGTGTGACCATGTGACTTAGTCCTAGCCAGTGAAATAGAAAAGGTATCTTCAACTCTGAGTTGTGTCCTTAAAGGAAAGGAGCTTGCCCTCAACATACCCTCCTCCTCACTTCTGAGGAGGGTATGTCACTTCAATCAGACCAACAAGGGATACATGATAGCAACGGTGGAACACCAAGACATAAGGAGGCTGAACCCTTGCCATTATAGACCCCCATGATCATGTTGCTACTAGTATGGGAAGGAAAGAATGTCTTTTCTTGTTTAAGCCACTATTAGGAGGAGAGGGAGGGTATCTCTGACATCATTTGAACTCATAACTCTTAGCCACATGTGGCAGTGCTCACACTGGGGTAGGTGAATGCATCCACGTGGGGAGTGTGAGAAGCCATAAGATATACATGTGTATTCTCTAGGTACATAGACTTTACTCAAAGATTCTGGATTAAAAGTGTTATACTGAAACCAACGGGGACATGGTTTCATCTGTTTTTGAAAGTTAAAATACAAGATAATAAATGAAATTTGGTGCTGCAGACAGAATATTTCTAGCTCTATGCCAGGTTCCTGAAATAAGCAGAAAATCTCTTCTATCCTGAGGGAGGCTCTGATGGAAAGTAGGAGGTGTATTAGTTGTAGAAAGGATATTTAACTACAAGTCCAAGGTTCTAGACTCAACTCCACTTCTGACTATACTATATGAGACAAGTCCTGCTGCTCTTTGCTTTTAGGTTTATGAAACGGAGCCACATGTCTATGTGTCCAGTCAACACACTGCCATATATATATATATATATATACACACACACACACACACACACACACACACACACACACACTCTTGGGTTGCATGGGGGATAAAGATGACTTAGACATGATCTTGGAAGGCAATGAGATGCTAGGAGTTGTAATCCAGGAATAATGACATCCAAGTGGAAGCCTTCCCAAAAAAGGCCACTCACTACCTGGGCAACCTATTGTGAAGTTCTTTAGTGGAAAAATTCTACAATTTGCACAGAACTCCCAAACAACTTTCTATTGTTCACTATTAAATGAGAAGACAATTATAAATTACCTGCTACTTAGGGAATGCCTCCACATATAAATGCCTTTATAAGAGAGATATAAAGAAGACAAATACACAATGAAAGGAGCAAATGAACACAGACAAAAGCCTGAAGCAGGAGAAACATGCAAAGCAAAGAGCAAATCACTTAAAAAACCCTCTAAATTATAATTAATCTTTTCAGGGAGCTAGCAGAAGATATTGTGTCCATAAACATATCAGAAAAAGCTTGGAAGTTAAAAATAAGATAATTAAAATGTCAACATCAGGGTTAGATTATAATGTTGAGAAAATTCATCTTGAAGTAGAACAAAAAGGCAAATGGGGAAGAAACAATAGATTATAATATAGATTACAGATCCAATATCTGAAAAACAAAAATTTCACAAAGATTATAAAGAGAAAGTGAGTAGAGAAATTACACAGAAAATACTGCAAGAAAATTTTCTCAAATTGCAGAATATGAGACTCAATATTTTTAAAAAGGATGAACAAAGTGTCCAGCATGAGGAATAACTAAAGCCCCATACCATCATGAGGTGTTGGAGCATCAAGGATAAAGAGAAGATCCTGAAAGCTTCTGGGAGATAAAGGGGGTTAGAGGGCATATATGAAGAAACAAAATTCAGAACCACTGATATTATTAGACTTCTCAATAACAATACTTACTGGATGCTAAAAAAAAAATGGTTTAAAAAAAAAGCCTTTTGGGCTTCCCTGGTGGCGCAGTGGTTGAGAGTCCGCCTGCCGATGCAGGGGACATGGGTTCGTGCCCTGGTCCGGGAAGATCCCACATGCCTCGGAGCGGCTAGGCCCGTGAGCCATGGCCGCTGAGCCTGCGCGCCCGGAGCCTGTGCTCCGCAACGGGAGAGGCCACAACAGTGAGAGGCTCGCATACCGCAAAAAAAAAAAAAAAAGCCTTTAAAATTCTTAGTGAAAGTAGTTGGCAATTTAGAGTTCAATACCCAGCCAAAATAACTTTCAAATCTGAGAGTAGAATGAATAATATATTTCAGACACTGAAAGACTCAGAAAACTCACCTTTATGCATTCTTTCTTTTAAAACTACTGAGGGATGTAAAGGCAATAAAAAGTTCCTCCCTTGAATTCCAGACATACGTCCAGCTGCTGACTTGACATTTACAATTAGATGTTGAACAGGCATTTCAAAATTAGTAAGTCCAAAACACAATTCTTTATTTCAACCCCAAATCTGCTATTCCCACAATGTTCTACATTACAGTTCCTCTGGTTTAAAACTTTGGAGTTAATTTTGACCTCTTTATCTTGCACCCAGGTCTATTCTGTCAGCAAAGCCTAGTGGCTCAACTTTTAAAATATATCCAGAATCTGACCATTCCTAATTAATAATACTGCTACATCCCAACCACCAGCATGTCACATGTGGTTTACTGCAACAGGTTCATAACTAGTCTCCATGCTTCCATCCTTCTCTCCTACAGTGTAGTCCCTACCATTTTTTTCCTCAAAGCGTGCCTTTTTTAGAAAGTCAGTGAGGTCAAAACTATTTTCATAAGAATACTACACATGATTTGCCTTTTTAACTCACATTCTCTGGTGAATGTACAGAGGAATTTTCTGGAGGCTACATGATGTTAGTGAACAGACTGAATGCCAGGCATTAAAGAAATATGCAAAAATTTAAAACAATGTCATTGTCTTTCTTTGGGGGAAAATATAGTTATTTTCATAAAAATATATTATTTGTGTTAACATGTTTTCTTATTATTTTAAAATAAGTTAATACTTAACAGTTTAAAATTTCTAATATGGTAAATATCTACAAATATAACTCACATAAAGCTCTTTGGGAGTCTTCAATAATTTTTTAAGATTACAAAGGCCCTGAGGCCAAAAAGTTTGGCTAATGGCTTCTCTATACTGCAGCCAGAGTGATCCTTTTAAAACTCAAGTCATACTATGACCCTCATTTGCTTAAAACCTTCTAATGGCTCCTCACTTCACTCACAGTAGAGGAGGACAAGACACTTCATGAGCCTACAGTACCTTCTCCTAATAACTACTATTCTCCCCTCGCTCAGTGCCTTCCACCCTCATTGGCCTTCTTGCTGTTGCCCCATCATGCCAGGGATATGCCTTTGTATTTGCTGTTCTCTCCTCAGATATGGGTGGCTCCCTCCCTTCCTCCAGGTCTTTGCCTTATGAGCCATATTTTTTGTTGTTTCTCTTTCCAGATATTTAAATACTTGCAAATATTTCCCTATTCTTCTATGATAGTGCTACCTCTTATCTTTGCCACACATATATTTGTTTACCCTACCCCACCTGTCACAGAGTATGTCCCGAGGACAGTGGCTGGTTTTTAATCTCCTCAAAGGAGAGCAGATCTGGTGGTGGTTTGCACCCAGTTATGGTCCTGAACTGAAAACACATGGCTGAACTCAAGGGATTATCCAGCTAAACCTTCAGGAAAGAATATACTCAACGCAGGGCAGAGAGCCCCAACTCTATTTAAATTTTGAAAACAAAGACCCAGTCTCTATGAAAATTTGTGGAAAGCCTGACGACTTGGTGTCAGAAAATTCTTTTTAAATTCATATGCTGCAGGAGAGACCTTCAAGATGGCAGAGGAGTTAGATGTGGAGATCACCTTCCTCCCCACAAATACATCAGAAATACATCTACACGTGTAACAACTCCTACAGAACACCTGCTGAACGCTGGCAAAAGACCTCAGACTTCCCAAAAGGCAAGAAACTCCCCACGTACCTGGGTGGAGCAAAAGAAAAAAGAAAAATCAGAGACAAAAGAATAGGGATGGGACCTGCACCAGTGGGAGGGAGCCGTGAAGAAGGAAAGGTTTCCACATACTAGGAAGCCCCTTCGCGGGCGGAGACTGCGGACGGCGGAGGGGGAAAGCTTCGGAGCCATGGAAGAGAGCGCAGCAATAGCGGGGCAGAGGGCAAAGCGGAGAGCTTCCCGCACAGAAGATCGGTGCCGACAAGCACTCACCAGCCTGAGAGGCTTGTCTGCTCTCCCGCCGGGGCAGGCAGGGGCTGGGAGCTGAGGCTCGGGCTTTGGTCGGATCGCAGGGAGAGGACTGGGGTTGGCGGCGTGAACACAGCCTGAAGGAGGCTAGTGCACCACGGCTAGCTGGGAGGGAGTCCGGGAAAAACTCTGGAGCTGCCAAAGAGGCAAGAGACCACTGCTTTGGGGTGCGCGAGGAGAGGGGATTCAGAGCACCGCTTAAACAAGCTCCAGAGACCGGAGCGAGCCACGGCTATCAGCGCGGACCTCAGAGACGGGCATGGGACATTAAGGCTGCTGCTGCCGCCACCAAGAAGCCTGTGTGCGAGCACAGGTCACTCTCCACACCTCCCCTGCTGGGATCCTGTGCAGCCCGCCACTGCCAGAGTCCTGTGATCCAGGGAAAACTTCCCCGGAAAAACGCACGGCACGCCTCAGGCTGGTGCAACGTCACGTGGGCCTCTACCGCCGCAGGCCCGCCCCGCACTCCGTGCCCCTCCCTCCGCCCGGCCTGAGTGAGCCAGAGCCCCCGAATCAGCGGCTCCTTTAACCCTGTCCTGTCTGAGCAAAGAACAGACGCCCTCAGGTGACCTACACGCAGGGGCGGGGCCAAATCCAAAGCTGAACGCCGGGAGCTGTGCGAACAAAGAAGAGAAAGGGAAATCTCTCCCAGCAGCCTCAGGAGCAGCGGATTAAATCTCCACAATCAACTTCATGTACCCTGCATCTGTGGAATACCTGAATAGACGAAAAATCATCCCAAAATTGAGGCGGCGAACGTTGGGAGCAACTGTAGACTTGGGGTTTGCTTGCTGCATCTAAGTTGTTCCTGGCTTTATGTTTATCTTAGTTTAGTATTTAGAGTTTATTATCATTGGTAGGTTTGTTTATTGATTTGGTTGTTCTCATCCTCCTTTTTTTATACACATATATATATATTCTTTTTCTCTTTTTATGAGTGTATATGTGTATTCTTCTTTCTATGATTTTGTCTGTAGACCTCTCCTTTTACCATTTGTCCTAGGGTTCTGTCTGTCCGTTTTTTTTTTTTTACTATAGTTTTTAGCGCTTGTTAACATTGGTGGATTTGTTTTTTGGTGTGGTTACTATCTTCTTTCTCTCTTTCTTTTTAAATTACTTTTTAATATTTTTATTTTTAAAAATTATTTTTTAATAACTATTTTATTTTTTTCTTTCTTTCTTTTTCTCTCCCTTTTCTTCTGAGCCGTGTGGCTGACAGGGTCTTGGTGCTCTGGCCGGGTGTCAGGCCTGTGCCGCTGAGGTGGGAAAGCTGAGTTCAGCACACTGGTCCACGGGAGACCTCACGGCTGCATGTAATATCAAACGGCGAAAGCTCTCCCGGAGACCTCCATCTCAACGCTAAGACACAGCTCCGCTCAACGACCAGCAAGCTACAGTGCTGGACATCCTATGCCAAACAACTAGCAAGACAGGAACACTACCCCACCCATTAGCAGAGAGGCTGCCTAAAATTATAATAAGGTCACAGACACCCCAAAACACACCACCGGGGGCAGTCCTACCCACAAGAAAGACAAGATCCAGCCTCATCCACTAGACCACAGGCACTAGTCCCCTCCACCAGGAAGCCTACACAACCAACTAAACCAACCTTAACCACCGGGGGTAGATACCAAAAACAACGGGAACTACGAACCTGCAGCCTGCAAAAAGGAGACTCCAAACACAGTAAGTTAAGCAAAACGAGAGGACAGAGAAACACACAGCAGATGAAGGAGCAAGGCAAAAACTCACCAGGCCAAACAAATGAAGAGGAAATAGGCAGTCTACCTGAAAAAGCATTCAGAGTAATGATAGTAAAGATGTTCCTAAACCTTGCAAGTAGAATGGAGAAAATACAAGAAACGTTTAAGGACCTAGAAGAACTAAAGAGCAAACAAACAATCATGAACAGCACAATAAATGAAATTAAAAGTTCTCTAGAAGGAATCAATAGCAGAGTAACTGAGGCAGAAGACCGCATAACTGACCTGGAAGATAAAATAGTGGAAATAACTACTCCAGAGCAGAATAAAGAAAAAAGAATGAAAAGAATTCAGGACAGTCTTAGAGACCTCTGGAACAACATTAAACGCATCAACCTTCAAATTATAGGGGTCCCAGAAGAAGAAGGGAAAAAGAAAGGGACTGAGAAAATATTTGAAGAGATTATAGTTGAAAACTTCCCTAATACGGGAAAGGAAATAGTCAGTCAAATCCAGGAAGCGCAGAGAGTCCCATACAGGATAAATCCAAGGAGAAACATGCCAAGACACATATTAATAAAACTATCAAAAATTAAATACAAAGAAAAAATATTAAAAGCAGCAAGGGAAAAACAACAAATAACATACAAGGGAATCGCCATAAGGTTAACAGCTGATCTTTCAGCAGAAACTCTGCAAGCTAGAAGGGAGTGGCAGGACATATTTAAAATGATGAAGGGGAAAAACCTACAACCAAGATTACCCAGCAAGGACCTCATTCAGATCTGACGGAGAAATTAAAACCTTTACAGACAAGCAAAAGCTAAGAGAATTCAGCACCACCAAACCAGCTTTACAACAAATGCTAAAGGAACTTCTCTAGGCAGGAAACACAAGAGAAGGAAAAGACCTACAATAACAAACCCAAAACAATTAAGAAAATGAAAATGGGAACATACATATCGATAATTACCTTAAATGTAAATGGATTAAATGCTCCCACCAAAAGACATAGACTGGCTGAATGGATACAAAAACAGGACCCATATATATTCTGTCTACAAGAGACCCACTTCAGACCTAGGGACACATACAGACTGAAAGTGATGGGATGGAAAAAGATACTCCATGCAAATGGAAATCAGAAGAAAGCTGGAGTAGCAATTCTTGTATCAGACAAAATAGACTTTAAAATAAAGACTATTGCAAGAAACAAGGAAGGCCACTATGTAATGATTAAGGGATCAATACAATAAGTAGATATAACAATTGTAAATATTTATGCACCCAACATAGGAGCACCTCAATACATAAGGCAAATACTAACAGCCATAAAAGGGGAAATCGACAGTAACACATTCATAGTAGGGGAATTTAACACCCCACTTTCACCAATGGACAGATCATCCAAAATGAAAATAAATAAGGAAACACAAGCTTTAAATGATACATTAAACAAGATGGACTTAATTGATATTTATAGGACATTCCATCCAAAAACAACAGAATACACATTTTTCTCAAGTGCTCATGGAACATTCTCTAGGATAGATCATATCTTGGGTCACAAATCAAGCCTTGGTAAATTTAAGAAAATTGAAATTGTATCAAGTATCTTTTCCGACCACAACGCTATGAGACTAGATATCAATTACAGGAAAAGATCTGTAAAAAATACAAACACATGGAGGCTAAACAATACACTACTTAATAACGAAGTGATCACTGAAGAAATCAAAGAGGAAATAAATAAATACCTAGAAACAAATGAAAATGGAGACACAACAACTCAAAATCTATGGGATGCAGCAAAAGCAGTTCTAAGAGGGAAGTTTATAGCAATACAGTCCTACCTTAAGAAACAGGGAACATCTCGAATAAACAACCTAACCTTGCACCTAAAGCAATTAGAGAAGGAAGAACAAAAAACCCCAAAGTTAGCAGAAGGAAAGAAATCATCAAATGAGATCAGCAATAAATGAAAAAGAAATAAAGGAAACAATAGCAAAGATCAATAAAACTAAAATCTGTTTTTTTGTGAAGATAAACAAAATTGATAAACCATTAGCCAGACTCATCAAGAAAAAAAGGGAGAAGACTCAAATCAATTGAAGTAGAAATGAAAAAGGAGAAGTAACAACTGACACTGCAGAAATACAAAGGATCAAGAGATATTACTACAAGCAACTATACGCCAATAAAATGGACAATCTGGCAGAAAATCACAAATTCTTAGGAAAGCACATCCTTGTGAGACTGAACCAGGAAGAATAGAAAATATAAACAGACCCATCACAAGCACTGAAATTGAAACTGTGATTAAAAATCTTCCAACAAACAAAAGCCCAGGACCAGATGGCTTCACAAGCGAATTCTATCAAACATTTAGAGAAGAGATAACACCTATCCTTCTCAAACTCTTCCAAAATATAGCAGAGGGAGGAACATTCCCAAACTCATTCTACAAGGCCACGATCACCCTGATATCAAAACCAGACAAAGATGTCACAAAGAAAGAAAACTACAGGCCAATATCACTGATGAACATAGATGTAAAAATCCCCAACAAATTACTAGCAAACAGAAGCCAACAGCACATTAAAAGGATCATGTACCATGATCAAGTGGGGTCTTTCCCAGGGATGCAAGGATTCTTCAATATACGCAAATCAATCAACGTGATAAACCATCTTAACAAACTGAAGGAGAAAAACCATATGATTATCTGAATAGATGCAGAAAAAGCTTTTGACAAAGTTCAACACACATTTATGATAAAAACCCTCCAGAAAGTAGGCATAGAGGGAACTTACCTCAACATAATAAAGGCCATATATGACAAACCCACAGGCAACATCGTCCTCAATGGTGAAAAACTGAAACCATTTCCTCTAAGATCAGGAATAAGACAAGGTTGTCCACTGTCACCACTATTATTCAACATGGTTTTGGAAGTTTTAGCCACAGCAATCAGAGAAGAAAAGGAAATAAAAGGAATCCAAATCGGAAAAGAAGAAGTAAAGCTGTCACTGTTTGCAGATGACATGATACTATACATAGAGAATCCTAAAGATGCTACCAGAAAACTACTAGAAAACTAATGCACAGAAACCTCTTGCATTCCTATACATTAATGATGAAGAATCTGAAAGAGAAATTAAGGAAACACTCCCATTTACCACTGCAACAAGAAGAATAAAATACCTAGGAATAAACCTACCTAAGGAGACAAACTACCTGTATACAGAAAACTATAAGACCCTGATGAAAGAAATTAAGGACGACACAAACAGATGGAGAGATATACCACGTTCTTGGATTGGAAGAATCAACATTGTGAAAATGACTATACTACCCAAAGCAATCTACAGATTCCATGCAATCTCTATCAAACTACCACTGGCATTTTTCACAGAACTAGAACAAAAAATTTCAAAATTCGTATGGAAACACAGAAGACCCCGATTAGCCAAAGCAATCTTGAGAAAGAAAAACAGAGCTGGAGGAATCAGGCTCCTGGACTTCAGACTATACTACAAAGCTACAGTAATCAAGACAGTATGGTACTGGCACAAAAACAGAAATATAGATCAATGGAACAGGATAGAAAGCCCAGAGATTAACCCACGCATATATGGTCACCTTATTTTTGATAAACGAGACAAGAATATACAATGGAGAAAAGACAGCCTCTTCAATAAGTGGTGCTGGGAAAACTGGACAGCTACATGTAAAAGAATGAAATTAGAACACTCCCTAACACCATACACAAAAATAAACTCAAAATGGGTTAAAGACCTAAATGTAAGGCCAGACACTATCAAACTTTTAGATGAAAACATAGTCAGAACACCCTATGACATAAATCACAGCAAGATCCTTTTTGACCCCCCTCCTAGAGAAATGGAAATAATAACAAAAATAAACAAATGGGACCTAATGAAACTTAAAAGTTTGCAGAGCAAAGGAAACCATAACCAAGATGAAAAGACAACCCTCAGAATGGGAGAAAATATTTGCAAATGAAGCAACTGACAAAGGATTAACCTCCAAAATTTACAAGCAGCTCATGCTACTCAATATCAAAAAAACAAGCAACCCAATCCAAAAATGGGCAGAAGACCTTAACAGATATTTCTCCAAAGATATACAGATTGCCAAGAAACACATGAAAGGATGCTCAACATCACTAATCATTAGAGAAACGCAAATCAAAACTACGAGGTATCACCTAACACCAGTCAGAATTGCCATCATCAAAAAATCTACAAACAATAAATGCTGGAGAGGGTGTGGAGAAAAGGAACCCTCTTGCACTGTTGGTGGGAATGTACATTGATACAGCCACTATGGAGAACAGTATGGAGGCTCCTTAAAAAATTAAAAATAGAACTACCATATGACCCAGCAATCCCACTACTGGGCATATACCCTGAGAAAACCATAATTCAAAAAGAGTCATGTACCAAAATGTTCATTGCAGCTCTATTTACAATAGCCAGGATATGGAAGCAACTTAAGTGTCCACTGACAGATGAATGGATAATGAAGATGTGTCACATATATACAATGGAATATTACTCAGCCATAAAAAGAAATGAAATTGAGTTATTTGTAGTGAGGTGGATGGACCTAGAGTCTGTCATACAGAGTGATGTAAGTCAGAAAGAGGAAAACAAATACCATATGCTAATACATATATATAGAATCTAAAACAAAAAGAATTCATATGCTGTAAGTTAAACTTCTATCTCCTTTCAGAAGATACATACAATCACTCTTTAGATTCCATTGGAGATCCCTTCACATCTCTGGAAGTAATTAAATTTTTGCTTGTCTTCCTTGTCTTAGCTGAAATATCCCAGTTCCTTTGATTTACTCCACATAGATTCAGTTTTTCAATGCTGTAACCCTCTTTGTCATGGTGTTTTGACTCTTTTCCAAGTTTTTCATCTTCCTATTTATTTGTGTAGTCCTAAATTAAAGTGTAATAGTGTGACATCAAAAGAACCCAAATCTACTTTTCTTTTATTATAACGTACTGTATGCTTTTAATATGTACTAATACGTTGCCTTATAAAAAACAAATTTCCAAATCTGTTTGTGTAATATAACTTGCAACCTCCTCCCAGAAATTAATGTTCCTGATACAATGCTTAATTAATTGATTCTCATGAACTTTAATGACATTAAGAAATTCTGGGAAATTAGTTACCACCCAAGCAGTTGATAAACTGTCAACCAAGAGTTTAGTAGCCTTTATCCAAATATTATTTTATTTTGATGTTGAATCTAACACTTTTCTAACCATTTTCTTTTCCTATAAAATGTCCCCACCAAGTGCAAATCTTTGAATTAGCCTACTAGAGAGCTTTTTTTTTTTTAAACAGGAAATCTATTGTAACTCTTTGATACATGCTAAGTACAAAGTTTTTTGTTTTTTGTTTTTCAAATGCAGGGATCAATAAACTTATTCTATAGAAGGAGAGACAGTAAATATTTAGGCCTTATAGATCACATCTGGTCTATGTTGCATATTCTTTAAATTTTTTAAACAACCCTTCAAAAATGTAAAAACCAATCTCAGCAAGTGGGCCATACAAAAACAGGTTGCAGACCCAAACTATGCAGGCCACAGTTTGCCAATTTCTGTTGTAATGGTTCTTGGAGGTCCCATGGAGATTTGCTCATCTCAAAAGAGCAGCCTCTGGATCAAGGAACTTCATGGCATGTACGCTATTGAGATCCCTTGCTTCTCTTCCTGAGCCTGGGATGTTTTGCTGATCTACGGCAATTTGAGCCCTTGAATGTCAAAGTCTAGTGGCTATCTGAAAGCACTCCTGTTCTACTGGGCTTATGGTGACTTACTATCTAAGTTGAGAGCTTGGAGAGTAGGCTGGGCCATAAGAATTGGTTAAACTTGGGGTTGGAGTTAAAGCAGAACTCCTCCCCAGGATGAGATCAGAGAGGTATTTTGATATCTGAATGAAATAAAGAACTCCCAAGAAGGGAAGTCAAGTGTAGACCCCAAAGTTTCCAACCCATATTTTAAATTTGAGAACTTCTATGGCCAGTGTTTTGAATTTGACTCATTCAATGGCCAAATGTCTGTTATTATACTAAGAAAAACCAAAGCCCTTATAAAGTAAGTTTAGGATGAGCAACTATGCATTTTTAGGGAAAAAGGTATCTAAAACTTGGAAGTGAGGCAAAGGGAGGGCAGAATATCCTTTTATTATTATCTTGAAGAACTGTTTAACTGGCTTACGCAAGGATAATTTAGGGAAATACTCTTTTTTTTTTTTTTGACTTGCTAATTACTACTCATTACATTCCAGACTTGCAGATTTTTGTTCGGTAGAAAAGAAAACCCAAAACATATGTTTTTTATTGCCCTGAAGGATGTTACCTAGTTTTGTATCTAACCTAGCAATGTTATTCTAACATTCCTTTTTAAAATAGTTCCCGGAATGCTCTTTAAACCAAACGCTTTGCCATCTTGCCAGCTCCTTCATTAAGGAGTTGAATAAATCTTTGACATGCTCGTTCTATATTCATTTGAGTCATGTTTAACTTTTCGAAAATTATCCCTTGGCAACATTCACAGAAGTCTTATTGTGTTTTGCTTATAGTAGGTTTGTGTATATACTTGCACTTGTATTTGCATTTGTCTAACTTAATAATGTACGTAGGAATTGGTTCAGAGGTTTTCTGTATATTTGCCTGTTTCTGTAAGTGGTTATTTATAGTGCTCTGTTTTTCTGTGGTCAGTGATTTCTTCGGGCACCTACTAGACGTATAGCTTCTCCCTTGCTTCGAATACCTCTAAGAATGAAAGTTAAGTGGTCACAGAAGTTTGTCCTGTGTGTGATAGGAAAACACCTCCTTAACAAATAGATTCACTTTGAAATGAAGGCAGAAGGGGAAATCTGCCTGGGTGATTTCATAAGAGTGTGTAGGAAAGAGTTAAGGGAAATTTCTCCTAGGTCTGACAGTGAATTAAAAGAGTAGTTCTAATAGACCAAAACTGACAGAATCTACAGTTTAAAAAGATAGTCCCTCTATCACCATCCTGGGCAAAAGAGTAGTGCCTGAAAGAATGTTAGCCAATGAAAGGTGTTTTACTTTTAAAAGTGCCTTTACCTCTTTCCAGAGGGAAATTAACAAGACTGTAAAGACTCAAAGGAATGAATTCACATATTCCAAGCAGGAGATAATAAACATGTATATCTAGAATAAGAGAATGAAAAATATTCACCACTGTCCCACAAGAAAAAGAAGAAAAATGCACAAAAGGGAAGTTTGGAGGTAGTGGTGGTATCCAGGTCACTAATGATAAGGAACTAAAAAAATATGCAAATAGTTTTCTGGTCAGCCTTCAGTAGCTCTTTCTATATTTCTCAATCAGAACTTTTAATTCAAAGAGATTCAGTAGTACTTTAACAGTACTTCGCAAACTATGACTGAATTATATAAAATTCAAAGTTCAATTGATATTCCTGATAATGAGTACTTGGACAAGTTAAACTATTTTGTTAAATTTCATTAAAAAGACAGTTAAATGTCTTAGCCCTGATTTTATTCTAGTTTGGGAGATGATGAAAAAATTATACTTCATTTATATCAAAATGCTAATAAACACACAGACACCATATGACCCAGCAATTCCACTTCTGCACATATCTATCCAAGAGAAATGAAAACAAATGTCCACACAAAACCTTGTATATGAATGTTCACAGGAGCATTACTCCTCATAACTCCAAAGTAGAAACAACCTGAATGTCTATCAATTGATGAATGGAAAAAGAAAATACGGTATACCCATATAATGGAATATTATTTGGCAACTCAAAGTTATGGTGTAATGATACAGGCTACAACTCGGATGAATCTTAAATATATGCTAAGTAAAAGAAGCCAGTCACAAAAGACTACATATTATGTGATACCATCTACATGAAATGTCCAGAATAGGTAAATCCACAGAGACAGAGGATAGATTAGGGGCTGCCTAGAGCTTGGGAGAAGAAGTGGGGGTATGGTGGGGAGTAATAGCTAATGCGTACAGGCTTTTTTGGGGGGTGATGAGAATGTTCTAAGATAGATTACGGTAATGGTTGTACAATTCTGTAATTATTCTAAAAACCACTGAATTGTATACTTTAAACAAATAAATTTTATAGAAGGTAGGTTATACCTCAATAAAGCTGTTAAAATGTATTTTAGTTCATGCATGACTGATCTGTCCTCTGATAGGATGCCTATTTAATTGGAAGTTACTAACTTCTTGATATTTGTCTCATAGGTCAGATCATTTTGTTGTTGTTGTCGTTGAATTATGTTTTATTTGGCAGATAAAACTGAGGACACAGCATCTCAGATAGTTCTAAGAGACTGCTCCCTAGATCATCATTTACACTAAAGATTTAAGTCTTTGTAGATATGTTCAACAACACTGAATTATAACTAGTGCCAATTTATTTAATGTTTGTTGTACTCCTGCAGTAATATAAAACCATGGAATGTCATATTTCCCTGATACATTTTTAATATGAACTGTGATTATATCATTTTTAAGTGGCAATGTAAATTGTAATTAAACATAATTAATATTAAGACCTGGGACTAATATTATAATTAGATAATGAATAACCTTTGGCAAATACTATCATATGATGGTTTTAACCTATGTATCATATCTATACATAAATATAATTTGTTCTTCATAACATTTAAATAATAATACGATAATAATTGTCTTATATAACATGCTTTATAAAATTAATTTTATCTTAAAAACCAAAGCATAACACATTAAATACTGTCATCCACCATGTTTTTAGTTTATGTGATTTATATGATAAATAACACATATTGAGATAAAATTATTTTAAATTAGCTTAATAGAATAGGTAACTGGTAACTGAGGAAAAAAGAATTTTCTCAATATGAAGCTGTAAAGTTATTTACTTACCATATAGTCTACCTAGTTGCTAAAAGATATTTTTTCACTCACCCAAACCAAATGTGTTCTTTCAGAAGGGGCAATTAGCTTTCCTGCTTTTGTGCTGATTTTTGATAATTCAAAATTATAAATAACTGAAAACAAACAAGCAGAATAATAAAGAGATTCCTGGCCTCTAGAGAAATTAAAATTCTGAGATTTCTTAAACACTTTCTTAGTTGTAGTTAATAAGCCAGCCATCAATATGGCCTTCTTTTATCATTGGGCATCTACATTCTTATCTGGCAACATTTTAAAATGTTGCTTTGAGATTGTTTCAAATTTGGAGCAATAGAAAAAGGAGCAGTTTTTTAATATTCAAAACATGTTTGAGACACACTAGACAGCCTCTAGGGAGCACCAAAGGTGTGCTCCCTCTCCTATAATCCAGGATGTGGCACTCATAAGTAAAAAAGATGCTGGAAATAATTGGTTGTAATTGATTTGCTCCTTAAATTCCTTAATTAGGTCAACAGTAGGCTGTTCTGCTTATTGAAATACATTAGGGGAAAGCTGTCAAATAAAAAAAAGTTAGATAAAATGTTAGTGATGTGATTATGTTATCAGATACCCTTTCAGGATAAGTAAAATCATCTTCAAGTTCAGGTACAAGGGCTGACTGAAACAGTCACCGTCAACAGATTTACTTCAAAGATTTTGTTTGTAAATTTTAAATACCCACATGTCAGTTAGAGATTAGTGTGGCATTTATCTATATTTGTTGCTTTGTAGATTCCTTGGGATATGGAATCCTGATTTCAAACACAAAGTCTGTAAGGAGAGATACTTTTACTTCTTCCTTTCCAATCTTTATGTCTTTAGTTTTTTTCATCCTTATTGCACTGGCTAGCCTCCTGCATGATCTTGAATGGGGATAAGACTTGTCCTTGGAAACCAGCTAAAGAGGTAATCAGTTAACTGTCAACTGTTAGGCAAGA
Organism: Monodon monoceros; assembly: GCF_005190385.1. Taxonomy (NCBI): domain Eukaryota; kingdom Metazoa; phylum Chordata; class Mammalia; order Artiodactyla; family Monodontidae; genus Monodon; species Monodon monoceros. Next base: position 102,695,970 of record NW_021703774.1, read on the forward strand.
GTCTAATGACCTTGAACCCACATTTTTTTAATCTAACCTAACAATGATACCTAACCAGCCATATGCTTATAAAATGTCCCTAGTCAGGATGAATTTTAAAACTGACCTACCAGAAATCTTTTCTCTTATATGTAAGACTAAAGTAAATCTTTAACACATACTCATAAATGATTTGTCCAAAAAGTGTTTTCTAACAGTCTATTCAGTCGTACAGTTATCTATCACCATCTCTTTAGGATTAATTTTACTTTTGCCCTAATGGCATGTAGCTAGTCTTTCTCCATCTTGCATTTCATTCATGTAGTCATTCAACAAATATTTACTGGTCCTTTGCTAACATATACTGTTCTAAATACTGGTGATACAAAAATGAACATAACAAAACAAACAAAAATCTAGTATATTTGTATGGTTGGTTTATTTAGTTTTCTTCAAGTTACAATTCTATACTTTCCTTAAATGAATTTCACTGCTTAGTTTCGACTGTTTCCTTTCATTTTTATTTTATTTTGCCAAGCTCATTTCCAGTCTTTCCTTCAACACTGTACTTCTCTATCCACTGTGGAGCCACTCACAGAAATATAACACATTATGTTATCCAGATCCTTAGATAAAATGCTTAAACACTCAACACACATCCAAACCCTAGACACACCTCCAGCTGCTACCTCCTCAACTTTAACCATTTTCTGGTTACAGGGATCCACATAGCTGTGCATTAACTAGAAAGGTTTTTTGTATGCTGTACAGTATTTCCTAACTTTGCTGACTTTAAGAACATTATCCTGGACCTTGCTAATTTCTGTACAGTATTTCCTAACTTTGCTGACTTTAAGAACATTATCCTGGACCTTGCTAATTTCAAGGGTGATAATACAAATTAGCTTGCTGGTTTTTCCTAGCGAAGCTATCCTCATAGCTATTTTTAAAAATCAAGGTGTTATTATCTAAAAAATCCCCTATTGTATTTTTCCAGGAGTTGGATTTATAGGTTATATCTTTCCCATTAAAAAAAAAAAGATATTTGAACCTGTTTCTAATTTTCATAAATCTCTAAGGTATTTGAGGAAGAGTAGTTAGTAATTTTTATTGATTTGACAAGTTCTTCATATATACAGGGAGAACACAGGACCCAAAAGCTTTCATCTATTTAGCTTATTTAGTGACTTTTATCTAGGATTGGTTTTGATGTTCTGACTTCATATTTTATATAGTACTCCAAATTTCCAATTACATATAGAAATATTTCTGTATACATATTTCATGACCCTATTGAGAAGAATAACTTCTAATTACACTCTTAAATTTCATTTCTAGAATTTAAAATAATAGAAAGGGAAATGGATACACTCTAAGATGTTAGAAACTTTACTGTAAAATGTACCGTTAAATATTTATTCCACAACTGTTTCTTGAGCAGCTCTGTCCCAGGCACTGTACAGGTGCTGTGGATACAGAAGTGAGCAAGACAGAAATGGCCTATATGGCCTCTGCCACCGTGGGACTTTCAGTGCAGCTCCAAAAATCAAACAGAGAAAAGATGTTGAAAAACAAGGACGTTTCTGGAGGTTTGAGGGGAAAGGAGAGGGAAAAGAACAATATGGTTAAAATAAAAGCTGAAGAAGAGGATGAGCTGTTGTCGGGGAAGGAGCATGCAAAGGCTGAGAGCCTCCAAATGTTGAAAGAAGCCCAGCTCCTCTAACCCTAACAGTTCTGAGGTTCCACATCAAAAGCCCAGGCTCATGCTCCCCAGGGAACCAAAGCAAGGAACCGAACATGAAAAAGCTGAGTGACTTCAGAAGCCCCACCCCTACCCCCAAATATCTACTTGTTATGAGTTAAAATCTCTTAGATAGAGAACATAGTATTTCATAATAATAAATAACTACTGTAAAATGCAAATGCTCTAATAAATACAAACTAATTTATACTCATGTGTAATTGACCAGTCACAAGAATGAATGTTTAGTATCAGAGCCTTCCCGGCATAACAGAAGTAAGTAAATAAAAGATGCTGAGTATTTAAAGTTTGGGGAGGGCTTCCCACCCAGAAACAAAACAACACAGGTAGAGGTGGCTTTGGAAGATAACTTAATGAATTTAATAATTTTGCCAAGATGAAACTGGGACAATTGGAAGACATATTTTTACAAACATATTTCACCTTGAGAGCCAATAAAGTATACTTATTTTTAAAGGAAAAAAATGTATATGTATATACTGTTCTTCATGTCTTTTAGTTCCATATGGCTCTTTTATGGTTTTCAAACATAATCTAGAATCATGCTCTACCATGTGTTCTCAACAGGGAGGCAATCCTGTCCCTGTCAAAAATTGGGTCTGTGGGGCACGGTAAACGAATCTTCAGGTTTGTAGCCTGCCAACAGGCCCCAGTACATAAATGGGTATACCAGTGTATCTGTGGCATTACAATGTATCTAAAAAAAAACTCTGGAGGGAGGGTAGTAATGAACAAAAGACTGAGAAATGCTTCCCTAAGAGCTTCCTTATTCTCTCTTGTGCTTCCAGCCTTCGGGCAGTGTTTGGGTTTAGCCAAACTAATTTTCGTCCTTGCTCTTCCAACCGACCCCTCTCCAGTATGGGCAGAGCTTGGGTTCTTCTGAGTTCTTAGAAGGGTTCTTTAAAGAACATATAGTTCTCCTGGATGCCTTTGACCCCAAATACTTCAGTCATCTGGAACACTTTCAGTTGTTTCTCTAAGCTTTACAGCATTTTTCTTAAAATTGTTTTTTGAATTTCGCCGATTTCCTCTTTTCTTTTCTTAACTCTGTTCATTTTCTAAATATTACCATGTCTCTACCAACTGCCACTCACAGACTATAGAATATTTTAAAAGGACACCCATCCAACACTAGAAAGGGATCCTAAATTCACTCCCAGAACTTGTGACAGTGTGTTACAGTTCTAAGTAAAGAGCCCAAGTTATTTTTTGTTTCATGCCTGATATTGGAAATGACTTCAGTTATTCTCTATCTTTTAATATGTTTAGGAAATTTTCAATATACCTGCCAAACTATCTACTTTAAGAAAAGCTCTGAGATTACCCTCTTGCCCTTCTGTGCCAGCGCTGGGAGCAAATGGGAGTATATTAATGTTCTAGATGTTCAAGGCCACACAGGAGAGGCAGAAAACAGGATAGTGCATTTGCCAAAAAATACAAATTCCATCCCATTGAAATATGGCTAGTAATGTTCTAAAAAATGTGCAGAGTGAGCAAAGGAAAAACTACATAAGGTGAGTAAATGTTTATAAGTCAAGATTACAAAAAAAGGATATGATACAAAAGTTAAAGATGCTAAAAACCAGATAAGGTCTTTATACAAAAGAGTGAATCACTGACAACATGGACTAATCGCTATATGCACGTAAAATACACAAATGTAAAATAAAGCAGAAATTTCGATCCATGCTAGAATACAGTAACCCCTACTATTTATTAAGCATCTACTAGGTGGACAGGAGCTGTCCTTCACATGCATTGTTACATTTAATCTACACAGTGACCCAGCTCGGTAGGCTTTATTAATAACCCCATTACACACAAAGAATCTGGGGCTCAGAGAAGCTCAATAATGTGAGTTAGTTGGCACTTGCATTGTGCAATAGCGCCAGAATTTGTATCAGCTTTTCCTATCTTGAGGCCATGCCCTTTACCCTATGCCAGTCTAGAATGATTTACATTTTAAGAGAAATTAAGTGAATTCGAGGTGCATAGTGATGTCACCTCACATATTGGTTGCAATATGCTTTCATGAGTGTTCTGGGGCTAGAGATATAGCCAGCACTCCAGGGACTGAGTATAAAGTCTTTGGGAGTGTGTTGCAGCCCATGAGGCCATCATTATCATGTGGATGAGAAGAGCTGACGAGCAGGAGTGAAATGTTCATTAGGTTAAGCTCTAAATCAGTCATTTAATAGAAATCAGTGGCAAGAACAGGGATTTGGGAAACAGATGGCCCTGATTCCAAATTCGAATTCTGCTGTATACAAGTTACATGGAAAACCCTGGACAGGTGACTTAAACTTCCTTGATCTCCATTTCCTCATACAGTCATTATGGTAAGTTAACAAAAATTTATGTAGGAAAAAGAAAAAGAGGCAGCTTTGGATAAAAAAGTAAATCATTAAGACTAGAGGCTTTGGATATACGTATTCGTATAACAGATTTACTTCGCTGTACACCTGAAACTAACACAACATTGTAAATCAATTATACCCCCATAAAACTTTTAAAAAATATACTAGAGGCTTGGCTTCGTTCAAGCATTAACTTAGCTGTAGAGTCTTGGGTAAGTCACAAACTCTGAGCCTTTTTCTTCTGTGAAATGTGAATGGCCATCTACCTTAAGGGTTTGTTGTCAGATTCTGAGATAATGTGTCAGACACCTACAGCAACTAGACCGTATTATAGTGGTGCTCCATATTAAATTATTAACACAACACTTGGCAAAATAAGTGTGTGTTTCCACTCTATTTCTTTTTAAACTTGGGCTTTATTATAAAGTCATTGGTGACTACAACTTAAAAATACTACAGACTATTAAGAATCATTAAAAATTTGGTAAAAATTAGATACCTTAGAAGTTAAAAATATTGCTAACTTTGTAGTTTTTTAAAAGATAAACTTCCTATAAGTGGAAAACTATTCATTCTTTTCTCTTACAGTTCCTCATACTTTTTACTTTTACTAAAAGCATTCCCTTCTAAACACACACTTCATTAGGTAAGTGCCTAGTCAATCTGAGAAATAAGAGATTAGTACCATTAACAAAGGCTTTGATAATTTTATTAATAAGAAAGTTGTTAAACATGGTTGCTATCTCTGATATGGTTGTTGGGTTAGTGGGCCTTATCTGTGGTCAGTCTATTATGTGAACCATGAAAAACATCCATCCTTGCAAAGCTGCTTCCCACCTCTCCCTCAAAAGCAAACAAACACACTGACCTAAAGAGTATATAATCACTCGAAAGTAAAGCAAATCAGGGTCACATCCACGGTCTTCCCTATTTAAGCAAGTCACAAGAAATGCAAATATCACAGATAAGAGTTGTATACATCTAATCTGTTATCTATGTCCACACATCCAACACATGGTTTATGAATCTGAGCAAATTTTGGGAAGTTCGGCTTACCTTTGGGGCTTACATAAATCATTAAAAAATAGAGAGAAAAACACATAAAGCTGATTGGCTCTGACGATTCTGCAGTATTGTGCCGAGAGGGTTAAGACCACTTGTCCTCATCTCTCATCTGGATGGCATTTTAATGACTTGTCCATGAAGAAACCTCAGGTATGCCTTAGGGAACCACTACATACCTGTCCGGAAATGTGACCGTTGGTTAAGGCTACATTTCTTACACTATCGATGGCTTGTAAGAAGCGTGTGACTAAAATAGGGCTGCCATTTCCTTTATCCTCCCCCATAAGGCTGCATGAAATAGTCATTCAAGTCTCCCTCTGCCCAACACCGGCACTCCCACACAGGTTGATCGGGTCTTACTTTTTACTTTAAGGTGGATGGGGACTTGAAAGTGTTTCCTAACTGGTTTGCTGGGAGTTTAAAATGCTTAAAAAGAATTCGAAAGTGAAGTTTGGCCCTAACCCTCTGAAATACCCGTCCTGGGATGTGGGCTAGGTGTCCGTGTCATTCAAAGCTAGGTACAGAGCGAGGTTTTGAAGGGACTGGAATCTGATGTACCCCGGCAGGCGTGGGTGGGGGAGGGAAGAACTGGCGGAGGGAGGGAAGAACTGGCGGAGGGAGAGAAGAAGGAATTAGGGTCTACAGAGCACATCCTAAGGTTGCTGAGTTGCTAATTCCATCCCTCACCATCTCGTCGTTGAGAACCAGCTGGAAAGGGCAAGACCGGCGAGCCTGGGTTTGGGTCGAAGGCAGCGGTCCTGGCCTCGACCGCCGGCCTAGACACCTGGCTCCTGGGGCCCGCGCGATCCGGCGAAACCCTCTCTCCCCTAGGGTCCTACTGGGGAGCAGACATCACGCTCTCGTTCCCTTCGGAGACCTTCTAATTCCTCTCTCTCTCCGAAAGTGCTAACTTCAGGGTTCGCGGGCGGCAAGGGAAGAGCAGACCAGAAGGGGCAGGCCCTGGGGTCTCAGGAGTTTTTAAGGTAGAACGACGATCGCTCCCAGCGTGGCCCCGTTTTCTCCTGGTCCCCCGGCCCCATCCCCCCAAGTCCGCAGAACCTGCCGCGCTGCGCTTGGCGCCAGGCTGGGGTCTCTCGCCCGACGCTGGGGCTGGCGTGGGGAAGGGTGGGGAAGGGGTTGGCGGGTCCCCGAGCCCCAGCAGCGTATGGCTCCAGGGACCACACGCTGGGCAGGAGACTACAGTCTGCCCTCCCGAGAGCCGGGGAAAGGCAGGGACGCGAGCGAGGCGGGGCGAGTCGTGGCCCCAGCGCACCTAGCGGACTGAGCCGCCGGTCCTCGGCGGGCCGTCCCTCTCCATCCCATCCCTCGGCGGTCCCCGCCCTTACCTCTAGGCGAGAGGGTGCCGTCTGCAAAGGGTGCTGGGGAGCGGCGAGCCGTCCCCCGGCCGGGCTCAGCGGCGGCCAGCGACAGCGGGGTCGCTCGCGGGGCCGCTGCTCATGGCTCGTCGCGCTCAGAGCACTGCGGCTGCGGCCACGGAGGCGCCTTCTTCCTAGTCCTCTTCGCGGGCTCCGAGCCGGGACGCAGCTAACGCCCCAGCCTCGCAGCCCTCCGCCCCTCCGGCCGCGGATGGAGCCGCCTCCAGCGCCGCCCTGCAAGCAGCCGGGCCAGCGGCAGCCAGCGCCCCCCAGCGCCCGGCCCCGGGGTCGCCGCGCCGCCCACAGGTCGGCTCCGCAGTCCCAGCCCGCAGTGACGCAGGCCACCGGGCCCGGGAACTTCCTCCCCCGCGGAGACCACCCCAAGCCCGGGCCGGCCGCCAAGGGGACTTCCTTCAGAACACGGAAGAAAATCTCCCGCCGCTTCCCGGCGGGGCCACTGCGGCCTCTATGACGTCCACCTGGCGGCCAGTGCCGGGGGAATCGGCTGGGGCTAATACCTTCCGCCATCCCTAACAATCCGCGGAAAACCCGAGGCTTCCCTGCGCTCGGCGCTCGCTCCACAACCGCAGTTCCTCCTCTGGGTAAGTTAGAGGGGAGCAGCTACCCCTAAAAATAGCCCTTCTGGGAACTCCTCGGAAGGACCGGGGTCAGGATAGAGATAATCCCTCTTCATTATCATCCTCCCCGCACAGAAGAACAGAACGGTGGGAAGGGGTGGTGGGACGCACCGAAGGAGACAGAGGACAAAGGCAAAAACCAGTTTTTCTGGACCATAAAGCCCATGAGCCGGTCGCTTGACACCTAAGCTTCCTGTCCAGCAGGAACCCCCAAGTTCCCGGACCTTAACAACAGGGCGCCTGGATCTCTCAGCCGCAGGTTCCAGGGACGCTGAAATTGAACGCTCCGCCTACAGTTTCGTGCTGTGCATGAAGGAGTTGACCAGGCACGTCAAAACCACCTGTTGTCTAAAGAGTATGGGGGAGAGGTTTTCCCTTTTTTTTTTCTTTTAAATTGATCTGAACAATTTTTTTCTCCACCTTTCTCTACCCAATTTCAGGATGAAAAGCGAACTCTGCCTTCTTGAAAGCTGACAGTTATCTGTATGGAAAATCTGCCCAGTGGAAAAATGTCCAGAAAAGATTACTAAGTAATATAGGGTCTTCTGGGATGCCTTACCAATACGAGCTTTTCTAAGAGCACCAACAATTAAACTATTGCTTTGTCCTGGCATTCAGGAAAAGACAGGTGTATGCCAAAAGAGGAATTCATAGACAACTAGTCCTCTTTCACTAGTTGGTTGGTTTTTACACAGTTGGTTGGTTGGTTCTTAAGAAAGCAGGCACCTCCTTTTACCCCAAGCCAAAATTAAAATGTGTCCAAAAGTTGTTCTTTTAGGCTTTTTACTGATTTCTCCATGTTCCTCTGGCAAACTCCTACATTTTTTCCAGTTCCAGTACTGTTGTTGGGTGTCTTTCCCAGAAGACAACCTGAAACCCTCTTAGGCCTTAGGAGATGACCCGAATACTAGCCTTAATTAACCTAGATCAACACCAAATTCTAGAGTGGAGCCATCCTCCTAGGTAGCAGGCAGAAAAATTCCTGGAAGTTTCCTGGGGAAAAGACAGAGACTGACTAGCAGTTTGCTAAAAAGTACTGAGTACCTTGCAGGCCACCAGGTACTAGCTGAGGTAGTTCCAGCTCTTCAATGCCTTGCCGGGATTTAAATGCTCAGTGAGGTGAGTACTAAGGGCACAAATGTCCTGTGGAGGGCTTTATTCTCCAAGGGCTTTCTGAGTGCACCTCTATCTTCCTTGTGCCACTGGCACCCTAAACTCAAGCTTAGTCATCCCTGAAATGCTCCCACACTACCCAGTGTCAAGGAACCACAATTCTAGACTTTGGACACAGGTGAACCAGGAGGAAATCCCTACTCTTCTTGTGTAAATGTAAGGAAGTTACTGCTACATTTTTTTTTCCATCAACAATATTAGTACTATAGGGTGCTGTGAGAATTAAATAACATGCTTAAATCACCAAGAACAGGGCCAAGCACTTTATAAGTACTCAGTAAATGGTAGCTGTTGTATTTACTACAGCTCATTGCCCTGAGAACAAAAGGACCAGAAACAGAAAGGAGGTTTGGAGATGGATTTGAATCCCAGCAAGTTGAGTTCCCCCACCCCATCCCCGACAGTTGCTTAATTGTGATACTTTTGTCTACTCTGTGCCTGCTTTCTAGTAGGGTGAACTGGACAGTTCTGCGTGTAGTCAGGTGATTCCTGTGCACACTAAAGTCTGAGAGGCGCTAGTCTGAAAGCCGCTATGTTGTACTGCTTAAGTGTCCTTATTTTACAGAATGTAAGCTGTAAGTCTAGTCACCTCACTTCAGTCAACCTACTGGATATCAACACACACACTTATCAAGCCTTCTGTAAAACACTAGATGAATCAGCAATCAGCCAACTTTTGTGAAGGCTGAACCCTGAGGGTCTCAAAGAAGTGTAAGTCTTATTCCCTGACTTCAAGGTGTTCACAGAGCATGAGAGGGAATCTGGCATGCATATAAGTCAAAATAAACCATTTTTAACTAAATGTGGTTGGAGTTCAGAGAAAGGAGAGGGAACTGTGGGCCAGAGCCACCATCTTGATCTTTCACTGAATACCCAATTCTTTAGGCCAAAATTTGACATTCCAAATGGGCTTCCAGAGTGAGTTTCCATACTTCGACTCCACACAGAAGTTAACTATGTACTGGTTGACAAATAGGGAGCAGAAGTAGACCTTTCTGAGCAATGCATGACCATGATAAGAAATGTGGAATGATGTAGATCTGGGCTCAAATCCTGTGTCCACCACTAACCAGCTATGTGACCCTGAGCTTCATAATCTTTGAACCCCAGATTCCCCATCTGTCTCTTAGAATAGCAATACCTTCTTTTTAAGGTTCTAGTGAGGCTTAGAATATCTGCAATCGCTCTGGTGGATTGTATGGAAATGGTGATTATATTACATTGTCTTGTTAGCTACAAGAAAAAGCAGGCTGGACTGTATCATTCCTTAAAGGCACATTTCAAAAGCCGCCTTCTCTGTGGAGCTCTGCAGGCTCCAGCCAAGTGTAATTCTCTCTTCCTTGTGCTCCCACAGCACTTATTTTTGAACCTCTGTTTCAGAACTTAACTGGTGTCCTGCAATTTATTTCTTTATGTTTTGCTTCTCTACTGTATATTCATCTCTACATCAACACCTAGCAGAGAGCCTGGCATTAAATTTTGAAAGAACAAGTTTAAAAATGTTTTAATTTCTTGTACTGGTTCTGACTTTCACTATAATTTGTATTAAACTGCAGGCTCTAAAACCTGAACCCTTTTGCTCGTAGTTTATACTAAAATTATGTATTATGAACATGTATCTGCTTAAACCTTGATTTTTCAATGCTGGGCTTATTCTTTAAGACCAACCTGCTGTGCTTGTTTTGTTTTGTGATGTCAGTTGATCCTGCCCAGTAATAGTGAAAGTAAAATCTAAATTCTAAACCAAAACCACCAGCAGGATTTTACTCAGCATTCTCTACCCACTCTCTGCACATCTGCTCCCCAGACCTTTTCTGAGCTTTGTGGGAAAGATCCTGAGCTAACAGGAAACATGGTTGTTTTAAGTTTCAGCTGTTAACATTGTTGCAACCATTACCACTTTCTGAATTAATAGCTGCAAGATAAAACCCACCTTTAGCAACAGTTTTGAAATCCTTGACTCTATGCCAATAAAAATGCTAGGGAAACCTTCCCTAGAAAAAGTCGTGTGAGCAGGAAGTTGCCCAAGAGGTAATGTGGTCAAATGTAGTCTTGACCCTAAAAAGGCAGAAGAATTTGTGCCAGAGGAGAGGGTGGTGTCATTGAGGACTTAAAAATAGGATTCTAGAAAACTTTGGGTCAAATTCTTCTAAAATCAGCCCTGTATAATTTATACACCTCCCTCCACACACACGCACACGCGTTGGAAGTGGTTGGTACCGCTAACTTGTGGGATATTCTTTGGAAATAATAATAATGAATAAGCACTTACTAGGTACATGGTATGTGCTAAGTACTAGCTTTATATGTATTGTCTCATTTAGTCGCTGTCATCATCCACTAGTAGGCAGTGTTATTTTCTGCTATTGAGAGAGGGGAAAACTGAGGCACTTTGTAATCAAGTAACTAGCCAAAGGTCACATGACCAATGAGTGGAAGAGTTAGGATTTGGACCCAGGTGAGTCTAATTTCAGAGTTCTCAGGCTTAACCACTACTCAATCCATGGAAAAGGAATATTTATTTTTAAATTGAATCCATCAAGTATATTCAGAAAGGTTAACAATATAGTTTTTCAGTAGTTTTTGAAATTGCATTCATTTGTACTTTTCTCAATCATGTCTTCATATCCTAAATGTGCCTTCCTGGGGTGATTGCACAGCTTACTCTTTAATTGAAAAGCATTTTATGACTGAAAGCAAACTTAATGAAAGATCATGAAGTGTCTGTGGTTCTGAGTTTAGGCAATATGAAAGATACCAGGCAGAGAGTCTCATTCTTAGAATTATTGTTTATATGGGCCAATGATGAATAACTTTCACATGATAGATATGTAGTATAAGTTTAAAGTAAAAAATGAGTTTGACATTCTCAGGAGTGACTTTTTTGAACCCAAATATCACTGCTATAACTGCATTACTAAATAATATTTGCTTGCTTATATCTATTAATCATGTACAGCCACTGATCTAAGAACCTTATATGTATTAACTCATTAATTAAATCTACAAATGACTGGCTCTGTCCATGAAGTAAATTATTCTAAAGATAATGAAACACTCTTAAGGGGGTTAGAACTTCCTTAGTTATTAAACAAAATACATTAGGATTTACCTCTTATGGAAGGTAACTCATTTTTTCCCAGGACTCAACATTTTCAGCCTTTTCTCAATACCGTATCATATTATGCACGTAGAATGTACCTTAGAACATCTCAGATCACATTTTAACATCAACTTGCTTCAAATTTCAGTGACATCAGCCCTGACAAAGCACCTAATTTCAGGCCTAAGGAATTGCTCCTTTCCTTTGACTAAAAAGCCTCTCTTTCTCTCTCTCTCTGAGGCATGAAGATCCATGGCTCAAGACACCTTATCAGGGTAGTGAAATTGAAGATGCTCTTGTTACTCACATAAACATGACTCTCTCTTTGGAAAAGTATCATGGACTGTGCTTTGTTTACTTAGAAGATGCTACAAGCGTGCCTGGATGCTCTCTTCTTAAAGCTTCCACCCATACTGACACAAGATACATTTTCTTGAGCCTTTTTTCAGTTCATTTATTAATTTCCTGAATTTACTCATGTTGTTTACCTCTCTGGGAAAAAATCAACAAGAAAGCCTGGTTAGCTTTCTCAGTATCAATGATAATGATCATTTATGATCACGTTTATTGCTAGTAGTGAAAAGAGCATAAACCGAGATTAAGAGACCGGGAGTCCAGGTGTGGTTCTGTCATTGACTAACTTTGTGACTTAGGACAAGCCTCTTAATATCTTTGGATCTTTGCTCTCTTGATCTGAAGTGAAGGGGTTGGAATAGGTGATTTTTTAGGATTTATTCAGTGCTAGAACTTTTCACATTGATCTTAAAATGGTACATATTTATCCTCCCTAGATTTCAGTCAGTAATGGATATAATCACCAATATGTAACCAAAAATCCAAGAAGGCATCCGGTGCTGCTATCTGTGGGAAATATGTCTAGAGCAGGGCAGACCAATCAGGCAACATCTTCTCAAAGCACCTCTGTCTTCCACCATCCATTACCAGTGAGACAGAGCCATTCCTCTACTGAGGCATTTCCAAGTAGCATTCTGTAGAACCTTTGAGTACCCTGAGAAATAGGCGTCCATGGTCAAAGTCATTTGGGCAACACTATATTCCTCTTGGAGATTCACAATGCGTATTAACATGCTTAGGGCTCTGAGAAGTCCTGCATTAAAAATACTTGTTGACTTTGCTGAACCTAGCATGTCTCTAACTTCATTTACCATGGAACTATTTCCTTGGTCATATCTATCAACATTCCAAGAAGAATAAACTCTCTCAGAATAGAATATTTGAATTGTTATTCTAGAGTTAAAGACTTCAGAACGGTCGTAAGATTTTCCCCCTTTGGAAAGAGAAGGGAATTATAGGCCGTGTTAACTAATTTAATGAATGCCTACAAAGATGAGCCCTCTTGATAGATGCGATCTGCAGGCATTTTCCTTACAAACAGCCACAATAAAGTGCCTGTTGTCTTCAATAGGACAAAGAGCCCCCATTCTCACTGGTAATAGTGTAACCTTGTTCCTTTACACTGAGGAATATTCCTTTGCCTTTATACGTTTGTACTGGCCTCTAGGTTCTTTGACATTCTTTTAGAAGTAGTTGAAAGTGGTATAAGACAAACACATTCATTCTGTGCACTCGAAGAGGTATCATAGAATAGTTTATCAATGACCACTGGGAGACAACTCTCCATGGGTCTCTAGTATTTCTGTATATCTTATGAGCAAGAGACTCACTGCTCTTTCTTCCAGACTAGATTTTCAAAGATATTTGTATAGTGAACAGCCTTTAAAGATAGTGATAATGTCTGCCTCTAGAGCAAAGGGCATGCATACTTACTGTCCAGTATAATAAAGATAATGTCTCTCTCCAGAGCAAAGGACAGGCAGACACACTCGTTACAAAGGGTTCACATTCTGAGCTCATGGTCCCTCTCTTATAACACAACCTACTGTTAATGTGTTAGAGCTCAAGGAACGGACACATAAAAAATGCTGATACTTCTGGCTACTGCTGTTGCTATGAGGGATGAACATTTTTCCATCTCTGATCCAGGAGCTTCATGTCTTCTACCAGAATCCAAGAAACTGGAGCAGGCTGATTTTTTAGCTTGCAAATAATAAAAGTCTCAGGCTTTTCACAGTCCTTAACAGTAACTGGCTTTTTCCTTATGAATTGGACAGTGGTGGAATAACTTCATGTCCTTAGGTGTTCTCCCTCCCTGGTGCTGTGAACATACTCTCCTATGAATGCTTCTCTAGGCCTGTTGTAACATTAATAGCTGTCCAGCCCTCTTTCTGAGGAACATTCAGTAGAGTGCTGATAGAAGTGATGTGCTCTGATTATGGGATATCAAAGAAAGGCACAATGAATTTCTGTCCGGCATGATAATATTTCATTAAAATGATTAGAAACTGTCTTACTTTCTATCTTATTTTAAAGGAATTTAAAAATTAATCCCCAGTGAAAAGGAAGTACCATCTTACAGTAAAGAATGGATAAGTATGTGTCTGAGGGCGGGAGGGGTGGATACTTCTGAGTTAACTGCACTGACTTCTTCCAAAAGCAATGTAGATAAAGGAAAAGACTAGAGTTTGGGACTTCCCTGGTGGCGCAGTGGTTATGAATCCGCCTGCCAATGCAGGGGACACGGGTTCGAGCCCTGGTCTGGGAGGATCCCACATGCTGCGGAGCAACTAAGCTCGTGTACCACAACTACTGAGCCTGCGCTCTAGAGCCCGCGAGCCACAGCTACTGAGCCTGCGTGCCACAACTACTGAAGCTCGCATGCCCAGAGCCCGTGCCCCACAACAAGAGAAGCCACTGCAATGAGACCCCACGCACCGCAGCGAAGAGTAGCCCCTGCTTGCCACAACTAGGGAAAGCGTGCGCAGCAACAAAGACCCAATGCAGCCATAAATAAATAAATAAATTTATTTAAAAAAAAAAGACTAGAGTTTGGATAAGATAAATTGCTTCATGTGGCCAAAGGCAGCATGATTTTACCATAACATGAAAATAACAGTGACCAAGTTTAAGAAACTGAAAACATCCAGATTTCTTGAATGTCAACAACATTCTTCAGTTTGTAAGATACTCCCTACAACAGTCTATTTACACCTTATCTGATGTCATTTCATATTAACTGTTGATTTCATTGGCTAAACCAGAACTCAAAATTATGCGTTCTGTAATTATGCTTTTGACCAGTTGCTTTGAAACAAATATGTTCTGATCAAAAGGGTTTCAGGAACTTTAGAACATAACAATAATAGGTTTGTGAGCAACCTGGTCTGGAATTTTTAAGAGGTAGTCTGATAACTTGCTACAGTGATTTGAATGCCACAGATAGGGTAGTAAATTAACATTTGTTAAGTGCTCTCTGCCAGGCAGGGTCTAAAGCATTTTACATGTATGACTTCATTTGCTCCATGTAACAACACTATGAAGTAGGTACTGTCACTGTCCCCATTTCACAGATGGGGAACCTGGGGGCACAGGTAGGTAATGTGACTTGCCCAAGGTCATGCTGCTAGTAGGTGGCAGAGCCAGGAATAGAATCAAGGCGCCTACAATGGAATCAAGCCTACACTCTTACTCTACTCTTGTACTTCCTTTCTGCCTTATAACATCAGAATTTTTTAAACTTCTAGAAAATGTGATTTTTTTTTCCTGTAGTGCTTAAGGGAAATAAACATCAATTTCCTTGCTTCTTTGGAGTTTTATCTGTAGATTATCTTCCCAGATATAATGTTTTGTTCTTCATTTCTCCGTAATGAATATATGTCAGGACCACCATTAAGGATGAATTATGTCCAACATCAGCCCATGTTGACTGAGAAGAGAGATATTGTGTAGCTCATTTTGAGCAGGGACACATTCCAATTAAGCCACCTTGAAATGTTCCATTTTGATGCACCTTAAACTCCTATACAAGAAGCATTCGAAAAATCTTTTAATAATCTAAAACAAATACAAAATGTTGAGTGTTTGTCTTTCAGTCTGTATCCAGAGAAGGAAGAAAAAGTAACAATACTTTTAAAGTTACCAGGTCTTTACTTGGGCAAACTTTAATTTTTCATGATCAGGAGTGGTGCTACTACCAGTCCCCAAATCACCCACAGTTGCCACAGTCCCCAGATGGACACGTTGTGACCCTGTCTAGGCTAACAATCACATCACATCACAGTGCTTTTCTTCAAATCAGACTGTCAGCTTATCCCAGCTAATCTACCAAGGAGAATGGAGGTGCGCAATAATAGGGGACTTCTAAGTGCTTTAAGGGAAAAGGAATTCTAAAAATCTTGGCTGACTACTACTTAGATTGATGAGATCATTTAATATACAGCATTTGTAGATTGCTGGCCAGCCTCTGGAACTCCAAAATGATTTCTGAAAATTTGTGATAGGAAGGTTTCACGTGAAACTCTCTGCAAGGTTAGATCTGTTCAGTGTCTGGCTAATGAAGACAAATGGTATGGCACAAATTTCAGCTGCAAGAACAAGATCCACTTCTGCATCTCCTGCCACCATTTTCAGAAGAAAATGCAGAAGTCATCATGGTCTTTGTGGAACGACTTTTGTGGAGATTGGTCGGTATTTTTCTTTCTGTCAAGGACTGGAAGAAGTTTCAAATCTGGAGTGAATCTAGAAGTCTAAGAGGAGTGAGTTGATGGTTCACAAAGCTCCTTGGGAGCTTCCTGGTTGTGATCTGCTGCTGGCTTCCTTACTGGGAGGGCAGGGAGAGACAGAAGAAAGAGGCAGACCACTCCAGATTGGTAGGTGGCAGGCTTCATATGGAGATTTACTTACAAGGCTTGTCTTGTGCAGATGCAGGACAAGTAGATTTCTGCACCTGCCCGCTGGAATCTTAAGAGTTTATATAGAGGTCTTAACTGGGTTCAGTCGTGTACATGGTCTAGATAGTCTCATCACCACGTTATTATTTCAAGGCTTCATCCTTGGGGCAGCTTCTGGGAATGGCGGAAGCAAATGGAGCACATATTCCAAGGACAGGGGAGGGGTGGGGTTCCTCCAACTGCTCGGGTCCAGCTTGCAGGTCAAACCAGTGGTCACGTCTTCTCAGTGACCTCCCCCAACACAAGTATGGTTCCATCTCCTGACCTCTGTGAGACCTCAAGTAGCTGCACAGAAATAGTGTAATCCCTTAACTAAAAGGATTTGGATTTATCTGGATTTTAATCTGCATTGTGTGCTTTTGTGACTAATATGATAACTGAACGCCTATGGACCCAACATTTTTTGGCCAAATCACCTTCGGAAGTGTTGCAGTTGTTTGCTCTGAGGGGACACTCTCATCCCATTGGCACATGCCTTTGTAACTCTTTACTACCACCTTGATTTTGTACAGGTCTTCACACTACCTTCTGCTTTCTCTCATTTCTCTTTTCTCATCTCTCCACTCTCCTCCAAATTTCGTCAGCCTTTTAAAATGTCCTATTCAAATTCTCTCTCCATAAAGTTTTTTTAAAAAAACACTTTCTTTTCTGTAAACTCTTACAGTAATGAATCACCTTTTTATCTTCCATAGCTGTGAGAACTTGGATAAGCTGCTTAACCTCTCTGAGCTTCAGGCATAGTTTAACAGGGATAGTTATAGTATTTAATTTATAGTGTGGCTGTGATGATTAGATTAGCACAGTGCCTGACACATTGTAAACATTCAATAAATGTTAACTTTCATTAATATTCAACAGCTAATTACATCTTCTTTTTTGACACTTTACATTTTTTTTCTGTTTCCCACATAGTTGATGTTCAAAAATTACTTGTTCACTTAATTATTTTAATAAAATGTCAAAGGAGGAGTCTTTCTGTCAAGTTTTTTTTTAAGTATATTGACAAACATGAAGAGTTGCCAGTTGCCAATTTTCTTAAAAGTCAACTTGTTAACTTGATATATAATAAAAAAATTTTAAAGTAAGCATAATGAGTGCTTACTGCCTGAGTAAACTATATATAATTTTTACTATTTCATTTCTATTTCAGTGTAACATATCACCCCGATACATTAAAATAATCATATCTCTTCACCCCCAAATTTAAATCCATTAAATTTTTTTTTGAAAAATTCTTATCTAAAATATCTGTCATCTTGCAGTACTTCCTCAGATATGAGCGATTCACTGTTTTAATAATTAGGGTGGAAAGAAAGTACACACTGAGAATTTTGAAATATTACTTTTATTGTTTACTTAAATCTGTATGCAGGAAGAAATAGCTGGTTTTTCACACAACAGTATTACAGGTTCTCTTTTATACATGATTTATACAGGGATACATCATGAATTTGTGATCTACAAGGAGAGGAAGGACCTTGAACTCAGAAGTGAACACATTTCAGAAAGTTGTTTGAAAGGTAAAAACTGACAGTATTCATTTTAGAACAGAAACAGTCTTCCATTTGAAGACAAGAGGAGTCCACATATTTTGTTCAGAAGAATGAATGGGAATATGGCATTAAAGATCAGGACAGGGGTCCTGAAATTTGTTCAAGAAGTGAAGCATTAAGATCTTTAATGTTAGTTGAATTTTTTTTAACTTTTTATTTTCTGTTGGAGTATAGCCGATTAACAATGTTGTGATCGTTTCAGGTGCACAGCAAAGCAACTCAGCCACGCATATACACGTATCTATTCTCTCCCAGACTCCCTTCCCATCCAGGCTGCCACATAACATTGAGAAGAGTTCCCTGTGCTATACAGTAAGTCCTTGTTGGTTATCCTTTTTAAATATAGCAGTGTGTACAGTTGAATTTTTAATGTTTAGAATACAAAGTTCTGTTAATCACAGGGGACCCACTTTGTCAATATTACTTGGATATCTTTAGAAGATAGTTTAACTCTTCAAGTAGTTCTAACTTCTCAGTCCATTGTGTAGCCTCTTATAATGGAGACAAAACTTTAAATGATAAGTCGAAAGCTTCCTTCGAAATCTCTCTCAACTCCTCCCTTTCCTCCATTTCCATTTGCAGTTCTGCTCTGCCAGTTTAGCTCTCACCACTTCGTGACTACACAGCGGCCACTGCCTCTTTCCCAGTTTTCCCGTCTTAGCTTCAGCCAGAACACTGTCCATGCAATCGCCCAATTTATTGCCCAAAGATACTGCTCTCAGCACATACTATGAATGGCTGGCCATAGTAGCTGCTCAATACATGATAACTTCAACTTGCTTTAAGTAAGTCTCCACTGCACAAAGGAAAAAGTTTAAACTCAAAGCCCTGATGGTTTGTAAATAATAAAAGACTGTGGTATAATAAAGAATATATTTGGTATTTGTCTATTCCTGGTACAGAGCTTCGGAAACCTTTGGAATTCCCTGAGTGATGAAGTGCCTTTGTTAAGTTAATGAGGTGACTCATCTGGGCCTCTAGATAGTTTCAGGATAGGGGCTGGACATCAGAAGGACCAACCATGTAATTCGAGTGTTGGAACTTTGGGCCAGGCTGACCTCTGGGATTGGGGGTGCCTGGAGATTGAGTTCAATCATGAGTCTGATGATTTAATCAATTATGTCTATGTAATGAAACCCCAATAAAAACCCTGGACACTGGAGCTCAGTGGAGCTTCCCAGTTAATGAACTCATAGATGTGCCTGGAGAGTGACATGCCCTGACTCCATGGGGAGAGGACGCTGAAGCTGTGTGCTCTCTCCTAGACCTCATTCTATGTGTCTCATTTGGCTGCTCTTTGTTGTATCCAATAAAGTTGTAATCATTGAGCTCAGTGAGTCATTCTAGTGAATTTTCAAAATGAAGGGAGTCATGGAACCCCCAAATTTGTAGCCAGTTGGGTAAAAGAGTGGGTGGCCTAGCGAGCTCCCAAGACTCATGGCTGGCATCTGAAGTGAGGGCGGTCCTGCGGGGGACTTTGCCCTTAACCTGTGGAGTCTGTACCAACTCTGGGTGGTCAGTGTCAGAACTGGGTTGGGGTAGAAAGAGAGCCCACAGTACTGAGAAGCTATTACTGGAAATCTATGGAAAACAGATCAAGTTACCAGAGCATGATTTTGTACATCATAGGTGTAATGGAAAGACTGATTTACTAAAAGCCTCCCCAGGACCACAAAATGATAACTCTGCTTCCTCTAATCTGGCTTACATGGAACCTGTTAGGTTGGCCTCATGGTAAAGAATCATGCCTGTGAGTCATTTAAAGATAAGAGGAGTCCAAATATTTTGACTAGCCTAGGGCAAGGCATTTGGAATGCATTGTGATCTATGGTCTTAATTCCACAAGGTCCTACCCATGGTTTATTTTGGCAGAAGACAACATAAGTGTCCTTTTCCACTTAGTGTCTCTGAGAAATATTCCACCTAGGCAAGACAACCAAGCCTGGCTGATGAGTTACAAGTAAATAGGGGTGTTATGTACCAGGATTTGGAATTCTCTGTACTGTCTGCATCCCCACTAGTAATTCTGAGAAGAATCGAGCTGCTAGTCCTGGTAGTAATAGTTATGGGGGGAGGGAAGGCATTGCCTATTTATTGTTCAACAAGCTGTCTATTTCCAATTTTGCCAGTAAAATATAGCAACAAAGGGAAAGAAAAAGAGAAGCCACAGGCACTGAGCACTTATTGCCTACCAGGCTCAGGATGAGTGCTTTCACTTAAGTTAGCTTATTTCATCCTGGTAACCTCGCTGAGGAGGAGGTATCGTCGTCTCCACTCTACAGACTCTCAAACTATGGCTCTGAGCTCCCTGAGGTCTCCCAGCTAGTGAGTTAGTAAGCCGACTGGATGCAAACTTAAACTCTACACTCAACTCTACTGCCAGGTTTCCAGCTTTGGGCCTCACCCTGGCAGCCTGAGTTACACTATGGTTTAGGAAAGCAGAGAAAGGTTATCTTTTCACCCTCAACTTGCCTGGAGGTTGGAGGAGAGTGCAGGTGGTTTAATCAGTCCTCAACTTAGGCTAGAGTAAGCACCTGAGCCAGTTTTCCCCAGAAAAGTCAAAGATTGCCACTGGTAAGCAACACTGAAATCTTTTAGCAACCTTTTCTCTCAGCATTCTCTCTTTTAGGCAAATTGGTGCTAATTCTGGGACAGGTGGCAACAAGCAACCATCACAGCCTCCTAGAGACATCCTTGGTGCAGCTGCCCAGGGACCCCTTCTTGTGTTTAGAACACACTCCCCTCTTCCCCAGATTAACTCTGCCTACTTGTGAGTAGCCAGCAGTGAGTCTGCAAGCAAGAATCCTTGAGGGTACATCCCTCTGTCCACCAGAAGACCTGCTAGTGGGCTCAACACGTGCTGAAACCACAGTGGGAGGATGAGGCTAAGGTTTCAGCACTGTTCAGTGTCTATCTGTCGTTAGGAAGGGGCCCTACCTAGTATGGTTGGCTCAGGATCTAACACGGCAGGGCCTGGAGTAGAGTGCCCAGTCCACTGGTGGCAGAGGCTCAAAGGAGTCAGACAAGACACACTGGCCTTCACGGTGGCACTTGGCCACAATCAGGGCAAGTAGCCTAGGACAGCATCTCACCTGTCCAAAATTGTGAACAGACTGGACTGGAGCCTAGGCAGAGTGTAGCCACTCCCAGACAGCACCTAGAGCTGAACAGTCTCCCTCCCGTTTCCTAAGGTTTCACAGCAGTTGATTTCCCATGGAAACAAGCAGAAATCTGTTTTAATCATCGGGCATTTTTAGTTTCCTAATTTGTATGGGAACCTGGAGATACAGACATATGGTACATTCATCATCCCAGAAAGCTACAGCTGAAAAGAAAAGCAGTTAAAGCCAGTCTTAAAACTGGAAAGCTTCAGCATATGCCTTCAGATGACTTTCCTTAATCTCAGAGACTGTCAACGGTGCTGCCAAAAGACTTGGTTCTGTTTCAGCTCAGTCCTTCCAGCAGGATTTGCGTTTGAACCTTGGCGTGTGCTTCCCCTGCAGCGCAGCACTGCCGGCCAGCTCTTGCGCTTCGATGGGGAGCCCCCTTTCAGTTGCTGAACCAGATTGAGAGGGTGAAATGAGCGCTGGCTGAGTTCTAATTCTGACCCTGGCACAGACTAGTCCTGTGACCTTAGGTTAAAACTGAGCTTCTCTGTGCCTCTTTATCCTGCTCTGAGAATTTCATTCAATCATTAGCAAATACTGAATACTTATTGAACATCTGTGGCAGGTACTGTTCTAAGAACTGGGAAGACAGCAGTGAACAAAATAGGTTCCCCACCTTTGTGGAGTTTAGATTCTATTGTGGAGAGATAAACAATAAAAGAGTAGGAGGCATAATATAAGGGTGATAAGGGTTATAATAAAGCAGGGGAAGGGAGTATCTGGGATGAGCAATTACCAGTTTAAAGTATGTGGGTCAAGGAAGTGCTCGCTGGAGAGGAAGCAGCTGAGGAAAGGCTTGAAGGAGGAGTGAGAATGAGCCACATTGATATCGGAGCATTTGGGTGGAGGCCTTGAGAAGGAGATTACCTGCTGTTGTTGAGGAGTAGCAAGAAGTCCAGGGTGGCCACCCAGCCTATGGTGTTTTGTTATAGCAGCCTGAGTGGACTGACACATAGGCTAGAGTTGGAAAGAGGGTATTTGTGACTAAGGGTGTCGAGAAGATCATGGGGAAGAGAATATCTGTGCACGTATCAGTTTGGAGAAGCTTTCTGGGCCTCCATACAGAGAAGACTGTGAAGCTAGAGTTGAGTTGTGCAGTGGAAATTATATCTAGCTTGCAAGGATGCCCAGGACCTGGCTCAAGTAGGACCCAGTGAAACTTACTTCCTTTATCTTAAGGACAAGAACTCTGTATTGTTAATCTTTGTATTCTTAATATGTGCACAATAAATTTACTTGTTTCTAGATTTGAATTTAGTCACTTTATATAGTTCTAAGGTACTAAGGTACTGGAGACTTAAGGGTCAGGTCAGCGTAAAGTTCAGACTTCTGTCTAGAGCAGTTCTACCGAGTAGAAACGTAATGTGAGCCACACAGGTAATTTTAAGTTTTCTAGTATCCACGTTTTACAAAATAAAAAGAAAGCAATGAAGTTGATTTTAATTACATTATTTAACCCTAAACACTCAACTTATAGCCTTTCAACATGTAATCAATATAAAACTATTGGTATGTTTTATTGTTTTTCACTAATATTTTGAAATCCAGCATATATTTTATACCTAGAGAACATTTCAATTCAAAGTAGCCCCATTTCAAGAGCTTAGTGGCCACATGTGGCTGGTGGCTGTCATACTGGACAGGGTAGTTCTGGTGGCAAAATGGAGGGATTTTCCTCTCGCTTTATATTTTTATGAGCCTTGCATTTGACTGTAGAAATGTGGTGTATTTTGTCAGTCAGACTCAGATATTACTTGTTCCTTTGCTTTATATAGCAGGCAGTTATGTGGTTGCCTCTCCTGTACATGTTGCAAACAGGATCTCAAAGTGTCTTTATGCCTTAACCACTTGGAACAGCAAATTGCCCTGCAAGTCTCCTGCTTCACTTGTTCTTACCTCCCACAGGTAGGAACACACCCCAATCGAAACCACGAAGGAAGATCCAATCACAAAGCTTCTGCTGGTGTGGGTGGTCATCCTAATGGCTACATTTAAAAATACTGCCTTTCTCTGATTTTATGTTAAAAATCTCTGTGATGAAAAACATAAAAATGCTGGAGGGGGGCACAAATAACTTAAAATTTATGGCAGGAGATCTTCTAGGCAATGGCATACATAGGAAATAAAAACAAAGGGAAAACTATCCTGAATAACATAGAGCTCACAGAATAAATGGGACTTTAACTTATATTTCAGTTTATAAAAACGACTTCATGTACTTTTGCTGACTTGTTCATGTTTCTAACTTACAGAATTCCTCCCTGACTCCAGAATGTTAATATTGGCGCTTAATGGGGAGGAATACTACAAGGAATCCTGTTCTAAGCACTTTGAATGTATTAATTAATTTAATCCTTATAACAGTCCAATGCCCCTTATTATAAAGCTACAACAGGTTTGACCTATACAAACAAACAAAAACCAAAATAAAATGGTGGTTAGAGGATCAGGGGTGGGGGGATAAGATTGATGGTGTTTCAGGGTACAGACTTGTAATGAGCAGTGGATTTGCCATAGAGATCTAATGTACAGTTCATGAATAGAGACAGTAATACTGTACTATAAGTACGTAATGTGATAAATAAATATCACCTTAAATTTACAAAATGTTATCTGTCAAATTTATCCAGTAAATAATAATAATAAAAAGAAACATTAGAAAACCTCTAACAGGTTTGAATCTCAGCTCTGTCACTTGCTAGTTAGCAAACTCTCTGCGACTCAACTTTCTACTTTGTAAAATATGAATAACAATGTCTCAATTCACAAGATTGTTGTGCAGATTCACACAGATTAACAAGATTGTTGTGAGGTAGTGTGTGAAATGTACGCAGAACAGTGCTTGACAGTGTAAGGTCTCAATAAACATTACTACTATTATTGGTGACAAATGATTACTTTACATATCTTGAGGAGAGAGGTTACAGATGTTCTAAGGCAAAGAGGCCTCAGGATTAGACTCTCTTCTTCTAGCCTTTAACAGGCTATTATTAGACAGTGGTTTTCAGCTTCAAGAACCACAATTTCCCCTGTCCATATATTAGAAAGTTTTGGAGTCTATGCTAACATTCAAGGCATGGGAGAACTCTTTCTAGAGTATCTAAGCCAAGAATGTATTCCAACATCACTGACATTTTAAAAGTAATTTTAAATAGGTATTACATGTACATGATGCAAAATTCAAAGAAAATACGAAAAGATATGCAGAGAAAAGGGTATACAGTGTTATCATTTGTGTGTGTGTGTGTATCCACCAGAGATACTGTGAATATCCAAGCTTACACACTCTCTCTTTCAAACATTCAATCAGCAAATGTACTCAACTGAGTCTATTGTTTTTACTGATATACAGTATTGATTAGTGTTTCCCAAGGACACTTTCTTACAGGTGCACAATAGCTACCGACTCTTGGTGATCAGTCTCACCAAAGGCCCCAGAGAGGTGTCAGTAATCAGGTAAAAGAAGCAAGCAGGGGGTAAGACGAGAGGTCAAGGGAGGAGGGTGAAGCTGGTGAGTGACCCTGGCTGACAGACCTGGCTCTAAGAATTTTAAATGTACTGTCTTACTGAATTTTCCCAACCAGTTATTCTCTCCCATTTTGCAGATGAGAAAATGGAGGTGTGGAAAGGTTAAGTGACTTGACCAAGGTAACACAGCTAGAAAGCTGGGAAGGCAAGATTCAGACTTAAGTCTGGCAGGTTTCAAAGCCCCAAGCACAAGGACTTCCACCCTAGGGGGGAGGACAAAGGGATCAGGTACCCAGGAGGGTGGGGAGGGGCTGGATTGCCAGTTGTTTTAAATGCAGGGAAGGGGACTTCCCTGATGGTACAGTGGTTAAGAATCCACCTGCCAATGCAGGGGACACGGGTTCGAGCCCTGATCCGGGAAGATCCCACACACCGTGGAGCAACTAAGCCCGTGTGCCACAACTACTGAGCCTGCACTCTAGAGCCCACGAGCCACAACTACTGAGCCCATGTGCCACAACTACTGAAGCCTGCGTGCCTAGAGCCTGTGCTCTGCAGCAAGAGAAGTCACCGCAATGAGAAGCCCACGCACCGCAACGAAGAGTAGCCCCTGCTTGCCGCAACTAGAGAAAGCCCGCGTGCAGCAACGAAGACCCAACACAGCCAAAAATAAATAAATAAATAAATATAAATAAAATAAAATAAAAATAAATGCAGGGAGGGGTTGGGAGGTGAGATTTGAGAAACCTAACAATTATAACATCAAAACAACACACAATAGGAAGAGACCATAGTCAACAACCCTTCTCTGTCTCAGCACCTCTTCAGACCTGTGGACTTTAAATGTTCACAGAGGTCAGGTCTAAGACAAGCACCCAATAATGGTGACATTTTGTTGGGGAAGACAGATGGTCTATCCTCGGTGCTGCCTTACTCCATCCCCAGAATCTTCACTTCAGAGGCTAAGTGGAAATCAGTTATCATCACTTGAGCACATAACCAAGATTTCTGTAAGTGAAAATTCCTGAAAAAAAATAAGATCTGTTCTTCAGTTCTGGTGGTGGTGCTGCTATAACAAAATGTCACGGACTGGGTGGCTTAAACAACAGACATTTATTTCTGACAGTACCAGAGGCCAGAAGTCCAAGGTCAACATGTCGCCAATTCAGTTCTCGTTAAGGGTCCTCTTCCTGGCTTGTAACAGCTGAATTAAGATGGGCAGAGGGAAAGGGAGCTCCACACTCTCTCATCTTATAAGGACACTAATCCCATTGTGGAGGCTCCACCCTCATGACCTCATCTAAACCTAATTACTGCCCAAGGCCCCACCTCCTGACATCATGCCATTGGGGGTTAGGGTTTCAACATCTGCATTCTGGAGGGGACGCTTACGTTGAGTCCATGATATTAACAATGACACAATAATGCATGCATACACAGTTTGGCAGTTGGCACAGAAATTTCACATATATCACCTCATTTACACCTCACATATGTTATTGGTAAGTTAGTTTTTATTTTCCTTGTTTTAGGGATGAGGAAGCTGAGTTGAGAAGGATTCAGTGATTTCCCCAAGGTCACCCAACTAGTAAGTGGCAGCAGTGGGGTGCAAACTCAGGTCTTCTAATTCCAAATCCCGTGTTCTTTCAGCTGCATGAGGAATCAGGCCACTCTGCCTCAAGTATTAACAACAGCAACAGTGAAGCAGGAACAACAACTGACGTTTATTTAGTGCCCTACTAAGTGTCATTCTCTTTGAAAACACTACCTCCTAGGACAGGTACAATTATTCTATTTTACATCCATGAGAAAACCTAAAATTATCAAGATTAAGTCACTTTCCAAGATCACATAGCTACTGCATGACAGAACAAGTATTTGAACCAGGTCTGGTTGAACCTAAAGATTATGTTCTTACTAAATGCCCCGCACTAGTGGCCTTTGAAATGCTCTTTGAAAAACAGTATGTAGGATGAAAATATTCTGTTAGACATATTTATGGAGATTTTAGTCAAAAATGGATTTCTTGCCCTTTAAAAGCATTAGAGTCCTACAATGTACTCTATTGAAAGTCCTATTTTTTAGACACCACAGATGGAGCACAGATGTTTCTTTATGCTCTGAAAGGTCCACTCTATGTAGCTGA
The DNA here is from genome assembly GCF_005190385.1 of Monodon monoceros. Lineage (NCBI taxonomy): Eukaryota > Metazoa > Chordata > Mammalia > Artiodactyla > Monodontidae > Monodon > Monodon monoceros. Next base: position 102,722,565 of record NW_021703774.1, read on the forward strand.
CCATAATGAGATTGTATCTTGTTCTGAATGTTTCAGAAAAGTGGCATCGGACAGATCATTCCGAATGAAAGCCAAATCAAAGGAGCGACAGCATAGATTTGATGAAAACAACAACACAATGTTATTCAGTGGTTTGGGTGGGAACTTTTCATTTCAGAGTTCATTCTGAACCACACAGACATTTTCAGAGGCGCTCTACCCTAAAATTCAGCCTGAAGGCAGAGAAGTGCACGTATGTCTGATGGAGACTTATGTGATGGGGTGGGGTGCTGCAGGTCCGGGTAGTGTGATGCTGAACTTTCTTTCAGTATGATACAGAATTACAGGTAGAATAAAGGCCCTAAGCCGTGGAGAGTGAGTGAAAACTTTGCTGTGAGTTAAGTATGACTATTCATGTAAATGGATGCTTTCTGTGAATTCAAGAGTCATACTTCAGTGCCTGGGCATATTTTAAATGCCCACTCGGGAAGAATAATTAAACCTTTAAGATAATACTTAGGGTAATATGTCATAGCCTTTGTTGTGTTTTGGAGTCACGATTGCAAACTGTGAAAGTCTTTCAGGACCAATAAGTGAGTGCACTTACGGGTTTTTTTTTAATTTTTATTTAATTTAATTTATTTATTTACTTTTGGCTGTGTTGGGTCTTCGTTTCTGTGCGAGGGCTTTCTCCAGTTGCGGCGAGCGGGGGGCCGCTCTTCATCGCGGTGCGCGGGACTCTCACTGTCGCGGCCTCTCTTGTTGCGGAGCACAGGCTCCAGACGCGCAGGCTCAGTAGTTGTGGCTCACAGGCCTAGTTGCTCCGCGGCATGTGGGATTTTCCCTGACCAGAGCTCGAACCAGTGTCCCCTGCATTGGCAGGCAGATTCTCAACCACTGCGCCACCAGGGAAGCCCTGCACTTACGTTTTGACCATGCTGATTTCCAGGTTAGGAAGTCCATTTGTATTCCACAGAGAATCATAACATTTCAGAGACTAAAATTGGCCTTAACAGTCACCTAGCTCAATGCTCCTCATTTTACCGAAGAGGAACCCGAAGTGGGCCTAGTCAGGGTTAGTGACATTCTGGAGTCACTTAACGAGCTGGGAGAATGTTCCCTGAAGACCTCAAGGACACTAGGTCCAGGTTGTGGTTGTAGACTTGGTTGAGTTTTTGCATAGTATCTAAGAACACAAACTCTGAAATCAGATCTGGATTCTAAACCAGATTTTTTTGTTTACTAACTGTGTGTGTTTTTGTAAAACATTTAACAAAGCCTCAGTTCTCTCATCTGTAGAATGAACAAAAGATTTTTATGCTATAACCTCATCATACCCATTATACCCTCAAATTATGTACCCAAAGTTCTATTGAAACTTCCTCAGGCTTGCCCATAAGCCTCCAACAACTTATTGTTTTCACAGTCTGTCCACAGAAGTACCCACTAGCAGTTTCTGGCACATACACTTGTCCTTAAGCTTTCTGGCTGACCCACTGGCCCTGGGGTGAGGTTTGCCAATGCCTGGCTTTCTGCTTTTCATTCATTCTGTACCTACAATGTGCTAGGCACCGTACTAGTTGAAGGGGATACAAAGACGAACAAGATTTGATTTCTGTTGTCAATTTACTGAGGAGGAAATCTATAAATAACTTCACTACGTTATTATAAAGTTCAGGAATAAAATCACTGAACTTCAACTTGGGGGAAGGAAGGTGGTCAGAGACAAAATATTTTGTCTTAGTCTTAAAGAATGAATGGAAGTTTGACAGGTAGATAGGTAGGTAGGTAGGTAGATAGATAGATAGATAGATAGATGATAGACAGTCTTCCAAATTTATACTGAAGGAAGGGACCTCTGATTTAGAGAGCAGCATGGGCAAAGGCATGGAGGTTTGGAAAGGCCTGGCACAGAGCACTGCCACGCCGTTCCCTGCGCTGGGCCTGTAGGAATGCACATGGGAAGTCCAGCACTGCCCTGAGGATTTGGAATCTGGCCAAAAGCAAACCACTGGGGTCAGGTCACATGGCTGCTTTGTTAAATCCCACAGTGCACCAAAGGGCAAGAACATTAATATTTCCAGTGAGTCACATGTAAATGACTGCCTCTTTCTCAAGGTACGTAAGTGGGGGTGGGGGGCTTCTTCCATACTGGGCGACAGAGTAAAGAGTCAACACAGTTACATCTCTGATGATGACGTCATTCCCGTCATGTGGCCTTGGATTTCATTTTCTCAACCTTCTTCTCTCTACAGTTACAAGAGGCAAGACTTCATTTTTTTTTTTTTTTGCGGTACGCGGGCCTCTCACTGTTGTGGCCTCTCCTGTTGTGGAGGACAGGCTCCGGACGCGCAGGCTCAGCGGCCATGGCTCACGGGCCCAGCCGCTCCGTGGCATGTGGGATCTTCCCAGACCGGGGCACGAACTCGTGTCCCCTGCATCGGCAGGCGGACTCCCAACCACTGCGCCACCAGGGAATCCCCAAGACTTCTTCTTTTAATCGCGCTGCCTGGCTGTGAGAGAACAGACGAGAGTGTGACTTAACCAGGGAAGGGGGGATATGTGAGGAGCAGGGCCTTTCCCAGTCCCCCTGTGGTCCGTCCACAGGCCTTCCCTCTATCCCCCCAAGCTTCCCCACACCCTGGTCCTCTCCCCATCAGAAATGACCCTACTGGGAGGGGAAGACAGAACCCCTAACAGAGCAGGGGTGCTGACTTGTCCAAGTGCTGGCCGGGCACCCTGGTTGCCCAGGGCAAAGTGAAAAAAAAAAAAAAAAAAAGGACAAGGTTTAACGAGCTATGCAATCTTTCTCCAAAACCCACAGCTGGGCTACACCCGACCCTGCCTGTTCCTTCTCCCCCTACCCTTCCCAATGTGAAGCTGTGTGAACAGTGGGTCCAAGGGCTCTGTCTCTGTCTCTGTCTCTGTCCAGGTGCTGAGCACCACCGCATCTGCCCTCCCCAATGTTGTGGAATCCTCACTGGTGTGTGTTGTCCACAGATTTGTGAACTCCTGGTACAGTAAAACACTTTCATGTCAAAAAAAAAAAAAAAAAAAGAGTGTGACTTGACTTCTCAAAGAAGATTCTGACTGCCCTGTTCTCAGCAGTGCCCTCAGTGCTGGTGGATAAATGCTTCTTACCAATGGGAAACCCAACATGCCTTCCTTTGCACCGTAACTTGTTCACCTGTTTGTTCCCAGGGAGATTAGGATGCTTCCCAGGGCGTGGTTTTCTCAGCCATCTCTTGGTTGCCCCTCCTCTTCATATTAGAAGAGAGAAGAAAGGGAGGAAAGAAAGGGCCCATGTGCTCCTGATGGGTCAGATTCTTCTTGTCCTGGTCTGGTGTACTTTTCTCATTTGGAGGAGAACATGCCCTTCACACATGTCAGCCAGTAGGATGGTCAGACATTCACGGAGAATCTCAAAGCCCAGTGCTGAGGCTCAGGTAGCCATGGACGCTGTCTACACCAGGTTTACAGTCTAGTCAGGAACACAGATGTTAAACAAGTAGTAGTTACCAAGGTAATGGTATCTAGTATTACCAAGGTAATACTGTCTCAAAGTAGAGTGCCAGTTGCCATGAGAACGCACAATGGGGGAACGTAAATCTGGTCAGGCAGGTGCTACCGTGAGGAAGTGAGCATTTAACTGGAGAAGTGGGTGAACCCGAGTTAGTGTGACAAATGGAGCATGGAAGAGCCTTCCAGGCAGAAAGAAATACATGTGTAAAGAGCAAGGTGGAAAAGAACGTATTTTAAAAGATTTTTTACCACCTTTGGAGGAAAACTCATTAGAGCTAACACGTAGTGAGCACCCACTGGGGATCAGACAAAATGCTAAGCATTGTACATAATTTCCTGGGATACTCCTGAGACCGAGGGGTTTGTTTCCATGATGGTGGGACCCTGTTTGTCTTGTTCCCATTGATCCCACTGTATCCTCAATACCTAAGGCAGGCCCTGGTTAGGAGCAGACACTAAATATTTGTAGAATAGAGTCTACATTTTACAGATGAGGAAACTGAAGCTCAGAGAGATAAGGTTACCCAAATCTTACTGGTAGAGATGAGACACCAGCCCAGGGTGCAGCTGAGAGCCTTCCCGGCAGCTGGCTGACAGCCCAGCTCTAAGACAGTGGACTTGCTTTCTCCTCTTCTTCTAGACACAGCAGGGCCAGGTCGAGACCTGGAGCAGTCCTGAGCTGGGCACCAGAGAACAGAACAGGTACACAGCACACAGCTCCAGGACAGCCCACCATGGGTCTGGTCAGCCTGATGGGCACACAGTCTGCCCTTGAGCTGGTACCCAATTGGGGCTTTACCCTAAATTCAGGGAGGAGCTGACATCTCTCAGTACACCCAAGCCTGGAGGTGTGCCTCTCCAACTGGGAACCTATTAGCTGACCAAACACTTAGGCCCAGAGTCCCATGAAACAGAAACCCAAAATTGAAAACTTGGAGGCATCTGTTGGTCCCAGATCAGACTCTGGGCTGGACATCAGTGGTGATGGATCAGCCTCAGATTTCACACTTTGGTGTTAAAGCCCAAGAGAACCTCCCAGGTCACCTTTGTACCTGTGCAACCTGAGGCCATTTCTCCTAGTAAAGGAAATGTAGCCAGAGCTGATGAAGGCCCTCCTGGGAATGCTCCTATCTGCCCTGCCCTACATGGCTCCTCTTCACCGCACACCTGGCTCTCCTGGTGGGGTGCTTGGCAGAGCAACACTTGAAAGCCATACCACCCTCCTTCACTGGCGATTATGCTTTAAGTTCTTCAGTGAATAAAAGACTTGTTCATATGTCATAAAAGTGAGTCATTTACAAAGCTAAAAAATAAATGTATGACATGCTCAAGCTCTTAAGAAAATTACTCATTATTAACCCTCGTCAACACTTCCCACTCACTGAGCATCTTATATAGATCCGAATACTGGAGTTGGAAGGCACACCAGGGAACACCTAAGCTCATCCTCTCATTAGCCTCTGTTAGACGGGGACCCTGAGCACACTGGCGTCCTCAGATCACACTGGAAACGGCAGCAGCAAGGGCCAATGCCGAATCCTAGAAGTCACAAGGACCCCATATTCTCTCCCATTATGAGCTGGCCTCTGGCATCCTCAGCACCTCCAAACTCCCGAGCCACAGCTCACCCCGAGAAGCTGATTTCCTGCAGCCCCTCCGGTCAGGAGCTCAGCTGGGGCCTCTGCTGATTATCTGAGGCAGCACCCCAGCCATTTGGCTCATTTCCAGTCTTACAAAAATAATTTTCCGTGGGCGGCCTTTTCTAAGCTGGAGGAGTTAGACTCACCACCAGAAAGAAAAAGGGAGGCGGGCCAGTTTCTTTCATCTTCTAGAAGAATATAAAAAGCAGCTAATGTAATGGTGCGAAGTCACTTGGTAAGTCATCTTTTCTTCCTGAGCCAAGCTTGGTGAAGGGGTGGAGTGTCATGTGAGAGCTGCAGTCCCACTGTGTGAAGGGCCTTGGAGGCGGCTGATCTGGGCAGCTCACAGTGGGTCTGACATACCCCTTGTCTTGAAGGGCAGGCATTTTGAAAAAAACAAGGGGGAATGCCAAGTGAACCAGTGCTTCAGGGAGTGGGTTCTTAGAGCTTGAGGTGAGGCTTTCTCCATGCTTAGCAGTGTGTGTTCAGCTAATAGGCAGAGCTAGGGAGGGACACACCATCGGCTTAGGGTGAGGAACACAGCTTCTTATCTGTAGCACAGGAGGAATTCAATAAGGACAGCATCACCCGTCCCTCCTCCTCACTCTCCAAACGTCTACATCAGCAGAACGAATTTAGAACCAATTTAGCCTGAACTGTGATTGGTAGTCATTTTGCAAGTCTAAAATGTCTGCCAGCCTCTCCCTATAATAAATCAAGACTCTCAGGGAGTTAAACTGGAACTGCAATTCTGCATAAAACCCAAACCGACTGGGAGCCCCATTTGTACCTTGAAGCAAAAACCAAAATGTTGACAACTCTTTTTAACAGGATGAGGTCTTCTTCATCCATCGTCTCCTACAGGGTCTGAAATTCAGAATGGCACTCTGTTCTTCTAATGAGAGCACATGTGCTCATAGTTTAGGTTAGGACATTGAAATAAAAACTCTGCTGCTTCAAAAATAACCATGAAGTTTAAAATTACATTAGTCCTTTGGATGAAATTGTTATATTTATACTAAAGGGTGTTTAAAACTGTGTGTTTGTGTATATGTATGTATCTGCATGCATATCAATCTTTTCCCAGAATGCCTTGCACAGTCTAAAGGGCAGAATACTGCATTAGATGTCGAAATCCTAGGCTGTTCTCACGCCACCATCATTTGCTTTGTCATATGACCTTGGCAGCGTACACTATACAAAAAGCAGAAATTTGGTGGTACAGAGTCTCCAGTTCAAACCTGGGTCTGCCACATCCTAGCTATATAATCTAACATATAACCCAATATGTCATTTAACCATCCTGGACCAATTTCTTTTTTCTATAAAATGGAGATCGTACCTATCTTAACACATTTTAAACATTTGTGATGTTACTATGACAAATGCTTTCGTAGTTCTCAGTAATGGTAACTACTGATGGTTCCTTTCAGAGTCTAGTTTTCTTACAAGTGAAATGGGGAAAGAAGCCTCACGTGCTTTGAGCCCAGTACTGCATTGGCACAGGAAGGGTTATTATCAGGATGCAGGACATAACTAAAATGAATGCACCTTGTTAGAGAAGGCACAGGACCTGCAGTTAGGGAGGAGGCCTGGGCTCTTCCACTAGGCTTTGCTTATAGACTATCTGTGCTCCTGAGAGCCAGACCAGAGAGTGGAAAGAGCACTAAACAGAGGGACATGCAGACTTAGGTACCACCTCCCTCAGACAATGGGTTTGTGATCTCGGACAAGCCATTTAGGCTTTCCTCTTCAGAAAAAGTCTCCATGGTTTCTTCCAATTGGAAAGTCCCACAATTCTAGAATTACATTAGGAGATGAAGGGGGAAAATAAAAAGGATAGGAGGTGACTCTTTGGCTCAGGAGAAGGCAAACTAGGATAGATATGGAATAGGAGGAAGCGCTGGGAGTAAAGGTGATAGGTGACCAGTGAGCTCTGAAAACCAGAGCATGATCTGTGAGCCTTCAAACACCCAGGTGGGTGAGAGGGGGTAAAGTGCTAATCTTGGGTGCTGTTTACCTAAACCTCCGAAGAAACGGCTTTGCAGACCTGTAGGTTAAACAGGATTCCTCTCTGAACAGTCATGAGATGTTGAGAAAGTTATTTTTAAAAAATTTTTTTTATTTTATTTTTTTTGCGTTACGTGGGCCTCTCACTGTTGCGGCCTCTCCCGCTGCAGAGCACAGGCTCTGCCGGACCGGACGCGCAGGCTCAGCGGCCATGGCTCACGGGCCCAGCCGCTCCGCGGCACGTGGGATCCTCCCAGACCAGGGCATGAACCCACGTCCCCTGCATCGGCAGGCGCACTTTCAACCACTGCACCACCAGGGAAGCCCGAGAAAGTTATTTTTTCATTTGTTTTCTCATTGTAAAATGGGAATAACACACCAAATAAAACCTTGTTGGATGGATTGAGACAGCACGCATGAATAACCTGGGGGAGCACCTGGCCCGTAGCAGGAGGTAAATAATGTTACTGTTGTAATGGATTTCCCCCGATATGAAGTTTCTCCCGAGGTGACAGACTCCAAGCTGAAGCAGCAGGGATGAAATGATTAGATTTTTATCTTTCCTCAGTTTGAAGCCATTAATGAGGCTTATGATGTATTGCTCTGCCCAGGTATCACAGGTCCAGCAAATTTCCCTCAGGCCTCTTAATGCAGACTGAATCAATGCTCCTTCACTTGGCTACTTCTTCAGGATTTCCCTTTTCACGGAGCAGTTGCCTGAGACTGGTTCAGACTATTACGAAAAGAGTGACAGAATGGCTCTTTTCTCCCCATAATGATCTGAGTAGTTTCTTTATGAAATACTATAGAGGCAATAAGACAAGGATGTGAATCCTAACCCAGTTCAAGGAAAGACTAGAAGGAAACTCTCTTCACACAGGTGGCGTTTGGTCCCCCCAGTGTTTAAACATTTGCCTGGGTACTAATTTACAAGGAGCACCAAATATTATCGGAATAATTGGTAATAGGTCAGGATCAGTTAATGCGGGTTTTCACATGCCACTCATTAGGTTACCAGCCTAAGGAATGCAAATTGGTCCTACTTCCATTCAGCACAGTGAATAAGTCTGTTATTTGGAATTTGAAAATTGTGACAGGAAACCACCTTGAAGGAAGGGAGAATCTTGATAACTGAAAGACATTTAATTTTTCAAATACATCCTGACTTTATTCAGCATGTTATATGCAATGGTCCAAATCGATTATTCCTCTTCTGATAAAGTTACCACAACCTGAGGTAACTGAGAAACCATCCTTTCCCTACTAGAATCCCATTTGCCTCAGGTTCCTAAGGTTGCAAGCACGCCTCGCCAGCTGACAATCACATTCCCCTGGACATTGTGATTTGAAAGACATTTATTTTTTATTTTTTTTAAAGATTTTTTTTGATGTGGACCACTTTTTAAAAGTCTTTATAGAATCTGTTACAGTATTGCTTGTTTTATGTTTTGGTTTTTTGGCCGCGAGGCGTGTGGGATCTTAGCTCCCTGGCCAGGGATCGAACCCGTACCCCTTGCACTGGAAGCACCCCCTGCACTGGAAGGCGAAGTCTTAACGACTGGACTTGAAAGACATCTATTTTGATGAGTACAAACTAAAACATCTCCCTTGATATGATGGGCATTTAATGCTCTCAAAGTTGGGATTTAGTAAAGGGTGATTTGTGTAAGCTTGGAATATGTGGTTAGGACAATGCTAAACAGCCCAGTCAGAGAGAGAGACTGGAGGGTGTAGGGCCTGAGATCTGGGAAGGGCCAAAAGAGTAGGATGCTCTGAGGGGGAGAAAGAGAGGGGAGACCCAGCAGCTGAGAAGCCTGCTCATGAGGCCTGGGAAAAGGGACTGTCTACTGGGAGTGTTTGACAGAAATGCTATGAGGACCCCTACCTCCACCTGTCTCTCTGCTCAATCATCTTTAAGCTCTACCTTACTCTTGTGAGAGTTTTGCTTTTGGAGAAGGATATAGACAGCTGACATAAAGGTTCATGATTTTTACTAATAGAAAAGCAGTTTCCCGCATCTCTACCAAGTACATATTGAATGAATATTCAAAGCATGTTTAAAGGGGTGACAAATTGTTACCTGCCCAGGGCACCTGCATGTCTGGTCTGGTCCTGGTGCCGGCCACTGCATGGGGTTTTCTAAGTGCATCTCATTTGAGATGGAGTCACTGAGATTCAGTGAGGGCCACTGAATTCTCAAGATCTTACCTTGGGGGCGCTGGGGGCTGCATTTTATAAAGGCAGGGCAAGGAGAAACTGAATAAAAGGGGAGGAAATAGGAACCAGGCGAACTTCTATTTGATTTCTTCTCATCTCAGCGGCAGAGGGAGGCAGAGAGTAAAAAACGATGTGCCTGAGCCCTAAATGAATAAACAACAGGCCTGTGTAAAAAGGCAAACAAAATTTAAGGTATTCGTTATAAGAAATAATTTGAAAAGCTTCTCAGCAGCACACAGGCAGTTCTATAGAATCATTGGTATTTAGGAGGCAAGACTTAGAACTCTTGTCTAAATCATGATGAGACAACACAGGGTGAAGAGAGACTTGTATTTTCCAAGTCGAAAAATGACTGCATTTTTCGCATGTTGAAAAGTGACTTTTTTCTGATCCTTCGTTGGCATATTAGATACATATTCCTCTGTAAATATGGGGCTGAGTTCAAGGTCTGGCTTTGTGCTTTTGGATAAACTGCTTTCCTCTGACCTCGGAGATGAGAGGGACACAGAAAACAGGCTAGGAACCTGGATTTCAGAGAATCCACTCATGTCAGAAACTCAAACACGAGCTGCATCTCCAGAGCATCAAACGGTGGCCTCAACAGCACCGACACAGCCTCTGTCTGCACAGCCAGGCCCCCTTCACCGCATGTTTGAAGAGTGATTTTGGAAAGTGGAGGCGAGTGCTGAACAACGTGGAGCCACCCTTGTCCCCATGCTCATGGGGGCAGGTGACTGCCCCGTGGCCTGTTAGACAGGACCCAGCGCCCAAAGCACCTTGCAGTGACGCCTTGGGTCAGGCACTGGCTTCGTTCCCTCAACATATTCCCATTCCTGAGGCATTTAGGGTGAGGGAAAGCCTTGCCTGAGGTATGCATTTCCTGGGAAAAATAGGACCACCTGGTTTCCTTCACCATCTGGTTCAGTCTATAACGAGTTCTGTCCTCCAGCAGAGAAAAGTTCTTACTACCTGCTTTCTAATGTGTTTCCGAAACTGTGTATGTGGTTGAGAGAGTCTTCTATCCAAAAGTTCAAACTATTATGTGCCTAATTTACTCGATAATTCAAGTGTTTTCTCCCTTTACTAAACCTTCACAACATTTCTTGTCTTGTAGTTTTTTACTTTTTATTTACCTGGTCCACTATTCAATGTTAGTGCGAAACTAACAGTAGATGGAGAAACAGGAGCCAGGAAGAGAGGGAGAGAGATGGGTTGGTTTGTGAACATCAGTCCCCAAGGATGAACAGTATTCGACAGATGGACTTATTAGGAGTGACAGATTCCACACCCTCAACACTCCCCCACAGTGCATTCTAGGATCAATTCAACAGTTTTCAGGGACTTGAAAATTTGTGGCCATTGTAGCGTACATTGAAAACTCATACTACTGTTATGAGATTCGTATGTAAATCTAAACTCCATCATTTGGTGAACAATATAACAGTACAACTGCACAGGAAACCCTGGGAAGAGGAGGGAATCACTTCTGGAACTTGGGCACTGATACGTGTATACAGGTAAAATTAGTCCAGTCGACTTCTTCCAACACTGAATCTGTTTTTATTTGCCATTTATTATAAAAATTGAATCTTTATTTTACACAAAAGTTATTTTAAAAACAGTAAAGTTTACCAAAACCTACTGAATCTCAGGCAGAGGGATTTACCACCAAAATGCAGATTTACATGGTAAACCTGAGGGCCAAAATCATTCAACTCAGAACAATCTCACATTTTCTAGTAATCCATTATCAGAAGCGAAAACCAATTATGTACATGTTTCAGAATATGTGACAAAGACAAAAAAACAAATGCTAGCCTTCACTGTGAAGCTAACCAAAGAAAATGTCTCTACTCAGGACTGGCCCATTATTTTGCTGAGTGAAACATTTGAAGAGTTTTTAAAATATTTAAGCATAAATATTTAGGTTTATATACAACACATATATACACAAACACATCCATTCTAATTCCATGCCCCTTTGTATTTTTTAAATTGCACCATCTCTGTTAGAGATAATATATAACATGCAGGAGGCATTCCTAATTGTTTTTCTCAGCAGCAGTGTTCTATACAAGTCAAATGCAAAATTTAAATATGAATTAATTTCAACCAGAAGCCAGCTCAACTCAGTACTTTGGCTCATATGTTCTATGTTAATGCTTTAGGGCTGATGAAACTGTTCATATAAAAAAAAAAAGTTGAAGAGAATGTAGTCCATTACCAAAGGTACTTAGTAGATAGTTCCCAGTGGATGTAGAAGTGATGGACCAGAAACAGGAAGAAACCAATTAAATAGGACTGCAGTTTTTTCACTGCTTCAGCTTTCATATCCAGCTGAAGATAAGAAATAATTATATCCAGGGCATTTTGCAACAGTTACTAGTTTAGGCCATTTCATGTATATAATGTCTTCATAATTCAAACCAGGATGCAAAATAACTCCTCCCCTCTCCCACCAGCCTTCCTCTTGTTTCCAGAAAGAAATAAACACAGATTCTGATGCAATATACAGTTCCTGAAAACAAAGTGGATTTACAGTTACATTCTCATGCTGCTGGTACAGATGAGGGATCATTGGATCAGCTCTAAACACTGCAGGGATGGGTCAAGTAGAACTATTCAATTAGGCATAATCACAGGCTCTGGCTTCCCCCCAAAAAAATACATGCTCAAGTAGTATCGCAAGTTCTCTAGCACAAATATATTTTGTTACTATATAAATTTAAGGAGATGGGTGAGTGGAGAGGGAAAACAAAATACCTTATGTGGATGGGACAATGCTAAGAGAAAGTGACGATGGAAAGAGCATTTGATTGAAAATACAAGGAAATAAAGCTATAAATCCACAGAATAATTGTTTGATTATTTTAATGGTTTCTGAACCCATCAATATTATGCAATACTTTAATTCAACATACAAAATTTGAATCATGAGACACCTGAAGAACAGAAACAAATATTTTCACTATCAAACAATAATGTTATGCAGATAACTCACTGCAGCTCACCACAGCACACACATTGGAGCTATGCCACAACAATGAGACCTTGAGGATCTCTGTTTACCCTGTTTAACACAAACATTTGCTAAGTGACAGTGAAACATGGTGATATCAGAGGAACAATGAAGACTGAGGATGAAGCATGAAAACACCGTATCTATGTGCCACACAGATATACCCTGATGTATGTTAGTGAAGGAACACTACACCTTACAAGAAATGCTCAAAACCACTTAGGTCGCTGACCAAGTTTGAGCATTTAGTTTTAACATTACAACTAAGAGAACAGAATACTCCATGATTACAAGTAAGGAATAAAAGAATTAATATCCTAGCATTAACCTACAACCTCTTACAACTTTAGAAAAATATTAAACATATCCAAAACTAATAAATTACATTTTGTATACATGGGGCGTGTGTGTGTCTGTGTGTAAGCTCATCATTGTGTATCTGTGTGTGTGTATGTAAATAAAATGAACCAATGCTAGCATAAGCCTTCAACTTTGTTCTAATAACATCCATATTTATTTTTTGAAAAATGCACTACACATTCTTGGAAATCAAGTATCAACTAAAGTCTTAAAATTATAATTGAATAAACTTAATTTTCTTCACTTAAAATCCTCTTCCAAATTGAAGATCTGCTCCAACACTGCAGTAAAGGTGGCATCAAACATCACAATTTTGTGTGTTAGGTGGTGGCCTCAGAGTTCATGGCATCAGTGCTACATCATTTCCAAAGTTACCTAAACACTGGAGTGTAGGATTGAAATAAAAAAGTAAACCTAAAAACTATGGCATGAAGAACAACAGAGTTTGCATTAGTAACCAAACCCTAGTGTTTGGAAAGAAGCTTACAGAACTCATTATTGATCCTGATAGTAACTTGCTTCCAGAAATTTAGAAGGGTGATAAGGAAGGTTTGGCTAGTGACTTCTGCAGGTGAACAGAACTGGTGACTAGCCGGGAGGAGTTGTAGTTTGTCAGGGGAATAGTAGCAAATCTGAAATTTGTTTTAAAAACTCTTCCTTATAGAAGGGGGTAAGATTTTTCATACACATTATGGCTAATTATATGGCCCAAAACATTTAAACATATTTCCATGTATCATATTCATGTTCCAAACATAAGATAATCCTATCCAACACTGGAATCGGTACACATGACAATTCTATTGTGCAACAGAGATGTGAAACATTAAAATGACAAAGAACTCAACATTCAAAAGATTGAAAATAACATAAAACCCTAGATATAGTCACAATCTGTTTTCTGAAATCCTACAAGAAAGTTTCATCAGTTATGCCTGGCTCCCTGAGAACTTGAATGTTCTGACTAAAGGCAAGTTTTGGTAAGAATTGCATTTTTACACTGTTCTTTGTCATTCAGAATAAACAATAATGTTTTAGGCAGCTTTTGGTGTTTTATATTTTTTATACCTATTACTCAAATTTCATTTGATGTGAACAATTCTTTTCTCTGAATGTTAGTCCGGGGGTGTGTGGCAGGTGAGGGAAGCTACATTTTGCCATAATTTAGACTTTCATCTTTCTGGAAGGGACAAAGCAAGAAGAAACATACCATACAACACAATTCCATGTTTACAGTACTCTTTACCCATAGTGTTTTCCAGTTTTGTCTAGGTGCAGTTAATAGATTACTTCATAGTTACATCCAAAATGAGACAGCATCACAATGCCTAGACCCATTAGAGAAAAACACATTGAAAATGTACGTTTCCCCAAAATGAGTCAGTCGATTTTATTCATTTTACAATATGCATGATAATAAAAAGCCAAACACAAAGCTCTTTATAAAAAAGAGCAAAATGTATTCCAGAAAAGTTAGACAAAGGCATGAGATGAATTTCAGTTAACCAGATCTATTTCTTTGTGAGCTTTGAGAACTCATTTTAAGCACTGAATTTTAAGCTGAGTGTTTTACATTATAATCCTATCTAGAGATCATGCAGATGGAGAAGAAAGTATTTTGCTTAACTCTTACTTAATTTCTACAGAATGCTTCAAAATCAGTTTTAAAGATTCAAATCTGCACCTCTCCCCTCCATCACAGTTTTTGAAGTAATTAAGAATTGTACCCGTACAATAGCACAGCACTAGGGAAGAGAGAGGTAGATGATGTGGCCATCCTCTTACAAGGAAACCCCCCAAATATTTTAGGGCATGAAACACAAGGCTTTTGTTATCCAAAAGTAATTAGTTGCAGAGTACAAAAACATTTTGGAACAGAATGTGCACAAATATGAGAATCATACGCAGCCAAAACCAAGTATATTAACAGTAAATTCTTAAAGAAAAGGATGTGTTCTCTGTACCTTACAAAAATTATTCTCACAGATTTTGAATCCAAGATTATACAGTAAAAATATTTGTATGTTTTACATTTAATATAAAAATGATTAGCAAATAAAAAAGGCTTTGATGATATACAAGAAAAAATTTGAGTATACATTAACTTTTAGGATGCCCCGAGGGTGACATGTCCTAAGTACCCTGCTCCTGTTCTATGCAAAGGCCAAAGGCAGGCACTTTCTCAGGGTTCATCATTGTTGTTAAGAGAAAATCAGATGGAGGAAGACTCAAAACAAGCTGGGACAGGAAGTAAAAATTAAGCCAGAAGGAATTCTGCCTAGCACAATGTACCCTGCCTAAAAATATTTAAGACCATAAATCAAAGACAGTGCTCAGTGTACACATCAAGGGAATTTATGTTGATGAGTTTATGGTCTAGGTGATAAATATCAAAACAGGAAGTCAGTTAAAACAAGTATGCAAATAAGTAATACCTAATCTTCAAAAGATACAAACTGCAGTGTAGAGATTCAATAATTTCATGTCCCCATTCCACCCTCCAAGCATACTTCTTATATTTCCATAAGTTAAAGATCAATTATTCACAAAACTTTAGTTCAGTGTTAATACTTTTTACCTGTTTAATTTAGGGATAGACACTGAGTTGCTTTAATAAGACATTGGGTTATAGTTAGTCATAATTATCCATTGTTCATCTTTATAACTTAGGAAAATTGAGTTCTCAGATAAAGCCCTGGAGTGTACTTTTAAAAATTATTTTCCTCTTTAGGTCAACATTTATCTAAGCATGTCTGCAAACGTTCTGTTACAGGGGGAGGAAGAGTATTGAGCAAATTCTCCTCAACAATCAGACAGCTCCGTTTGAGGGACTGACATCCTTCCAGTTCAGGAGGAAGTGTTTCCAGGTAATTACCAATGAGCTCCAGATGAGTAAGGTTCGACAGCTCACCCACGTGAGGGGACAAGCTCATCAGGCTATTTTTCCCCAAAAGTAAACACTGCAGCTTTTTGCACTGAAACAGCCCATCTGGTAGCATCTCAATCTGGAAAGGGAAAAAAAGAAGCCAGTAAAACTGTTTCTTGATGGCCTACCATAATACATCTATTTATCTATACCCCTACCTTTTCCCAAAAACATTTCTAGACATTTTACAGAGGTACATATAATAATGATGATACACTTGAAGTAGATGGGAAAGATAAAGGAAAAATACGGACATCCTGACATGGAGTCAGGACTGAGGCTACCTTGAACTTCTATAAACCCCTGCTGCATATGTGTGGGCAACAGATTTGGCTCTGAACATTCTAACAAGCAACACTCAGTTCTCAAAGGAAACCTGATCTGTTACATACTCATTGTCCCGGAGATAAAAAACAAGTCAGTGGGCTTCCCTGATGGTGCAGTGGTTGAGAATCTGCCTGCCAATGCAGGGAACACGGGTTCGAGCCCTGGTATGGGAGGATCCCACATGCCGCGGAGCAACTGGGCCCGTGAGCCACAACTATTGAGCCTGCCCGTCTGGAGCCTGTGCTCCGCAACAAGAGAGGCCGCGATAGTGAGTGGCCTGCGCACCGCGATGAAGAGTGGCCCCCGCTTGCCACAACTAGAGAAAGCCCTCGCACAGAAACGAAGACCCAACACAGCAAAAATAAATAAATTATTTAATAAACTCCTACCCCCAACATCTAAAAAAAACAAAACAAAACAGTGACTGAGGAGAACTGTAATTATTCTTGAGTCCTAGTCAGAAATCAGGGATCTCAAGAGTCCTCATAACGAGTTTACTGTGTGGGATAATGAGCTATACTCTCAAAAACATCCCGAGAACAGACACAAGGCTATTTTTTAGGGTTTCACAGTAGAGACTGAAAACTTTATTCTGTTAAAAAAAAAAAAAGCTGACAGGAGTAGAGACAAGAAGATATGACAGACAATCTATACAATCTATACAGGATATGACAATCTATAGGTATAGATATACAATCTATAGATATACAATAGATATAGATACACAATCTATAGATATACAATCCATGCAAGATATGACAGTCACATGCACATTTCATTCCCCTCTACATACACACTCACGAGTATTTACTCTTCTTCCTGCTCTCTGAGAGTTTCGATTAAGTCATACGACACAGAGAAATCATTTAAAATACGATAAATAGCCTGCAATTAGGTCAACTCCTACAACTGCTCAACTGAACTGCTCCCCTATTTGGTGGGAAGGTTGCATTTGAGTTTCTAAGGGAGCCACAGTATGTATATGAAATAGGGTTTATTGGGGAAAGACACCCAGAGAAGGGCTGAGCACACTCAGTGTCCTCAGCTCTCATCCTGCCACTGAGGGGCAAGTGCGCTCCGGGAAGAGATGGATTGCACGCACCCCACCCTGTAACGTTCCCCATATTTATATAGGCCTGGACCAGGCATCTTTGCAACTATGAAACAATGTAGGTTCCTTTGTTCCAGAAGTGGCTTTGTTAGAAACAGGGATGAAGGGGGCGCTCCAGATTTCAATCTGTTCCTCTGATGGGCTAGTGTAGCCCCACTGAGCCAGTTCTCTGCTGGAACTTCCGGGGCCTTCCAGAACTGTCTCTTCAAAAGGATAAACATTCCCTATACAGCATAAAAAATTGGTCAAATTGCATTCAAAAATGCTCATTATGTTGGAAATTGCCTTCTCCTCCATCACCCACATATACTCTCAGTAATGGCTATCCTTGAAAATAAATCTAATGATCACTGTTGCTAAGTCAGCCATGCATTATAGCTCATCATTCTACACCAAAATACTAGGTATAAGCAAAGGAAAATATCTACCCTTTTATTTCATTCCTTCTTAAGAATGCAGATGAAAAACCATAGATATGTCAATTTCAGTATAGAGATATGACAGAGAGATGAGAGACAGAAGAAATGTAACCTCCTTCTGATTAGAGATTATCTGCAGCTCAAAAGTAGTGTCAGTGACGTACAAGTAGAGGGAATGATCAGTCCTGTGCAATGTGCTCAGGGTTGAGAGTGCCTGCTGGTGCGAAAGGAGTGACTTAGGCAAAGAGGCTGGGAAGAGGGAAGACTTGGCTCACCTGTGTTCAGTGAATGCCTGCTGGGAGCCTCATTTTGTGCCAGGTTCCCAGCTAGGTGTTGGGGATAAAGTAGTGAGCAAGACAGATGGGTCTCTCAACCTTGGCATTGTTGACATTTGGGGTGGGATAATTCTTTTTGTGGGGCTGTCCTGTGCATTGTGGAATGTTTAGCAGCATCCCTGGCCTCTACCTACTAGATGCCAGCACTACTCCCCTCTCTAGTTGTGACGACTAAAAATGTCTCTTGACTAATGTCTTCCACAGTGTAAAACTGTCCCCATTTGAGAAGCACCGGTCTAAAGGGGGAGAGAAATATGAAACAATTATAGAAATCATTAGTCTACAACGGCTGCTAGGAAGAAGAGTGCCTTAACCAGGGCTGCATCAAGGAATCCCAATCTCCCTTCCTCATTCAGCTTCCAGGCTCCAGCAGGTGCCTTGCTTGATTGCACTGATTTCCTATTGAATGAAGACCCTAAAGCCGTTGTCCTCATTCTCCTTCTGTCTGGCTGTCAACACTACCATGTCTCACCCATCTTCTTTCATCTCTCTCAATTTGTGATTTTAGCTTCTTCTCAGCCCCCAGAGTACAGGCGAGGGATTTCACCAGGCAATGAGAGCGAGCCTCTGGGGTTGGCCCCTCAGTTGTGTCGTAAAAGTGAGTTAAGGACTGTGGTTAGCAGCACACTTCCTGAGCGGTAAGTATCCGTCTCAGGGGCTTTCTCCCAGCATCATCACGCAGCTCAAGCACAGGGCCTTAACTCATGAGGCTGGGGAGCTGTGTTAGAGACTCAAGACTTTCTTTCAAGTCAGTAGTTTTATCTTGAAAAATCGACTTACAAATTTTGCCTGAGCCAATAAATTTAAAAAAAATGTTTAGATAGCATTTATTTATACTGAATTCATTTAGCATGCTCTTTCTTAAACTATATAATACATGAGCCAGAAAGGAAAAAAATTCCCCAGTGGACCACTGATTTCTTCTCAAAAATCAAAAGAAATGTTTACAGACTATCAGATGATAAACTATATAAACAGAATGGTTTTATAGAATAAACTGTATTACATATATTTAATAAACTATGAAATAAACTGAAAAAAAACTCACTATGGTTACATTATCACTCTAGATCCTAGAATTTTCTGGCAACCAAATACTTTCAACAAAATGTATCGAAGCCCCCAGAACATCAAAGGAAGGATGGTTCTCATCCTATATTCATGGCTGACATTGATAATTAAATATTCCACTGTTTCTCAGAGGCTGGGACCTCATTTCAGAATTCTTTTCAGTGTCAGATTTCCTATTTTTCTGCCCATTGACACATACTATCTCAGAACATGTCAACCTGAATCTATAAAATCCAATCATTTCAAGAAGCAAAGCTGAATACTTCCATATCTAAGTGGTAATATCAAAACCAACAAGGAGCACTGCTACATAAATGATCTGCAGAAGGAATTTCTACATTATTCACCTTCTGGCTAAAGTCTTTGAGTTGCATTAAATGCAGAAATGGAGAAACTGGAAGACCTAGGTGGAAATTGGAGTGGTTTTTAAGATTTGAGGGGGGTTATTAAATCCTCCCCCTTTCCTGTGCTTGTCCATCACATTCAACACCATCATAATCCAGTTACACTTTGGCACTGGATAGAGGTGGATGCTGCTTCTTCCTCTCCCATCATCTACACACACCACTGCTTCCCGTGGAACATCATGTGCACTGATGCATCTGAGCTGTAGGAGAAAGAGCACTAGAGCAGGAGCTGGAACATGGGTTCCATCCCAGATCCATCGCTGGGAAGCTTTGGACCTCAGTCAAATTGCTCTGAGCCTCAGTTTCAGTATCAGTAAAGTGAAAGCGGTGGACTAGAACAGAGATTGGCAAAGTTTTTCTCTAAAGGAGCGGAACAGTAAAGATTTTAGGTTTTGCAGGGCAAGTGGCAAAACTGAAAATATTATGTAGGTACTTACAATAACAAGAGAGAAAACATCTCATACATTTAAGTGATGTAATTAAAAATACAATAACACAATTGAGTACAATTTCTTTGTAATACAGGCCCACTAAGGAGAACAATGCAACTTATTCATGGACACTGAAATTTGAATTTCATATAATTTTCATATGTGATGAAATATTATTATTATTCTTTTGATTTTTTTCCCCAACCGCTTAAAAATTTAAAAACCATTCTTAGGTCAGGCTGTGGGAGGATCTGGCTCCCAGGCTGTAGCTTGCTGACCTCAGGACCAATGACCCACAGTGTTCCTTTCAGATACAAGAGTCTCTTAACCTATATTCCTACTTCTAAATCATAATGATTAAACCTTTCCACAGGGTTTTGTTTCTTGACTGTCCTCTCCCAACCCTTGTGTATGCTACAACCAGAGCCTCCTTTGAAGGTACTGATTCAGGCTAACTAGCACTTTCAGGCTCAAGCCTCACCTCAGCTACTATCCAGTGACTCAAACTTGAACTAGACTGGTAGAATTCAAGGCACTCTCCACTCTGGCCCACCTTCTAAAGGCTCTCATCTCTTATTACATCTGCCGATGCCTGTTGCAATCCTCTGGGCATGACCTCTATAGTCCTTTCACATTTCCCCAGTCAATGTTCTCAGGAACACTCTTCTCAAGAATTACCATGGAAAAGAACACCTTGCTCAACTATGTGTGGCAAACGTTGCACACCATATCTCCCTCTTGGAGAAGCACAATGCATGTTCATATGTTAAAGTCTCTGAGGAATCCTGCAGGAAAAATATGCTAAAAAATGTTTAATGTTTTTTTGTGATAAAACTTATTACTATTCAGTGGAGTAAACTCTGGAGTGCCCTCTCAGTGAATGTCTGTCATTTGGGGGGCTGCCCCACATCTTCTATGTCCTGAGAATTCCCTACCTTATCTTGGTGGGACTCTTGGTGGGAAGCAGAGCCCACTTCCAACTAGAGGAACTGAAAACACAAGATCCTTGTGTTCCCAGATAACTTACAGCTCAAGTGTGAGCATTCTTAAGCTCTATCAGGTGCTCAGATGTGGGCCTTGTGTCACAAAGCAGCAGAAACCATGAAGAACCGATTTTGTGGGAGGGCAAGGGCCACAGTAGCAGCAGCATCATTTTCAGGATAGCATTGGTGTGCAGTGCTGGTATGGTCAGTGTCAAGGTATCTTCCTCATTTTACTTTTGTACTATGATTTTGGCTGCATTTCTTTCGCTATCTAACTTTGTGCTTGATTGTTTTCCAAGCTTCATTCTTCAGCCTTTTCAGTGATGAGATACATGACAGCCTTTCAATAAATGTCTTTTCTGCGTAACCCCAGAGTTAGTATTTGTTGCCTCCATCTATAAACCCAAGTCTTTAAAAAAGAAGAGTCTGATATATACACTACCAAATGTAAAATAGCTAGCTAGTTGGAAGCAGCCGCATAGCACAGAGAGATCAGCTCCGTGCTTTGCGTCCACCTAGAGGGGTGGGAGGGAGACGCAAGAGGGAGAAGATATGGGGATATATGTATATGTATAGCTGATTCACTTTGTTATAAAGCAGAAACTAACACAGCATTGTAAAGCAATTATACTCCAATAAAGCTGTTTAAAAAAAAAAAGAAGTCTTTAAAAACTGTTCTTTCAGGAATCTTTACCAACTTCCATTCCAAATGGAGGAATCAACTCACGTTTCTGCGTATATGCACATCTAAGTATTTATGCAGCAGGTTTGATGTTTTATTTTCTAATTTTTATAAATATTTTGGTCTACTTCATAGACTCATGAGAACCTTAAGGTTTCAAGAATGAACCTTGAAATTAGTTAAATCCCTATATGAAACATGAATCCTTAATTCCCTTTAACAATATTCCTACCAAGTGGTTGACAATTTATATCTGGACAGTTTTATTAATAAGAAAATCACTTCTCCCTTCCCAAATGTTCATTCAGTCTTTGGACAGCTTTCTGGGGAAAGATGAGAAATCTCCTGCTTGTCCAAGCTCTAACACTTACAGCTACTCCCAATAAGCTTTCTTTCCTATGTAAGGTCTTCCAAATATTCGAAGACCAATATTGTGGACTATTCTCTCTCCCTTCCCTCCCCAGTACTTCCTATAATTAGGATACACTATACCATCAGAGAGGAACGTTTCATCTGTCTGGTCACTGTCTTCTGAGTTCCAGTTTCTCCACATCCTTAGCAGGTAAGTCTCTTCATAGCTCTGATGAAGTGATCCTAACCCATTCAAAGGTGTCACAGTCATCGTTATGGCCCGGAGGATGCTCCACAACTGCTGGCTAGCCCACTTCTGAGACAACACAGCCAGAGACACCGTTGTACTTTGGCCATAAACTTTCTTCAGTATAAGACTTTTCATATGCTACAAAGTACCCTTCAAGACAAAATATGTCTGATACTAACACCTAGTCTCCCTTTTAGCCACAATCAAGAAGTCAGTAAACTCGGTGTCAAAGGTACCAATGATCTTAAAGTTAACAATGAACTACAGAAAGCCGTTAACCTGCTTATACATTTAGATAATTCACGGCCCGCTGACAATTTAACCAGCCACGACTTTCAAAAATGTATGGAGTGGTCAGGAGGAGCTTCAAGATGGCGGAAGAGTAAGACGCGGAGATCGCCTTCCTCCCCACACATATATCAGAAATACATCTACACGTGGAACAACTCCTACAGAACACCTACTGAACGCTGGCAGAAGACCTCAGACTTCCCAAAAGGCAAGAAACTCCCCACGTACCTGGGTAGGGCAAAAGAAAAAAGGATAAACAGAGACAAAAGAATAGGGACGGGACCTGCACCAGTGAGAGGAAGCTGTGAAGGAGGAAGGGTTTCCACACACTAGAAGCCCCTTCGCGGGCGGAGACTGCGGGTGGCAGAGGGGGAAAGCTTCGGGGCCGTGGAGGAGAGCACAGCAACAGGGGTGTGGAGCGCAAAGCGGAGAGATTCCCGCACAGAGGATCTGTGTCGACGAGCACTGACCAGCCCGAGAGGCTTGTCTGCTCACCCGCCGGGCGGGCGGGGCTGGGAGCTGAGGCTCTGGCTTCGGTCAGATCGCAGGGAGAGGACTGGGGTTGGCGGCGTGAACACAGCCTGCAGGGCGTTAGTGCACGGCGGCTAGCCGGGAGGGAGTCCGGGAAAAAGTCTGGACCTGCCGAAGAGGCAAGAGACTTTTTCTTCCCTCTTTGTTTCCTGGTGCGCGAGGAGAGGGGATTAAGAGTGCTGCTTAAAGGAGCTCCAGAGGCGGGCATGAGCCGTGGCTATCAGGCGCAGACCCCAGAGACGGGCATGAGTCGCTAAGGCTGCTGCGGTCGCCGCTAAGAAGCCTGTGTGCGAGCACAGGTCACTCTCCACACCCCCCTTCCGGGGAGCCTGTGCAGCCCGCCACTGCCAGGATCCTGTGATCCAGGGAAAACTTCCCCGGGAGAACGCACGGCACGCCTCAGGCTGGTGCAACGTCACAGTGGCCTCTGCCACCGCAGGCTCGCCCCGCATCCGTACCCCTCCCTCCCCCCGGCCTGAGTGAGCCAGAGCCCCCAAATCAGCTGCTACTTTAACCCCGTCCTGTCTGAGCGAAGAACAGACACCCTCAGGTGACCTACATTAAGAAGCAGGTCCAAATCCAAAGCTGAACCCCAGGAGCTGTGTGAACAAAAAAGAGAAAGGGAAATCTCTCCCGGCAGCCTCAGAAGCAGCGGATTAAATCTCCACAATTAACTTCATGTACCCTGCATCTGTGGAATACCGGATTAGACAATGAATCATCCCAAATTGAGGAGGTGGACTTTGGGAGCAATATATATACATATATATATATATTTTTTTTTTTTTCCCTTTTTGTGAGTGTGTATGTATATGCTTCTGTGTGTGATTTTGTCTGTATAGCTTTGCTTTTACCATTTGTCCTAGGGTTCTGTCTGTCCGTTTTTTTTTTTTCGTTTTTTTTTTTAGTATATTTTTTTTTTCAGTGGTACACGGGCCTCTCACTGTTGTGGCCTCTCCCGCTGCAGAGCACAGGCTCTGGACACGCAGGCTCAGCGGCCATGGCTCACAGGCGTAGCCGCTGCATGGCATGTGGGATCTTCCCGGACCGGGGCATGAACCCATGTCCCCTGGATTGGCAGGCGGACTCTCAACCAGTGCGCCACCAGGGAAGCCCTTTAGTATAGTTTTTAGTGCTTATTATCCTTGGTGGATTTGTTTTTTGGTTTGGTTGCTCTCTTCTTTCTTTCTTTTTTTTTTTTGATTACGTAAAATTTTTTTATTAATTATTATTTTAATAACTTTATTTTATTTTATCTTCTTCTTTCTTTCCCTCCCTTTTTCCTGAGCCGTGTGGATGACAGGCTCTTGGTGGTCCAGCCAGGAGTCAGGGCTGTGCCTCTGAGGTGGGAGAGCCAAGTTTAGGACACTGGTCCACAAGAGACCTCTCAGCTCCACGTAATATCAAACGGGGAAAATCTCCCAGAGATCTCCATCTCAACGCCAAGACCCAGCTCCACTCAACGACCAGCCAAGTTCTAGTGCTGGACACCTTATGCCAAACGACTAGCAAGACAGGAACACAACCCCACCCATTAGCAGAGAGGCTGCCTAAACTCATAATACGGTCACAGACACCCCAAAACACACCACTGGACATGGACCTGCCCACCAGAAAGACAAGATCCAGCCTCATCCACTAGAACACAGGCACTATTCCCCTCCCCAAGGAAGCCTACACAACCCACTGAAACACCTTAGTCACTGGGGGCAGACACCAAAAACAACGGGAACTACGAACCTGCAGCCTGTGAAAAGGAGACCCCAAACACAGTAAGTTAAGCAAAATGAGAAGACAGAGAAACACACAGCAGATAAAGGAGCAAAAAAACCCACCAGACCTAACAAATGAAGAGGAAATAGACAGTCTACCTGAAAAAGAATTCAGAATAATGATAGTAAAGATGATCCAAAATCTTGGAAATAGAACGGAGAAAATACAAAAAAATGTTTAACAAGGACCTAGACGGACTAAAGAGGCAATAAACAATGATGAACAACACAATAAATAAAATTAAAAATTCTCTAGAAGGGATCAATAGCAGAATAACTGAGGCAGAAAAACAGGTAAGTGACCTGGAAGATAAAATAGTGGAAATAACTACTGCCGAGCAGAATAAAGAAAGAAGAATGAAAAGAATTGAGGACAGTCTCAGGGACCTCTGGGACAACATTAAACGCACCAACATTCGAATTATAGGGGTCCCAGAAGAAGAAGAGAAAAAGAAAGGGACTGAGAAAATATTTGAAGAGATTATAGTTGAAAACTTCCCTAATATGAGAAAGGAAATAGTTAATCAAGTCCAGGAAGCACAGAGAGTCCCATACAGGATAAATCCAATGAGAAACACGCCAAGACACATATTAATAAAACTATCAAAAATTAAATACAAGGAAAAAATATTAAAAGCAGCAAGGGAAAAACAACAAATAACATACAAGGGAATCGCTATAAGGTTAACAGCTGATCTTTCAGCAGAAACTCTGCAAGCCAGAAGGGACTGGCAGGACATATTTAAAGTGATGAAGGGGAAAAACCTACAACCAAGATTACTCTACCCAGCAAGGATCTCATTCAGATTTGGCGGAGAAATTAAAACCATTACAGACAAGCAAAAGCTAAGAGAAATCAGCACCACCAAACCAGCTTTACAACAAATGCTAAAGGAACTTCTCTAGGCAGGAAACACAAGAGAAGGAAAAGACCTACAATAACAAACCCAAAACAATTAAGACAATGGTAATATGAACATACATATCAAGAATTACCTTAAATGTAAATGGATTGAACGCTCCAACCAAAAAACACAGACTGGCTGAATGGATAAAAAACAAGACCTGTATACATGCTGTCTAAAGAAACCCACTTCAGACCTAGGGACACATACAGACTGAAAGTGAGGGTACAGAAAAAGATATTCCATGCAAATGAAAGTCAAAAGAAAGCTGGAGCAGCAATTCTCATATCAGACAAAATAGACTTTGAAACAAAGACTATTACAAGAGACAAAAAAGGACACTACATAATGAACAAGGGATCAATTCAAGAAGATATAGCAATTGTAAATATTTATGTACCCAACATAGAAGCACCTCAATACATAAGGCAAATACAGCCATAAAAGGGGAGATTGACAGTAACACAATCATAGTAGGGGATTTTAACACCCCACTTTCACCAATGGACAGACCGTACAAAATGAAAATAAATAAGGAAACACAAGCTTTAAATGATACATTAAACAAGATGGACTTAATTGATATTTATAGGACATTCCATCCAAAACAACAGAATACACTTTCTTCTCAAGGGCTCATGGAACATTCTGCAGGATAGATCATATCTTGGGTCACAAATCAAGCCTTGGTAAACTTAAGAAAATTGAAATCGTATCAAGTATCTTTTCTGACCACAATGCTATGAGACTAGATATCAATTACAGGAAAAAAATCTGTAAAAAATACAAACACATGGAGGATAAACAATACACTACTTAATAACCAAGAGATCACTGAAGAATTCAAAGAGAAAATCAAAAAATACCTAGAAACAAATGACAATGAAAACACGACGACCCAAAACCTACGGGATGCAGCAAAAGCAGTTCTAAGAGGGAAGTTTATAGCAATACAATCCTACCTTAAGAAACAAAAAAAATCTCACACAAACAACGTAACCTTACACCTAAAGCAACATAGAAAGAAGAACAAAAAACCCCCAAAGATAGCAGAAGGAAAGAAATCATAAATATCAGATCAGAAATAAATGAAAAAGAAATGAAGGAAACTATAGCAAAGATAAACAAAACTAAAAGCTGGTTCTTTAAGAAGATAAACAAAACTGATAAACCATTAGCCAGACTCATCAAGAATAAAAGGGAGAAGACTCAAATCAATAGAATTAGAAATGAAAAAGAAGTAACAACTGACACTGCAGAAATACAAAGGATCATGAGAGATTACTACAAGCAACTATATGCCAATAAAATGGATAACCTGGAAGAAATGGACAAATCCTTAGAAATGCACAACCTTCTCAGACTGAACCAGGAAGAAATAGAAAATATGAACAGACCAATCAAAAGCACTGAAATTGAAACTGTGATTAAAAATCTTCCAACAAACAAAAGCCAAGGACCAGATGGATTCAGAGGCAAATTCTATGAAACATTTAGAGAAGAGCTAACACCTGTCCTTCTCAAACTCTTCCAAAATATAGCAGAGGGAGGAACACTCCCAAACTCATTCTACGAGGCCACCATCACCCTGATACCAAAATCAGACAAAGATGTCACAAAGAAAGAAAACTACAGGCCAATATCACTGATGAACATAGATGCAAAAATCCTCAAAAAAATAACTAGCAAAAAGAATCCAACAGCACATTAAAAGGATCATAAACCATGATCAAGTGGGGTTTATCCCAGGAATGCAAGGATTCTTCAATATACGCAAATCAATCAATGTGATACAACATATTAACAAAGTGAAGGAGAAAAACCATATGATCATCTCAATAGATGCAGAGAAAGCTTTTGACAAAATTCAACACCCATTTGTGATAAAAAGCCTCTAGAAAGTAGGCACTGAGGGAACTTACCTCAACATAATAAAGGCCATATATGACAAACCCACAGCCAACATCGTCTTCAATGGTGAAAAACTGAAACCATTTCCATTAAGATCAGGAACAAGAAAAGGTTGTCCACTGTCACCACTATTATTCAACATAGTTTTGGAAGTTTTAGCCACAGCAATCAGAGAAGAAAAAGAAATAAAAGGAATCCAAATAGGAAAAGAAGAAGTAAAGCTGTCACTGTTTGCAGATGACATGATACTATACATAGAGAATCCTAAAGATGCTACCAGAAAACTACTAGAGCTAATCAACGAATTTGGTAAAGTAGCAGGATACAAAATTAATGCACGGAAATCTCTTGCATTCCTATACATTACTGATGAAGAACCTGAAAGGGAAATTAAGGAAACACTCCCATTTACCACTACAACAAAAAGAATAAAATACCTAGGAATAAACCTACCTAAGGAGACAAACTACCTGTATACAGAAAACTATAAGACCCTGATGAAAGAAATTAAAGACGACAAAAACAGATGGAGAGATATACCATGTTCTTGGATTGGAAGAATCAACACTGTGTAAATGACTATACTACCCAGAGAAATCTACAGATTCCATGCAATCCCTATCAAACTACCAATGGCATTTTTCACAGAACTAGAACAAAAAATTTCAAAATTCGTATGGAAACACAAAAGACCCCGAATAGCCAAAGCAATCTTGAGAAAGAAAAATGGAGCTGGAGGAATCAGGCTCCTGGACTTCAGACTATACTACAAAGCTACAGTAATCAAGACAGTACAAATCAGACTGGCACAAAAACAGAAATATAGATCAATGGAACAGGATAGAAAGCCCAGAGGTTAACCCACGCACATATGGTTACCTTATATTTGATAAAGGAGGCTAGAATATACAGTGGAGAAAAGACAGCCTCTTCACTAAGTGGCGCTGGGAAAACTGGACAACTACATGTATAAGAATGAAATTAGAACATTCCCTAACACCATACACAAAAATAAACTCAAAATGGATTAAAGACCTAAAGGTAAGGCCAGACACTATCAAACTTTTAGAGGAAAACATAGGCAGAACACTCTATGACATAAATCACAGCAATATCCTTTTTGATCCACCTCCTAGAGAAATGGAAATAAAAACAAAAATAAACAAATGGGACCTAATGAAACTTAAAAGTTTGCATAGCAAAGGAAACCATCACCAAGACGAAAAGACAACGCTCGGAATGGGAGAAAATATTTGCAAATGAAGCAACTGACAAAGGATTAACCTCCAAAATTTACAAGCAGCTCATGCAACTCAATATCAAAAAAGCAAACAACCAAATCCAAAAATGGGCAGAAGATCTTAATAGACAGTTCTCCAAAGAAGATACACAGATTGCCAAGAAACACATGAAAGGATGCTCAAAATCACTAATCATTAGAGAAACGCAAATCAAAACCACGAGGTACCACCTCACACCAGTCAGAATGGCTATCATCAAAAAATCTACAAACAATAAATGCTGAAGAGGGTGTGGAGGAAAAGGAACCCTCTTGCACTGTTGGTGGGAATGTAAATTGATACAGCCACTATGGAGAACAGTATGGAGGCTCCTTAAAAAACTAAAAATAGAACTACGATACGACCCAGCAATCCCACTACTGGGCATATACCCTGAGAAAACCATAATTCAAAAAGAGTCATGTACCACAATGTTCATGGCAGCTCTATTTACAATAGCCAGGACATGGAAGCAACCTAAGTGTCCATCGACAGACGAATGGATAAAGAAGATGTGGCACATATATACAATGGAATATCACTCAGCCATAAAAAGAAATGAAATTGAGTTATTTGTAGTGAGGTGGGTGGACGTAGAATGTGTCATACAGAGTGAAGTAAGTCAGAAAGAGAAAAATAAATACCGTATGCTCACACATATATATGGAATCTAAAAAAAAAGGTTCTGAAGAACCTAGGGGCAGGACAGGAATAAAGACACAGATGTAGAGAATGGACTTGAGGACTCGGAGTGGGAAGGGTAAGCTGGGACGAAGTGAGAGAGTGGCATGGACATATATGCACTACCCAATGTAAAATAGATAGCTAGTGGGAAGCAGCCGCATAGCACAGGGAGATCAGCTGGGTGCTCTGTGACCAACTAGAAGGGTGGGATAGGGAGGGTGGGAGGGAGGGAGACGCAAGAGGGAGGAGATATGGGGATATATGTATATGTATAACTGATTCACTTTGTTATAGAAAAAGAATGGGTTCCCTCATGGAGTAACCCTAAGCAGCGGAACTGAAGGGTCTTGGGGTATTATTCTTCCTACATATATTCAGAGATTGCTTAATAAAAGCGTCTTAATCTGTTCACACTGGAAGAAAAAAAAAATTATGGAGTGATTTAACTGTACAACAACTTGGTGAAACCAATGCCTTTCAAAAGAATTATTTATGCTTTTTATTATAGGTTTAACAACAGAAAAAGTATAACCAAAATACTAATATTAATCAACTGCATAGTTAAACAACACTTATGATAAATCTCTAGACCTGTAGTTTTCAAAGTATGGTCACCAGACCAGCAGCACCAACTTCACCTGAGATTTTTAGAACTGCAAACTGCAGACCTACTTACTGAATCAGAACTGTGGAGTGGGGCTCAGCAATCTGTGTTTTAACAGGCCCTTCAGGTAATTCTGATGTAAACTGCTAATCTAGATCAACCTTAAAGGAGTTTTAAAACCTCAAAATCCTTTAAGACATGAAGATGTTTTGTTTATTGTATAATGGGTTCTATCCTTTTACGTATGAGTAAAATCATAGAATTCTAAAAGTCAGTATGAATTGTGCCTCATTCCCCACCTCTCTGGTATTTTTCCAACAATCCATGGTTTCTGAAAATACTGTCTGGTGATTAACATGTTTACTAGCCAACACCATGCTGGTAGCTATATTTAGCATGAAATATAAATTATAAAAAGTCCAGGAGATAGTACCTTTTTGGGTAGAGCAGAAGAAAACAGTTCCCATTTTTAACTAGAGGAGGATCACTTTCATCTTTTGGCAGACCTGATTTCTGACAGGTTTTTTTTCTTCTTCCCATACGGATATTACCGTCATTCTCTTGCCCTTTCAGCCAGCATGATTTTTTGTCTTTTTCCTCCTCCTTCACATTTTAACCTAGGAAACTGCTCATTTATTTTGTTTTTTCTTGTTTCAGCAAAGTTAACTTTTCCTTAACTTGGCTTTACTGTTGCAAATTATGGTTCATTTTTAAAGCACAGATGCTGGAAAAAGCTTCCCAGGAGTCCTAGTGTTGCATTATAGAACCAGGCCTTTCATTTTGAATTGTCTTTCTAGACCTGCATGGAGATTTCAAGTCTTTCGTACTGTATCACAAAAAAGACTTATGAATAATTCATGATCACAGTATTTTTAACAAAAAGTTCTCCTACGACAGATTTGGAAAGCTGAAAAGTTTTATGAAACTTTCTAAATACTTAAGACTTTTCCAAAATGAAAGCAAGCCCTGCCATAACTAATTAATTAGTTTAAAACACTTCAATTGTAATGTTTATGTAAAAAACAGAGAAAGAGGATAAAGAGAACTACTCTTGTTGAGTATCTACTATGTGCCATGAACTGTGCCAAATGTTTATATACTTTTTCATAAAATCTCCATGACAACTTGTAAATTAGATGAAAGACTGATGCTCAGTGTTTTGATAATTTGTCCATGGTCACACGTCTAGAAGTGGTAGTCAGGCCGAGCTCAGGATGCTTAGTAAGACTTAAAGTCCATTATCTTTAACTACATCACACACCGCAACAGCAGATGCTCAAATGACTGGCCAAATAAAGGGCAGAATGGATTTACTTACGTTGTTGTTGGTCACAGCAAAGTACTGCAAATTACTCAGATACTGGATTTCTTCTGGAATGAAGGTCAGGTGGTTATAGCTTAGATCCAAATAATGTAGTTTGGTGCATAGGAAAAGCTGCAGGGGCAGATTCTCAATGTTATTATGGTCCAAAGAGAGTTGCTCTAGATTAGATAATGCCCCAATCTGGGCCGGAATATAAGCTATGTTATTGTGCCACAACTTTAAGCAGGAAAGATTCTGGAGATGCTGAAAGCTAATGATCTCTTCCACAGTTTTAAGGTTATTTTCTTTGAGGTTTAACTCATGCAAATTGTTCAGACTGAAAATGGAGTGCGGAATGCGTTCCAGGTCGCAGCTGATCAGCTCCAGGCTTTTCAGATTGACCATCTTTTTCAAGTTGTTCAATACAACCAGCTTGCTCCCCTCGTTATCGAGGGACAACTTCTGCAGCGAAGGCAGGAGGTCTGTAACGACTTGCGGGATCCGGGAGATGCTGCTCTTCAAGTAGAGGGTCCTCAGGTTTTTCAAGTCCTGAAAGCCCTCCAACTGCATGGTACTCACCTGCTCAGGTAGAACACAGCCTGACAGGTAAAGCTCCTTGAGATTCTTCAGATGAAATACCCAGCGTGGAATTTTCCCCATTTCAGTAAATTTCAGGCGGAGGATTTTTAAATTCTCCTCTAGAAAGGCCAGGGCAGGATGGTCGACCACCAGAGACGAATGGTACACGTGGAGCTCCTTGAGGTTGACCAGCTGCGAGACCGCAGAAGGCAGCTTGACCTCAGGGATCAGCTCCAGGCTTAGCACTTCAATTTCTGTCAGCTCAAAGACATTGTCTGGAAGACCGTTTAGCATGAAAAGATGCAGTTCTATCTTGTCCTGGGAATTTTTCACAAGCTTACTTTTGAGTTTCTCGACCGTCCATTCGTTGTTGAGGTTGATCTGTTTCAGTTTGTTCTCACTGACCTCCGACAGGAATATGGAGAAGCGTTTGGAGTAAAGAGGATCGTACTGATCAGCCAGATGCAGAATGAAGGCGAAGTCATTCTTGACATCCGGGATGTCACTGTAGTTGCTTTTTTCTCTCAGCGCCTCAAAAGAATATTGCTTCAGAGAGCTCCACAGCATCCACCACAAGCTGTAGGAGGAGGTAAGACCATAAAGTATAACCAAGATGACATAAAATGAAGCCAGGACCTTAAATATTTCTGCCAAGGAGTAGACACACTGGTAGCGCTTATATCCAGTAAAAGCCTGCACATCCACTGAACAGTCAATTTCAAGAGTAATGTAGGTTAAAAAATACGGAACGTAAGTTATGATGAGGACAAACAAAATGACTTTGACTATTATCTGCTTCAGATACACTCTATAAATGATATCCTTCTGTTCCACGTGCATGCGGAACCTTTTCACTTTTTCAAAGATGGCTTTGGCCTGTTCACCCTCCTTCTTGTCCAGGACGCTAGAAGTTGGGCTTTCTATGCCAGCTGACTCTAAGCCAGGCTGCAGGTAGGGCAATGACTGCTTGTTGGAATCAACATCAGCTGAGCACCCTGAGGAAGAAAGCAAAACCTTGGACTTGGAGAGTGTCAGGGGCCTCACTGACTGCTCGGCCACCGTCTCTGACAGGGCACGGGTGGTCCATGGAGAATCGAAGCACTTGTGAAGGATGGCCACAAAATGCTCGAGCCTGGAACTGGTACTGGGGTAGTGCAGCCAAAAGTTGCTGCAGGCTGCAAAGATGAGCGTGTGCAAGAGCACCAGGTAGGGAAAGAACTTTGCGAACCAGTGGAGCTGCTTCTCATAACAGACGGCGTCGATGTAGGAGTACTGCTGTCGGTGGAGGTCGTTCTGGATTCTGAGGGGGAGCGGAAGCGGCGTCCCGGGATCGGAAGACGTGTTCACGCTGGCTTTCAGGATGTCCCAAGGCACGGCGCAGTGATTGTCGAATTCCACCTTACACGGAAGACAGCACAGAACCCTGCTCTGTGTGAGCTGGAGGGCTCCAGCCAGCACGGCCACCAGCAGCATGATCAGGGTGATGTAATACCAAAAGACGTCCCACCACGGTTTTAGGATGTGATAAGACGACTGGGCGTCTGCTAAACATTTTAGCTCTGTTAGTGTAATCATGACTTTCCCTTGTAGGAGGACAGAAACTGGAGGAGGAAAATAAAAGAAAAACCACTGAAGCAAGTACCCCAAATAAGCTTAAACTCTAAGGCTTGTACGTAACCAAGTAGGACTTAACTCAGGGGCAAAACCTGGGAAGCAGGGCTGATGATCAAAAGGTATCAAAGTTTCCTGGTTTCATTCGAAACCTTAGGCTATGCCAACGGAGCACTGTAAAGTCCCTTAGATGAGAGACCATTTGGTGACAGCCAGATTGGATCTGTAAAGGTATTTATTTGGTGCAGGACGTGAAGCAACTATCTAGTTTCCTCCTGCATCTTCACTTCATGCTAAGCTACTAAAAACCAGAAGCCGAATTTTCTTCAATCAACGTTAGGAAAACTTGTTCTTATGCTACTAATTTCTAACAGCCACATTTTGTACCTTCCAAATGGTCTGAATAAGCTCTCTTTCACATTCCACTCCCAAGTCTGGAGCATCGGGTATGACCTAAGAGTTGTGTTTCAACCATG
Organism: Monodon monoceros; assembly: GCF_005190385.1. Lineage (NCBI taxonomy): Eukaryota > Metazoa > Chordata > Mammalia > Artiodactyla > Monodontidae > Monodon > Monodon monoceros. The sequence continues at coordinate 102,756,552 of NW_021703774.1, forward strand.
ACAAGGAACATCCTTTGAGCAAGCACTGCTTTATAAAATTATCCCTTAGGATGAGAGGGATGTACCAATTCTATGTTCAGAACAAACTGTGATTTAATACATTATCTCCTTTCCCCCCAAGCTCTTGCTTTGTAACTTACGTTTGCATCCAACTTAGAATATTTAAAAGCTGGCACAAAATGGTAATGGCTTAAAAAATGGATGGGGAAGGAAGCCCCAGTTGCAACACTGTGGAAGGGACTCTCTCTCATGTTTAATGTTTTGATGGCAAAGTACTAATAGTATAAATGATTAAGGGCACATGCTATCATTATTTTTGCCTTCAGAAAAACAAGGTGGATTTTGCATTTTCATATTTAAAGTATTCAGACAATGCTCTTTACAGAAATGATTTATGTAGTATTCAGCCTTACCTAAATCGTTTAAAAAACTGTTAACTAGTAAAATCCAGACCACCTATAAGACGGCACAGAGTAAGACACATAAAAGGAAATATTTGGATTTATAACAATTCTGGTTAAAAAAAATCACAGTAGCATCTTTGCTGGTGGTTCAGCTGCAACCTTCATCCATGGACTTCTCTTATACTTTTTTGAGTCTTAAGTCTTATCTTTCCTGGGTCTGAGTTTCTCTTTCTAGATACCCTAGTACTGGTAGCACCCCCAAGAAAAACTGTTTTGCTCTCATTAGTCTTCCTTCAAGGGACTGGTACCCTGCCTTGAACCCTAGAATCCCATTACAGAGGCTCTGATACCTATGAATAAGTGTCTTTTCTTTTGCTGGTCAGCCCTAACATATTCCTGACCATCTGACCCTGAACCCTATACCTTCATGCTCTCCCCCTTGCTAAGGCATCCCAGGATCCTTGATTTTAACTACTAACCTGGAGCACCACTTTCCACCTGCATCCTCTCTGGCCATCATCATATTATATGGATTCAACTTCCTCTTAGGACCTATGGCTTGATTAAATAATTTTCCAGAGTTTCCCTCCCTTACTCTAGTTTAGTGGGTCTATTTCTAACTCTCAACTCCTCCCCTTCTGCTTCAATCCACTGCAGTTAATCATAACTGTGTGTCAAGACAAGACAAAAACCAAAAACAAGAGGATTATATGCGACAGAAAGTCTGGGCTTAGACCCCAAAATAGCATCAACATGATGGGAGGAAAGGAGGGCAGAAATCATTGCTGGATGAACATGTGAAAAATACCTAAGGATTTTAGTTGACATGAATGCACGCATTAAGCTAATTGTTCATAGCTATTATGCAAAATATAGCTATATGCTATCTTTATGCTAAATATAGCCATAATATGACTATAATCTGTGGCCATATTAAATCATGAACCCAGATAAAGGGGCAACAGTCCTTTTGTGTCTGCCTGGTAAGATCACACCTGGAACCCAACATTCAGTCATAGGTTAAAAACTAATTGGGCAACAAAATAATCAGGAGCTACTTGTCTACGAACCATTTCCTATGGAGGAACACAGGTAACTGACGATACTCAGCTGAGATAAAAGATGACTAGGGGAACCTGAGAATTTATCTTTACATTTTTGCAGGACTACCTCTTGGATTAAAGAATAAGTGGATTTGTTCCAGAGGCAGAACTAGGTGGGTGCACATTTTAGAAAGTGACATTTTGATTTAATCTGTAGTAGAACATCCACAGAAATAGTTCTGTGAAATAGTTCAGGCCCTTCTCCTACCTGGGCTGACCTGAATAAGATGACCATCTGTCAAGGATGTTGCAAAGGAATTTCTTGTAATGGATAAAGAAAGTGAATGAGATCATCTCTAAGGGCTCTGCCAGCTCAAAGTCTATGGCTTTATTTGTCCCCTCAAAGATGCTGGGAGTTATATTCATTTCAGATACACAACTGAAATTGTAGAAGAATGTAAACACAAACAGCTCTAACAATGAGGGTATTTGACAGACAGCAAATATTTATTCACAAAGAGCACAAGTCAACATTGGCCAAAACAATATACTTTAAATATTTATACTTACTATAATGAAAAAAAATGAATCCAATAAGTTGACTGTTCTTCAGTCAGGAGGCCTACACCTTTTGAAATTTCTTAGACACACCATCTCTGTGATTGTCTTCATTCTGTGAGAAAGTATAGATATCTTGAAATAGCTGTGGTCATACAAACAAACAAAATTGGAGATCCTGTCGTTAGAGACCCTCTCCATCATAAGACATTACATGGCAAGTGGATTTTCATAGACCAGTTTACTTTTCACACTGGGAGACATTCTGGCAAAGCTATTTATATAAGACCGCATCCACATACCAGATTGCACTCAGCCTCTGAACTTCCTTAACTTACAGAGAAGTTTCTACAGAAATTTAGATGTTAACATATTTTAAAATGCTGTATCTACAACACTTAGATGAACACTTAGCTTCTTCCAAGCAGTCTCCATATGCTAATTTTGCTCATCCAATCCTCATACACAGTTGGTCTTATTTGCATTCATCAGATGGCCTGTCAAACCATATAATTTCTGCACTTTATCATACATCTATCCAAATGAGACTCGGTGCTCTTAAAATTTAGCCTACTGATTCATTAAATATAGTTACAAGTCAATAACTTTTTAAGACACAGCTCAGAAATATGACTGAAATTCTCTGAAATTATGACATTATTAAATGTCCCTTTATATTAAAACCCTTTATATTAAAACCTACTGGTTTTTGTTTCTTACCTTATAGGTTAATATAAGTCATTTTTAGCATCTACTTCAATCATTTGCAATAGCTTAAATTACATATATACTGATTAGTTTGGAATGTGAGGAACATTCTAAAACACACAAAATTTTTTTTAGCTGGGTGTGAAAATTGCATTTTTTAGTGCCTATGTATCCTCTGAAAACTTGTTGAGAAGGTTTATATATTTGCCTGGAAGATACAATCCTTTTTTGGTTTATTAAGCACTCAAAATCCGGCTCAGAGTACTGACCCCAAATTGTATTTAAGGTATTTTTAGCAATACGCTTGCAACCTTGTCATTTTCAAAGATCAAAGAGTTAGCATGTCTGAAATTTACTTTGGTTTTACCAATCCATGTGTAAAGCCTTCTTTATAATTACTACTGAAGATCAAATTATTTTGCAGGCCAGAAAGCACAGTTAGTGTGTGACAACTCAGCATGTATTAATTCATACTTAGCACCACTGGAATATGAGTTTCTTATTCACAATTCATTTTTAAAAGACTGACAACATACGATACACAACTGCATTTATGTGTAGTTAAGCACAATAAAGACATTTGATCTTTGAAACATTTTACATATTCTTCTACTGCATTGCATCTGTAATGTGCCAGGAAAGAATTTATTGCATAACTCCAGAATGCTACCCAGCTGTCATGATACTTCCTGCACAATACAGTTTCCTTTAGATACTGCAAATGTATTTTCTACTTTAAGCACAAAAAGAAAGAAGAGTCACAAACCTCCAACTACAGTAGTATTTTGAAATAATCAGAATGAGAAACTACTATAACTAACCTGTTAGCAAACCACAACTGACGACAAGTTCGCCATATTTATTCTTTTTCTTATTTTATTTATTTAATTATTATTATTTTTTATTTGGCTGCGTTGGGTCTTCGTTGCTGTGTGTGGGCTTTTCTCTGGTTGCGGCAAGCAGGGCCTACTCTTCATTGCATTGCAGGGGCTTCTCCTGTTGTGGAGCACGGGCTCTAGGCGTGCGGGCTTCAGTAGTTGTGGCACGCAGGCTCAATAGTTGTGGCTCATGGGCTCTAGAGCACTGGCTCAGTAGTTGTGGCGCACGGGCTTAGTTGCTCCACGGCATGTGGGATCTTCCCGGACCAGGGCTTGAACCCTGCATTGGCAGGTGGATTCTTAACCACTGCACCACCAGGGAAGCCCTGCCATATTTATTCTAACTGAGAATTATTTGTAAAGAATTTTTCCTGTTCATCTTTTTAAGAATTATAAACTTTTCCTCTAATCATCTAATTCAGATTTCCTTTGATGAGTTCCTCGTCAATAAGAGAACAAATAAAAATCTGTTATTAATAATCTAATATCTGTTTTCCTACTTTCAAAGCACTTTCATTTACATTAATTTGTTTCATACCTACAACAAACCATTAAGATAAATATTATCCTTCACATTTTATAAACATGGAAAATAAGGCAGGCCCAAAGGAGTTATCTCGTCCAAGGTGACGAAACTGGCAAGAAATAGTAACAACTAGAACCCAGGTCCGCAGGCTAAAATCTTAGGGCTTGTCCACACCAGACCACACTGTCCAGACCATTTAATCCAATTAAGCCAGTCTGAGTTTTTTCAAAAGCTAAAAAAAGTTGAATATTTAACTCCCTTCCCTAACTGCAACGGACTGAATGTTTGTGTCCCTGAAAAATACATATTTTGAAATCCTAATCCCTCAATGTGATAGTATGAGGAGGTGGGGCCTTGGGAGGTGATTAGGTCATGAGGGTGGAGCCCTCGTGAATGGGATTAGTGCGCTTATAAAGGGGACCCCAGAGAGCTCTCCTGCCCCTTCCACTATGTGAGGAAATAGCAAGAACGTGGCCATCTATGAACTAGGAAGTGAGTTCTCATCAGACACAATCTGCTGGTGCCACGATCTTAGACTTCCCAGCCTCCAGAAACTGTGAGAAATAAATGTTTGTTGTTTAAGTTATCCAGTCTGTGGTAGTTTGCTATAGCAGCCTGAAGGGACTAAGACATCAACTTACCCCAACATCTGCATTATAACTGGGCTCCATTTTAATCTTTGAAAGACAAGGATACAAAGGATATAGCTTTCCGCAACGTCTCCATTTACATACTATATAATCTGCTTTCTCAGCTAGACTTTTTCTACTGAACATTTTCCACTGAACAATTTAAGACTTTATATAAATATATAGCATCTGGATTTAATGATGTATGAAAAGTCTCAAGCATTCCTATATGTTAAATGATGTTAATTTTTCTAATTGAAGTGCTTAACTGGAGAGTTAGAGCATAGCTGTCCTTTGTCGTTACAAAATTTAATACTGTTTGTGTGTCCAGGAAATTTTTTCCAGACCATATTTTTGCAAACAATGAGGATCCAATCCAAATCAGATCTCTATTTCTAATATACAAATGCACTAAATCAGTTCAAAGAAACAATGTTAAAAGTAAAGGATTTTATGGTCCTAATCCCATTCCTTTAGCTTTTAAACCTCGTTAAAAAAATCATAAAAGCTTTTCAAAGCACATGAATTCATCTGACAATCTCACCCCAAAGTCTCTAAGACTGGAACAACAATACTCAAGTTAGCCAGTCTTTACTTCCCACTCGTCCCTGTTTTACTTTGAAAGCATTTCAAAAACAACCAGTGAAAAAATAAACAAATGATGATCAGATGGTATTTAGAGTCATTGTATGATGAGAACTGGATGCTACTTCAAAGCTCTCTGTCTCTGGCCCCAGGCAGGGACACAGCCAAACAATACAGAATGGGGTTTCTCTATACTACTCTCACTGAAAATTGATTTTAAAATCGCCTTACATCCTTTGAAAATGCTTAGTCCTACTTCTCATCAAGACGTTTCTTGGGTCTGGGCTTCCCTGGTGGCGTAGTGGTTAAGAATCCACCTGCCAATGCAGAGGACACAGGTTCGAGCCGTGGTCCGGGAAGATCCCACATGACGCAGAGCAACTAAGCCCGTGCACCACAACTACTGAGCCTGTGCTCTAGAGCCCACGAGCCACAACTACTGAGCCCGCCTGCCACAACTACTGACGCCCGAGTGCCTAGAACCCGTGCTCTGCAACAAGAGAAGCCACTGCAACGAGAAGCCCGCGCACCACAACAAAGAGTAGCCCATGCTCTCCGCAACTAGAGAAAGCCCGCACACAGCAACAAAAGACCCAGTGCAGCCAAAATTAAATAAATAAAAATAAATAAATTTATTGAAAAAAAAGATGTTTCTTGGTTCTAACATATATCTAACGGCAATTTTTTTGGTTCTTTTTTTTGTTGTTTAACATCTTTATTGGAGTATAATTGCTTTACAATGGTGTCTTAGTTTCTGCTTTATAACAAAATAAATCAGCTATACATATACATATATCTCCATATCTCCTCCCTCTTGCGTCTCCCTCCCACCCTCCCCATCCCACCCCTCTAGGTGGTCACAAAGCACCGAGCTCTTTGAGTTCTCTCACTGAGAAACGATGCGTCAGTATCCAGGATTAATTTGCTCCTTTGCTTTATACTATTATAAATAACCCCATGAACCACTCTTCAGAAAACGGATGACAATTACTTAGCATTTTTCAAGCAGTTAAATGATCACTAGCCAGACACTAGTTTTGAGATCTAGAAGGGAACTAGGATTCATCTAGTAAAGTGTTTCTCTAACATCAATGTTCATACATCACTGGAGAGCTTATGAAATCACAATGTGATAGGTCCCACCCTCGGAGTTTCTGATTCATTAGGTCTGCATTAGGCCGCAAGAATGTGTATTTCCAACAAATTCCTAGTTGATGTTGCTGGTGCAGAGGCCACTTTTTGAGAATCACAAATCTAAGACAGTGGTTCTCAACTTCGGCTTCACATTAGAATCACCTGGGGTACTTTTATAAGAAGCTTAATTAAACCCAGGGCCACTCTTAAAGAACACTTTAGTTGGTCTAGGTGAGGCCAGCATTTTTTTTTTTTTTTCCCTCAAATCTCCCAGGAGGAGAAAGCTCACAAGATAGATTGGCAATGAAATATCTGGGGAAAGTGCCTACCTTTTAAGTCTTCCTGAAGTTTCAGATGTCTAGAGTGCTCCCCACAAACTACAAAGTAACAGCTACCATCAACTACAGGAACCTTCAGAGATTCAGGTGTAAGGTGGGGGAATACTGAGTCACTGAGCTAGAGAGATTTGCAGGATGGATTTGAGGAGAAGGATTAGAAACAAGGGGCTTGAAAGGCTATTTCAATCACGTGGGCCAGAAATAATATGGAAAACTTCTGTAATATATTTGAAAAGAAGGCAGTGAATGAAATAGTCACTGTAAATGAAAATTCAATGCCACTTAGCAACATCAAATGTCCTAAGAGAGGTCCATGGAGAAACGGGGTCAAAGGATTCCGATTCTGATCCTGTGGTATTATAGGATCTTCCACAGTTTATAGCACATAGTGTACAGTAAGTATTTGTACAATAAATAACTGAACGTACAAAAATGCAGAAGGCCGAAGAATATTACGTTCACATGTTAGGCAGGGTGTATCTAAGGTGATTAAGCCTTTCCACAGAGAGGCTAGAACTTGGAAGCATATAGATGGGAAGGATTTGGCTAACTAGTCTGCATATTCCAAACCTTAATAGCTTAAAATAGTTTTATTTCTTGTGATTCCGTGGGTGGTTCTTTTATTTCCTGGTGTTGGCTGGCACAAAGATGGCTGGAAGGTCCAAAATGTCCTCATTCATCAGGTTGGTAGTTGGTGCTGACTGCTGGCTGGTACTTTGTGTGAGACTTCTTGTGGCTGTTTGAGTGTCCTCGCATAGCTTGGTGGCTGGGTTCTAAAATAGTGCATTCCAAGCAAAGAGGTAAAACCTGCAGTTCTTTTATGGGATAGCTCTCAAAGCTACACGGTGTCATGTCCACTATATTCTATTGGTCAGAGGAGTCAGGTACCAGCCCAGATTCAAGGAGGCAAATTCCTCCTCTCAGTGGGAAAAGTGGCAAAGAATGTGCAGCCGTGCTTAATCCACTGCAGGCTACTCTCTGCCCACAAATGATTTACATTCCTCCCACATGAAAGCCTCACCCTCTGCCAAGTCCCCCAAAAGTTTCATTCTGCTATGGCATCAAGTTCAGGCTTGAAGTCTAGGATCTTGTCATCTAAATCATGTCCAGGATGCTATGGGACAACACCCTTAAGATTCTTAGAAGCCTTTCTATCTAGCTGAGAAGACGCACTGCCTTAAATCTTTTTGAAGTCTTAATACAGGGTCCTATACCTGTGCCCTGGCTTTTATTTGCACCTTAAGACCAAGTTTTACTGCCCTAGTGCTACTCTGGATCTGATCTTTCAACCTGAGGCCATTTCTTACTTTGAAAGAAACAGTTTTATTCACGACCCCAGAAAATTCTGGATTGGAAATATGTCCTCTAAAGTCTGCTTAAAATCTGAACCATTTCTTCTATAATTAATCTCTCTCTTACAATACTTTGGTCATAAGTGGTTTAAAAAAGTCCACCGGTACTTCCAATGTTCTGCTGGGAAATCTAAGCTAGATCCACAAATCAGTTAGGTTCATTTTTTATCTTCCATGTTACTGTAAGTGTCAATCTTGTTAATTTTTTTGTCAATACATAACAAAGGTACCGTTTTATATCCTCCAATAGCAATTTCCTCACTGCTCTTCGAGCCACCATTAAGAATCTTCTTTTTAAAAAACTTTTATTTATTTATTTATTTATGGCTGCGTTGGGTCTTCATTGCTGCGTGCAGCCTTTCCCTAGTTGCGGTGAGTGGGGGCTACTCTTCATTGCAGTGCACAGGCTTCTTTTGCAGTGGCTTCTCTTGTTTTGGAGCACAGGCTCTATGCACACGGGCTTCAGTAGTTGTGGCACGCGGGCTCAGTAGTTGTGGCTCACGGGCTCTAGAGCACAGGCTCAGTAGTTGTGGCGCACGGGCTTAGTTGCTCCACGGCACGTGGGATCATCCCAGACCAGGGCTCGAACCCGTGTTCCCTGCATTGGCAGGTGGATTCTTAACCATTGCGCCACCAGGGAAGTCCAAATAATCTTCTTACTTCCCCTTCAGGTTCACTGTTACCTGGTCTCAAAGCCAATGCCAGATGTTTTCTTGTGGCAACACCTTCCTTCTAGGTACCAATTTTTGTTTTGGTTCCTTACTGCTATGTAACAAACCTTCCCCAAACTTAGCAGCTGAAATAACCATTCATCATTTCTGGTGAATCTGTGGGATGATGAGGCAGTTCTGTTTCACATGGTGTTGGCTGGAACGCGGTGATGGCTGGAAGGTCCAAAATGCCCCAGTCACAGGGCTGGCATTTTGGCTGGCTGCTGGTCTGGAGCTCAGCTTGAGCTAATGACCAGGGGCTTTGCCACTCCTCCACATGGCTGTTTAGGCTGCCTCAGAGCAAGGTGACTAAGTTCTAAGTAGGAACGTTACAAGCACACAAAAGCAGAAGCTACAAATCTCCTCAAGGTCCAGCCTTAGAAATTACTCCACACCATTTCTTCCTTTTGATGGGGAGAAAAGGAAACAGATCCAGCCCAGATTCAAAAGGAAGGGAAACAGACTCCATCTCTTGATGGGAAAAATCACAAAGTATTTGCAGCCATCTTTAATCCACTATAGGAAGTTGAGAGCATTTAAGTAGTAGATGGTGCCACAGAAATGAATTAATTCTTTGAAAGAATTTAGTGAGTGAAGAATAGAATCTCTCTCCCCTTTATAACATATCAGATGAGGAAGGACTATCAGACAAGGAACAGTAAAGGGGGATAGAATAGCAGGGTCAGTGAGGTGAAAAAGCAGCACAGAAGTCAAAGGGTTTGACATCATATTCAAAACAGAGAAACCAAAGGAGAATAGTGATGTAAATATCATTCCGCAGCTTCTAACACAAAGCTGTGGAGTGGAAATGGATCTGTGAAACAATCAAATAATATGCTAAATATTAGAAAAGTTACCCATAACATCTGAAGTCCAAGGAGAAAGTTACTGAATACGACAATTAAGAGCATGTGAACAACTCTAGAAATCCTAATTAAATCGGAGTTGTTGAACTTTAAGGAACATTGTTTCACTATTCCTTGTTTCTGATGGTTACGAAATACATCGTGCATTTAATTTAGATGGTAATTGTGTTTTTAGAAAAAGACCTCTCAATTCTTTGATGCTTTAAGTAAGCTACCAAATTATCTAGAACACATTTAAAACGAAGAGAAGCTGCAGTCCCATTACTGTAATATCAACACTAGAGCATAAGCCACCAGTGGCTACATAATTCCTAGAATGTGTAAACAGACAGCAATCTCAAACCCTTCTCCACCATCTTCATTGTTTATAAAACCGTTTTCCTGACCCCCTCCCATCACCCCAGAGTCGCAAGCCATAAAGTCGAGCCAAACCCAGTCCCTGTGCAGTCCCTGGGGAATCACACATGCTCTCCTTTCAAATGACTAGCTGATGGCACTGATCATCAGCCCATTTGCTTCTGCAGTAATTCTTCCATAGGTGACCTACCTTTCACAGGAGCAGAATCATACGGACTATTTAACCCAAGAAGAAACCGCAGAGATCAGAGTCTAACTCTTCACAAATAAGGAAACTAAATTTCCAAGATGTTCAAGCAGCTTCTCTAGGGTCACAGGGTAGTAGAACATGGGCTCAAGGCCACCTTGCCTAATTTGAAAAGAACTGGGAGGCTGAGAGCATTGCTTCTGGTCACCTAGCCTAAGTAATAATAGGCCAAATAAAACAGGGTTTTGGAACATGAAGTTGCAAAAATAGTCCAGAACATTTCTGTGTTATAATTTCTTTAAACTATAAATCAAAATGAGATTTTTTTTTTTTTTTAGCTCTGGGACACACAAACCAGTGTATCCTAGAAATACTTAAACGTATGATTAAGCCACTAGTCTTAACCTTTTCTCTAAAGTTAACATTTATATACATTCAATTATGGAGGTTAGGACTACAAAGGCATACCAAGGAAATATGAGGCCTTGTTTCTGCTTTCATGGGATTTACAATCCTATTGTGGAGAGAAGACATGCATAGTTGAGAGTTAGCAGCATCATCTTATACTGTCATTTCAGTGCCAAAATGAGTGGGATGATGGCCAAAAGTAAGCAGTGCATTCAGTTCTACACAAACAAAATATCCAAAGAGAATGGGTGAAACATTACTGAGAATGGTAAAGCAGTACTTGTCAAACAAAGGTCAGGATTTAGTCTGTCCATGCAACAAATATTTAGAATGTTTACTATGTGCCAGGCAGAGTTCTAAGTGTCAGGGAAATATAGATGTGCAAGACACAAGATCCCTGCTCTCAGGGACCTTACTGTGTAGTAAGGAAAGAGAGAAAATCAAATCCACACACATGATAAAATCAGAAATGTTATGAAGAATACATAGCTACTTCAGACGGGGGAGTGAGGAAAGGCCTCTTTAGAGGGACTACCATTGGAACACAGATCTAAATGGAGCCTACCAGATGATGGTACTGGGGAAGATCCTTCCAGGGAGAAGGAGCAAGAAGTTTAGGATGCGTGCAGATCAGAAGGGAGGACACCTGGCTGGAATGTCAGAAGCCTGGGGAAAGCACAGTAACAGAGGGCCTGCAGTCAAGATAAAGAGTTTGGATAGTAAGTGGTATAGGAGTGGTGGAAAAGCCACTGAAGAGTCATAAGGAGAAAAGTAGCTGATCTGTTACTAGCTTTTAAGAATTCACACTCAACTCAATGAATCAGCAGGGAAATGCGGATATACTCGAGAAGTCCAAGTATCTACCTTCATCTGTAAAAAGAATGGTGTTCAGAATACGGCAGGGGATAGATCTACTGTCCTCACCACTGCTTTACCTGGACTATATGTTCAGAGCTGGGTGACACAGCTTTAAGACATATGTCATATTCACAACACTGGAGAGCCATGCAATTTAATACAGTGTACAAATTAATCATTCATCATGTCAAAGTCAAAAGCTCTGCCACAGAGCTAATTCAAGATTTAACTTCCACAACTGTAAAAGATGAATGATGTTTGCAGGAAGCAACAGGATATAGAACTTATTTCTGACTTACCTACTCTAGGAAAGCATGGCCATGTTTTCATTACCGAAACATGGCAAACCAATTCTATACATTAAAAATGCTACCCTAGGGACTTCCCTGGTGGCGCAGTGCTTAAGAATCCGCCTGCCAATGCAGGGGACATGGGTTCGAGCCCTGGTCTGGGAAGATCCCACATGCCACGGAGCAAATAAGCCCGTGCGCCACAACTACTGAAGCCCACGAGCCTAGAGCCCATGCTCCGCAACAAGGGACGCCACTGCAATGAGAAGCGCGAACCGCAACGAAGAGTAACCCCCGCCCGCCGCAACTAGAGGAAGCCCATGCGCAGCAATGAAGACCCAATGCAGCCAAATTAATTAATTAGTTAATTTTTAAAAATGCTACCTTAAACAAAGATCAGAAAAATATAGACATGGAGTCATGGAGTCTAAGTCTCTCATAGACATTTATTATATTCCTTAAATCTTTAATGTTAAAAAAATGACAAATATCAAACACAGACACATATCCTTTCCTACATACAAAACTAACAAAGGATAGGAAGATGACATTTTACCAAAATGTATACAGATTTAATTTTCTGTTTAATTGGTTTAAAAACATCAAAAGGACTTTACTCAAAACATCTGTAAGAATAGTAATCTCTTTTTACACACTAAGTATTCAGTACTTATTTGCCCCAAGCTACCTGTGTAATAGTAATTATCTTTACCATGTGTTCACAATTCAGAATATTAATCTTACCCTATGAATGCCTGGTCAACCGGAAACTCTGCAATTAGTTTCTATTTGAAAAATTCCTAAAGAGAAATCATAAACATATTGTTATATTTTATGCATCACAGGACTGCAAGACAATTTATCCACTTATGTGGTTCTAAAGTTTCAAACATCTATAACTTTATGAAACATATAAAAGATAACTTTTTTAAAAAGCCACTGCTGTTAAAGGGATCACTTTCTGACCTCTTACAAAAGGTGTCAACTAAAACCCAGGGAGAGAAACAAAATCACTGTCACAAGCTACACATTTAATCCCATCACCATGGCAATTTACAAGGCATAAAATATGAACTTTAAATTTTTAATGAAGAAAGAGGTAAGCATTATGAGGCACCACTCATTTTATAAATAAAAGATAGAAAAACTCATTGAAAATATCTATGCTTCTTACAGAAAACAGGGAAACATGGGGAAAAAACAACTTAACGTTTAGGATCGTTTTCCCCTTCCAGTTTTGTTTTTGTTTTTGCTGGCCTGCTAGTTTTACACAACTATGCCATTATAAAATTCAGTGTTATGATACTGAGATCTCTTTTTGCCTCATCATTTCTCATAGGCTTTCTCGATGTTGTTGTAGTTTCTCGAAACATCATTTTTGAAGCATAATAGTTCATACATGGCTATGTCATAGGTTACAAAATCATTTCCCTACTGAACCTTATGTTTTCCCTTTTTATTACTAACAATGCTGTAAACATCTCTAACTCTGTTCATATGATTTCCTTTGCGTAGACCTCCAAAAGTAAGAGTAATAGATCAAAGAGCATGAACAGTTTAAGGCTTCTGATATATAACATCAAATTACTTCCCAAGAGGATTATACTAATTGTCTCTCCTATAAACGATATGAGTAGTACTCTCACCAGATGTGGGAATCATCATTAAAAATAAAAGTCTTTGCTAATTCCACACATGAAAAGGATCTTGTTGCTTTATCGTGCATTTCTTTGAATTGGGTTGAATGCGTCCCAACATGTTTTAACAATGAGTTTCATTCCTCCTTTCTGTTTCACATTTACCTAAACCAGAGTAATATTTTGCTGAGAAGATATAAATGCAGAACTTAATGAAAGCTCTCTCATCATGACAACTTGTCATCTCAGAGTGCAGCCATTGCTGCCAAGTAAAAAAACAAAATGTAGCTCAGTTTCTTTATCCAGCTTAAAATCACTCAAATTAATTTTAGAAACAACAGCAAACATTATCACCTTTCTTCCTCCCCAGCAGCGAACCAAAGTATAAGTTGCAAGAATGAAATGTGAAAGTACTAAATGGCAACGCTTCTAAGAATAGAAATAAACAGTCCATATTAGGCAAGATCAAAACAGGACTTGGACTGTCACAGTACTTGTGACAGACCCAGCTGCTGAGGAAGCATCAGTGGGCTCCCCAGCTAGCTATGCTGGATGGGTGTTATAAAACCGGCTTTACCTACCCTCTGAAAAACATTTACTCTCCCCAGGGGCAAGACACAAGATGTGTATTTTCACTGAAAAATTCAATTCCAAGATAACCTAAAAAAATATATCCTGGAAGATTTGGAGATGACAAGCCTAACACTGAGAGCTCCCTTTCTCAAATAAGAGCTCCTTTCAGAAGGTTCCCAGTGAGGGACACAGAAGGGAATGCTCCCAAGTGACTGTGGATTAAGGAACAATAGGGGATAATCAGCTTTCTGAGAGAAAAACAAAAGGCCAAAAGGCTTTTACTTTGAAAACTGAGAAGTCTGGGTGCTCTTATTTCCTTCTGGTCAGTGGAGACAGTGGAGACTGACAAAACAAACTCCTTTGTAGTAAAAGCAAAGGCCTACTATAAAATTTTAGAATCTGAGAAAGGCTTTCCATTTGGGAGAATTTGTCTTTCAGTGATAGATTCCTTTTTTATTTTTATTTATTTATTTATTTTTGCGGTACGTGGGCCTCTCGCTGTTGTGGCCGCTCCCGTTGCGGACCACAGGCTCCAGACGCGCAGGCTCAGCGGTCATGGCTCAGGGGCCCAGCTGCTCCGCGGCATGTGGGATCTTCCCGGACCGGGACACGAACCCCCGTACCCTGCATCGGCAGGCGGACTCTCAACCACTGCGCCACCAGGGAAGCCCTAGATTCCTTTTAAGATTTAGCAAGAAGTCAAGAATCTTTGCAGATCAATATGGCAAGAATCCCTGCAATGTCACACTTATTCAACCTGCCTTGTGCAATTCCATAAGATTAAGGCTTTAGGTTGCGTAAAATTAAAGTATCCTATTTTCATCAGTTTGAAAGGTTCAAACTCTGAATACCAGATTTACTTAAGAGAGGGACATTTCACTTCACCATCGGTCCCACCCTAGGATCACTCCATGAATCACCGCCATGAGCCACGCCGACCTCCACAGGCTGCGTTCACTGGTCTTCCATCTGCTTTCCTGGAATACTTTATCAATAGTTCCCTCACACTGTTTTATGACATGTAATAAGCTACTGCCTCAAGTTCCTTGAGGACTGGGGCAGAATCTTATTTACCTATATTCTCAGGATCTATCCCAGCATCTCTTTCCGAGGCTAGGTTAAGCGCCTCGATATTACGGCAGCTTCCCTGTACCAATTCATCAATGGGGTGTTGAAACATCTTTGGAAAGTTAGCTAAATTAAACTAAAATAGTATCTACCAGACTTTTCTCAGGGATTGTTCAGAATGTGGTTGGAAGGAAAGACAAAGAGACTTCTGGTCAGTTGAGATCCTGGGAACTGGCAGAAGGGGGAACTAGAGGGGCTCTTTGGCTACCCTCCTCCCTCTCATACAGCTCCTGGCTTCTCTTCAAAATGTTGTGGGGCTTCCCTGGTGGTGCAGTGGTTGAGAGTCCGCCTGCCGATGCAGGGGACATGGGTTCGTGCCCCGGTCCGGGAGGATCCCACATGCCGCGGAGCGGCTGGGCCTGTGAGCCATGGCCGCTGAGCCTGCGCGTCCGGAGCCTGTGCTCTGCAACGGGAGAGGCCAC